>NC_091943.1:27039797-27398547 GCF_041260155.1 Ptychodera flava
GAAAGTTTTTCTTTCTTCAAGAGGTTTAGCAATGAGCCTTCACAAGTGGTAGATCAGAAAGAATTATAGAAATTTGAGAATCCGAATATTTGTCCGCGAGGCGCGTTCTACCTTAAGTAATCCCGTACTTACTTCTATAACAGTGACATCGGATCATTTTGAAACGGAAAGAAGAATACAGCAAACATTTCATAGGATAATACAGAGATAAGTAGCCATTTCGGAAGCCAAATATAGGTTACGATTGCTACGCAATATTTCTTCCCAATGTTTGAGAGGAACTAATTTAAGAATGATATAATCTCCGTCTAACACGAAACATTACGCAAAACATCAAAATATACACAATCGGTAACGTTCATTTTTTGAGCATTAAAGCGTATATAAACATTTTAGATACACCATAAAAGTGATTGTTTAATGATAACATTATGATTCGCTGAAAAGCCATTAGTAAATGATGGTGGCCGAGACTTGCAAATTGATCATCAAAAATATGCACCAAATGTGATGACAGAAGTCCAACGATGGCGAAGGATAAATATATCCATGTGTCTTTAATTGAGTAAATGGCCCTTTTCGCTTTAGAAAAGGTTATGCGGTTAAGTGGAAAGTATGGTAAACAGTGGTTCTTGTGGATCAAAGCTTTGATTTCTAATGATTTCTCTGAAAAACGGACTCTCCGAAACGAGAACTTTCAGTGAAGGTATGACACAGTGGTGAAATTGATTCTGTAACTATTGCTAATAATTATGGTAAAGAATACTTTAACCGTATTTTCCTTATTAGTCAAAATTAATGAAAGCAAATCCCTTCAAAAGTATTTTAAATATGATGCTTCCTTTATAATCACCCAGTGGGCGAGTATTTGTGAGTAAGCTGAAGTAGAACAATTGAGGCTTCACTGTTTAAAAAACGTACAACAATGAATTTGCCTTGTTTTCACAGTAGTGTACACAATCCCCAGGAAAAAATGCGAAAGAACGTATCACAGTGAGAAGGAAGAAAATTTTTGCCTGCGTACATTCTATCTTGAAATAATAAAAAATACTACAATCATGCCACAATACGAACAATTGAAAGCTGAGAGGTGCGTACCTAGTTCTCACTTGTCGATGGTATAGTGTTTGCCTTCTGCTGAGCGTCGTGACTTCTTCCCGGCTACGGCGGAGTGACAGGACGCACGTATTGCGCACAAACCTATTATATATATGTACTCACGACGATTAAATCCGCGATGGTTTTGCATTGCAGTGGAGCTTATCTGTGGCCGCCATCTGTTCACTGACGCCATTGTGTTGCTGCCGTATCTTGGGAACCGGTTGTAAAATATGCACCCCATTTGACCCACACAACAAACTACGCACACCACGGTTTCACTAACACAAAAAACTATGGACAAAATATATTTCAGGAAGCATGTCGGACTGCTCGAGTAATTTACAGACACTATGTTAGAAACCGTTCGACGAATCTCTCTCTCTCTTTCTTTCTCTCTCTCTATCTCTCTCTAGCTCATATATATACAATATGTTACTTAATACTATTATTACAAAAATAACGGGCCACGCTCTGACCATTAATGTTTATTTATGGGCAAGGGCGAGAGGAAAGCCAAAATTTAACGGAGGAGGCTTGCCGAGCCCGTTCATTTGGCTTTCCTCTCGCCTTCGACCATAAATAAACGTTTATGGTCAGCGCAGAGTCTTTTATTTTAATTGTACTATAAACGAACCCGCGTCAAACGAACATTTCCCGTGCGAACGACAACTGGGCCCCAGAATCTGTCAGTGAGTAGTGCGCGCCCTGCAAAAATTTTGCAAATCCGGAGATTTGTTTGAAAAAAAAACGTCTAAACTTGGCCAACAAATGCTCCATTTTATTTTGTGGTTGATTATGATCTTTGTACAAATCACAATTTTCGTTTTATCTGTAAAGTTTCTATGTTTACGATATTATTCACATTCACGGGCATGAAAACAAACCATTATACTGTGTATTTGTGGGCAGTCACGTGATTCAGCTCGACCAATTAAAACGCAATGGAGAGGGCAGGGTAATATAATATATTGTGTTACATAGCATGACGTTATATGAAATGATATATATTTCAGTATTAATAGTATATTAAAGTGTACTAAATTTATACTTAACTATACTATACAATACTATACTAAACTATAAAAATAACGGGCGACGCGCTGACCATTAACGTTTATTTGTGGGCAAGGGCGAGAGGAAAGCCACAAATTAACGGGCGAGGCTTGCCGAGCCCGTTAATTTTTTGTTTGGCTTTCCACGAGCCCGCGCTCACAAATAAACGTTAATGGTCAGTGCGGAGTCTGTTATTTCCATTATATTATCAGCGAACCTAAGAAAACCGTCAAAATTTCCGAAAATTTAATTAGCGAACGACAACTGGGCCCCAGAAACTGAGCATTACGCGACGCACTGTCACGCGCGCTGTAAAAAATTGGCAAATCCGGAGATGTTTTCAGACAAAAGTATCTCAACTGGACCTACCAGTGCTCCATTTTATTTTGTGATTGATTATGATTTACGTTTGAGCTGTAAAGTTACGATACTTTGAGTTGTTAATCTTATTATTCATATTCACGGGCATTTAAACAAATCATTACTGTGTATTTGTGGTCAGTCACGTTGTTCAGCTCGACCAATCAAAATGCGACGGGCAGGGCATGGTAATATAATATACTATACTATTCTATATACTTAACTGTACTATACTATACTACATTTTATTGTATTACATTGTATTACATTATATTATATTATATTATATTATATTATATTATATTATATTATATTATATTATATTATATTATATTATATTATATTATATTATATTATATTATTTTATTACACCTCACGTATTATTCAGGTACCGTGATTGGCTGAACCTCACTCACGTGATATAGAACATAAAGTGATAGAACATGGCTTAGGTGATATAGCCCTGTCGCGTGCGCTGATATAGCCCTGTAGGTGCAGTGATATAGCCCACTACCACGTTCTGGAATACCGCGCGTACTTTCTGCGCGTACCACATCGTCGCGTACATTTGCTTGGTATTTTCTGTAAAGCAATTGCTTTTGGAAAGGCACAAGAAATTAGCTCGACCTGAAGTACACGACCAAGTTTAGTACATTAAACGAGAAAAGCTTGAACAACACTGTGTTCGTTTTTAGACGTCAACTTCATGTAGCATTGCGATCAGCAACAAATAGAACGTTTCACTGTGGCGAGTCTCGATCGACACTTGACAGCATTCTGAGTAAATTTTCGAAAACAAGTGTTTGTTCGGTGTAATAAAATTAATAACACACGCTATCACGGGCAAGATCACGATTTGTTGCCTGCCCTCGGGCTAGTGCTCATGACGGTAATATTGATGATACCCTCGCCTTCGGCTCGGGCATCATCAATATTACCGTCATGAGCACCATCCCTTGGGCGGGCAACAAATCGTGATCTTGCCCTTGCTGGCGCGTGTTACTATTTAACTACATTATATTATATAATATTATATTATATTATATATATTTATATTATATTATATTAATATTATATTATATTATATTATATTATATTATATTATATTATATTATATTATATTATATTATATTATATTATATTATATTATTATAGTATAGTATAGTATAGTATAGTATAGTATAGTATAGTATAGTATAGCTTCCTCATTGCGACATTTTCAACCTTGCCCTTCATAACAGCACACCCTATGTCCATTGAAATCAGCAACAGGTATACATATGCATATATTTAGATAACATTGCAAGTGAAAAATGGGTGCGATATGTCGCGTTTGATTGATACAAATGTACAATTATCGGTAATTACGCAAACGGTAGAAATTTAATAATTCATTGCTTCGATAAAGTTTGTATGCGATGTGTGTTAGTGAGTGTACAAGCGTGATGCCTCATGATCTCTACAACGTGTTTAGGGGTCGCAGAGAGAAAAATGTAGCAACGCAGCTCGGTTATTGAACTACTCGTTTTTGAGAGTGGGGATTTGGCCGATCAGTTGTTTCTGTTGCCTCTCTGCTAGGTGATGGGATGCCGTATGTTGTGAGTTCCAACCCGATTGAAAACTAGCCGTATTTAATAAAATTGAAAATCCCCTAACTCCATAGTAACCATCTCGATTGGTGTGACATCATCGGCCTTTGTTGGCGATAAGCTCGTCATGGCAATAAAAACCTGTTTTGAAAATGTCAACAGTTAGTTCATACCGACCGATGTGAAACAGCATGGGCCGTCAATGATAAATAACTGACATGTTAATCCTACATGTGTGCTGTAAAACAAGAGGAAAACCATTACATTATTTAATGCAACTGACCATTTTAACATAGAGAAAATTAACCATGTCAATTTGTTTGCGCCATGTTCATCCTCTGAATTCACGTCAGTAAAAACTTCGAATACATTGAAATTGGTGTATTATTACAGTTATTTTGTCCATGAAATCACAAGGAAAATGACAGCGTTTTAACCAAACTTAATCAAAGAGACATCTGTACTTTAGTATCGGGTTTGCTTGGTTGATTGGTTTAAGCTGCATTCACAAATAATGGGGGGGGGGGGGGGGCTGGAGGAATCGCGATTGAAATTTATGCTTTTTTTAGATCCCCTCCCCCAATATCCCCCGAATTCAACCTAAAGAATCAAATCCCCCTCTATATGATCAAAATTGTTCAAGTCCCCCCCCCCGCCAACTATCATATAGCTGCATATTTATAAGGGGTGTAAGCACAGATAAAATGAGCATGTAGGCTATTGCGCAGTTCTGCTCGCAGATGTTCGACACTACTTTGATTTGATGCACACATAGATATTCTCTAGTGGTTATAGAAATGTTGTCAGCAGTTTGTAGAGCCATATTCCTAAGACTAGTTTTTAAATTAATTTACTTTTAAATGCATGAGTGGACTTTTTGGATTTATCAGTCTTGGCCGACTTGAGTTAATCCAAATCTGTTGAATAGAACCCGCTGAAGAGCATCAAAATGATATCATGAGAGAATATTCAAATCGTGAATACCTGGCTACACTTTGCCAAATAGTGAAAAAACTGATCATGGTGATACACCAAAGATAATGTTTTTCATAAAAAGTACAGACATATACGACCTAGATGCAACTTATAAACGTTTTACAAAATTGAAAATACTGGGAGGTTGAAAAATTCTAGCAGATGAAACTTTTAATCTCGGAAACTTTTGGATGTGATGGCAAATTTGTTGAAAAGTAAAAACCTCCACTTATTCACACAGTTTTTCATTTAAATTAGAATCTTTACTGTTCAAAGTTTTAATTTTGTGTTATCGTACGAAAAGAATGTGAACACAAATGAACTTGAAATGAATGTTGTCATATTTTTTATTTTGAGTGATTTTTGTGAAAAACAGAGACTTTTCATCATACGTTTGTATTAAGTCAAGCATGGTGATCCTCTCTTTTTCTCTAAATTAATATTGGTTATTTTAATATACGGAAATTCAAAAATTCCTGATACAAAAATGTAACTATAGCTA
The DNA here is from genome assembly GCF_041260155.1 of Ptychodera flava. Lineage (NCBI taxonomy): Eukaryota > Metazoa > Hemichordata > Enteropneusta > Ptychoderidae > Ptychodera > Ptychodera flava. The sequence goes on from NC_091943.1 coordinate 27,045,378, forward strand.
CAATTTTTCTGATCATACACCCTGAGCAAACAATGTACAATTTTGGTACTTTTCTGTATTTTTGCTATTTGTATTAAAGGAACAAAGTCGGCCATTTTTCTTGAATTTTGTTTGATACGATATACTATTTATGTTGTTTGATATGTTGAAAGATTCTGAATGAATGGGTGACCATCCATATATTCGACCCCGGTTTTAGACACGACACATGAAACCATCACGAAAATGAATTCATGGTCATGATCATTAATTCATTATTGCGATGGTTTCATTTAATTTGTCTAAAACCGGGGTCGAATATATGGGGCCTTAGTTAGTGACCACTACCTATCTGACTTACAGATTGATATATGGCGGGTGCCACATGTGGGGCAGGATGCGCTTACTATTTTCGAAACACCTGACATCACTTCTTGGTCTTTTGGCCAGAGGTCCATATATCTTTCTTTCATGAATTTGACTTTGTTTGTGTACCGTCTATTTACTGTCTGTTCTGTGCTGTTTTGTGTCTATGTTTACAACTATTGTCTTACAAATTTTGACCTAGTGTTATTGGATTGTGGATTGGTATGATTGCGATTGTTTTATATGGATGGTCACCCATTCATTCAGTATCTTTAAACATGTCAAACAATATAAGTAGTTCTTGCATCAAATAAAATATATGAAAAATCGCATGCAACCTATCAACACAATTTACACATGTGCTATTTACGCTTGCTATCAAATCAATTGCTTTTCATTTATCCTCACATCGAAATGTCAATATACCCTAAGACTGCTACATATTAATACTCAGGCTGTTTGAATAAGTTTGAAGCATTTCAACACGATTTAAAAACAAATTAAGTACAAAAATGGTGTTGATACACAATAAACGTTTAAAAAATCCAAGTTTAATATACCTATAGTATACTGATCATTCAAATCTTTTGTTGCACTCTACGAACAATATATTCATTTTAAAATGACAAATACAGGTAGCCATATAGGAATACAAGTAAACTGTACCATGACTATGTATTTGTATCGCTGACAAACAACTTTCAGTCTGGACTCTTGTCACCAATAGTGTTGACATATGACAGACTGAATATTGTATGTCTTGGCATACTGTAGGGAGACACAAAGAAACTGTATTTGATAAGTTGCATAAAAATATTTTAAAAAATTGTCAATAGTTGCTACTTCTTGATTTTCTTATGAAAATTCAATGGCATTCATACAGTTTAGATTTCTTTCACAATAAAAATCAAGAAATGAGACAAAATGGTTCTAGATTTCTTTTAATTATTACTGACATTGGAACCATCGGATGACATAACAAAATGTCAATCATTTTTCATTGAGATACCTACCAAACTATGGAATCTGGAAATGTTAAAAATAATTGGTAACAAAATAGTATCACAGCAAACTTTCAAGTCCCCCTCTACTACCTGACAATTTTCAAACCCCCATTCCTCTAGTTCTTCACCATTATTTGTGAATGCAGCCTTACTCTATTTATCTGATGTACCGCAATTTAGATCTTGTGCCAAGTAAGATGATATACTACCAGAAACTGTGCAAATGAAGCTTGATCCTACTTTATTGAGTGAAGATACACGTGTTACAAGGTTGTTGAAATCGGCAGTATTACTTCAAACGCAATTACTGACGCTTGACAGGAGCGCTGGCGAAATGTTTTAGTCGCTAATTTATTGCATAATTTACTGCAACTGCATTATAGTGATGATAATTCATGTATAGCATGTCTGATTAATATTATTTGAGAGTCTATAAACTTTCCTGTAAATCATAGATTACATGATGCATGTTCCGAAAAGGGTGACGCCCGCTTTTCTAAGTTTCAGACCACTTCAGTGTCGTCGTGTTTGCATTAGTCACATTGGTATATCCTTCGTAAAGAGTCAATGTAACCTAACTATTGGTAATAATTTGCGGTGTATTATATCAGCTTCAGATCTGTTTGTATTATCCCTGAGTATTACATGCAAATAACTGTCCTGCAATTAAGTTTCAACTCTGAAATCGAGGGTAAACAAGTCCAGTTTATTTTACGTGTAACGTTTATGATATAAATAAAAAAATTTAATATCGATTATTTTTGATAGAGATACTTCACTTCAAGTATTCATATTGATAATTATATCACCCCATTTAAAGGTTTACAATATGTATTCAAATTCATATTGGAACGATTATTAGTGTTCTATTCTGACTGTTAAACATTTACTCCAATAATCAATTAAAATCAAGTAATCGGCTTATTTTAAGATGCTTTGACAGATACACTCAAAAACACGGCGTGTATGTCGTGTTAGTAGTAATATAAAGGTGGTAAACTGTGATAAATTTATTTTATTTAACTACAGGGAGGGGGAATTTCCTTCCCTCTTACGCGTTTGCGCATGCGTGTAAGAGGGAATTCCCACTGAGTCCCTATCGGAACGAGATATAGGTCACTCCTGTTTACAGATGACTCAGAACATGTCGCTACACGTTCCGATAGGTGTCAGTACAGTAACCATAGCAACCGCCACTGATGCGGGTAGTGATATGAAAATAATTCCGTGGCATGTAGAAACTCGTTCTGTCTGACCTATTTATAAACACACAACATGTATAGACATGTACGTGAGGGGAATTCCGTGGGAAATTCCGTGTGACACCATAAAACTAGTCTATATAAAAGGCTTTTACCCTGGGTTGTTGGTCAGTCGACGGAAGCACACTAACGGTATCACAGCTACCTCTTCAGAACCGGAGTCCAGCAGATGTTGAACTCAGGAGCTAACTTGTTCACCCGATAGATGAAATTTTAGAAATTTCCTCTGAACTTAAAATATGTTGGAAGACCATCACTTCAAATAATATGAGACGTTTTAGATAAATGGTACTGATATCTATTAAGTGTAAGTAGTTGTATCTTTTTTAACAAATGAAATGTTGCCGGAACGACTTTCTTCCGGAGTACGAGTAAAAATATCTAAATCTTTTTTATCTTTATCTATGGTTATGATAATATTGCAAGGTATTCTTGAATCTGTTTTTATAGCAATATTTCCAACTAAATCATCAAACTCGTCTCCTGTACCCAATTTTATGCATTTGATTAAAAACTGTACCATGTTCAATTATTTTCATAATATCAGTCATCTGTTGATTTGCAGTCCGTAAAGTTAATTCAGCAGTCTCCTCCCCCTCACTTTTCAGACCCAGTTTCTTTAAAGTTCCGTCCCAAAATAATCTTACTGGAACCCTGCTAGCTGTATATGAACAATAATTCTCCCATTATTTATCCACCTTTGCAGTGTATTATCTGAAGACATTATTGTATTAAGAGGACTAATTTTAAGGTGAACCGGTATACCGAGTAGTGTAATGTATGGGTTATTAGGCTTAAGATAAAGGCGAAAATCGGACAATTTACATTTGTTAACATTGCTATCAAAATAAATCACATTCAGAGTCCCAGGCAGTTCAGCAACTCCACCTGCAATTTCTCTATCCAATATATCTAAGATGTTACGCGGTACATTATGAGGCATGAATTTCTGACTAACCGAATCCCATGTCAGAGCAAAAGGAGTAGGATCATTTGAAGCCTTTGTAGCATCTATTATGGACTCATCAATGTCTTTCAGTTCGGAAAATTCTACAGCATGTTCGTGGCTTTGCAGTGTTGCCGCCGATAAAACAAAAAGTTTTTACATGGTCCTTGTATTGAAGGACATAATCTTTATTATGATTACCAGCTATCTTAGTATTCTTGTTAACTTTAACATCACTCAGATCTTCAAGCTCGAGATTTTGTATGTGAATTGCACCTAGACCGAAGTTACTTGGACCAGACATAATTGACTCCGTAGGGTCGTATATACAGTGAAAATTAAAATAATACCTTGTAATAATATACAATCATGGCTTCAGCTATAGGAATGACAGTTCTCGGTGCTGTATTAAACGCAATGGCAATCACAGGAGGAAATATTATCGGGCAAAAGCTTTCCGGGAATGGTGAGGCTCTTATTGAAGAGAAAATTAGACATGATAAGGCATTAGAAAAATTTGAACATGACAAAAATGTCTGGTCAGAAAAAAGATTACTCCAGGCTGACTGGGAAAGAGAAAATCAAGCTAAAGATATTCATGCTGCGGCTGAATGAAGAGATACAGATGCAGAAATCCTTGAAGAAGCAGCGGCACAAGCCAACTCTACGTCAGGGCCAGCGCAATTCTCAGATTATTATCAGCCCAGTCCTGAGCAAAAGAAATATGAAATGATTTATATTGCTGGAGGATTGGTCGTAGGATGGTTTATGCTGCGTTAACTACAATAATTCAATACAAAAGCTAGTTGGCCAGTTATTGAAATTGACTATGTTTCCATCCTGATCTGTTATCCAAATACGCATTGAAGTCATATAGTCTGAACCCTTTCTCAATGGCATGGAAATTGAGCCTCCGTTTTTAAAGTCATAGGTGACCTTTTCACTTATTTCTTTTGTATCCTGGATGGTAAGTATTTGTAAACAGTCCGATACCTTCCCCTGTATGTATTCGCCAGAGCCAAATGAAACATAATTTGCAGTAACATCAACGACATCTGAATGAACTATGTATTTAGTGACTGTTAAGAAATCCGCTCGACCTGGACTCATAGTACTTTTTTCCATGGGGTTGTCCTCATTTTTATCTGAAAAGCCGACGAGGTTAGCGAAGTTACCCGCAGCATTAAAAAATACTTTTACATTTTTAGCCAAAGTTAGAAGAACGCAGTTTGTCGGCAGATTTTTTTCAAAATTAATTTTCTGTTTCAACCCGATTGCTTTGTTGAGTGTATCAATATTGTAGTTACCTGGACGTATTGATATAGTCTTCTTCAGTTGCCCATTTTCTTGATATTTTAATATACTATTCGCCCCCGTTATGTTATGCCATTAATTATATAGTGAATACTTTAATAGTCTTATTGAAGTAAACTGTGTTGTGTCAATGCTAGGGTTAAAATTAACAGTAACCGGTTTGCCTGTTTCGCTTTCAATCCAAATGATCATCTCCGCGTTGTATATACATTACAAAGTATAAGGTTCTTCAGGAGTAATATTTTTCTGTTCAAGGAGATCTTTTGTCGCAACCGCGGCAGCAGTCTCACCGCCTAATTTTGTCAATCAAGTTAAATTTGGTCGACTTGGATCGCCAATATCTATTTTCAGAAATTTGCTGGAGATCATTAGATATCCCATCGTAAGTCCTGCGATTACAATACCATCGTACATTGTGTTTACAACTGTTTTAGTATCCATGATTGCTGACAGGTATATAAAATAGAAAAATAAAATAATTACGGAATTCCTTACTCAGTTAATCCATCTCATACAATGTAGAGGGGCCGGGACTTGGTTTCGCTCCGGAGGGGGCCGCTACCGTTCCGGGCTATGTTTTTGTTGCTTTCTGAAGCAGCTCATCTTTCCAGAGGGGACAATTATGCTGAGCACGTCCAAAATATAGCCCTAATGCAGTCAATGAAACTCCTATAATTCCTAAAACAAGATAACATTTATTATACCAGCTATCACACTGTTCTTTCGTCGTAGGCGGTAGGCTTATACAGTTTGCCGCTACCGCATCGCTATCATTAATCATTGCTTCCTGCTTCATCTCCTTGTTTTGCCTGTTCCATTCTGCTAGTCGTTTCCCTGCAGCAACTCTCCCTGGATGCTTCGTCGGTAATGTAATTTTCTCTATATTGCGCTGCGGCTCTGTTCCGATAGGGTTCCGGAGGGTAGTCATCGGAGGTGTCGGAGTCGGCAGGGCCGTTTCCGTTTGCTGAGTTGGTGTTGGAACCGTTTGGGGTGCTTGCGAAGTTGAATCCATTTATTTCGGGTATTATATTAAACCCGATTTTTTTTAAAATCTAAATGTTTACCCGTAATTAAACCGGTGGAAACTAGAGCAAGTATGGGCCCCCACGTGTAGGCTATCCGTCCTGATAATCGTTTTATTTCACTGTTTAGAATAAAATCCTTTTTAAGATCAGTGGCATAGTTATCTCGGTCATCGATTGGAACTACCTGACTTATTGCTCGGGCTCCTAGATCTATGAAACTTTGAGTGATATTATCACTTATAAGAGAACTGTATTTCGCTTCATACATTTTGAAGGCTTTATTTACCGTTTCATCTCTCCATTTTTCTACGTCAGCAACTGAAATCTCCTTGCCAAAAAATAACTTGCTTTGACCACTTGCGATGACACAGAGTATTTTTTCACGTTTCGTCTCTATTATGGACCGAGCATCCGATGCTGCGGTTGGTAGTGCTCCTTCTGAACTGTTCCGATAGGGCACTGTCGTATTTGCCACTGCCGATGTCTTTATTAAATTCTCCATTGTTTGCAGTATGTTAGCTATTCTTAGTAAAAAATAAAAAAATCGTTTAAACCTGAATCCAAAATATAGTATTAACATAGTCTGGAATGTCAGGACAATTCCAAAGTATGAAATCCCTCATAAATCATGGATTCCGAAGTATGGAAAATTCTCCTCCATTAAAATCTATCTGTATATAGAAACATGAATCATGAGTACAGACTTATTCCCAGTTGCTTTTCAATTGAATAAGACGAGCGTACCGACAGTACAGCATGCTGATATTCCTTCCAAACCAAATGACATAAAACGTGTTCTCATGGACTTAGAAATATATGTAACGCCGACAGATAAATTTACTTTTCATCCGAGGGATGTGTTCAAAGATAACGTAATCACTCATCGATCAGCTAAAGAAAGTAATATATGGCTGGGCGGCCCGCACATGAAATACTGGGACCAGCAATTAAATTTTGCTGTATGGTGCAGCACTACTGGTTGTGGTATATCATTCGCCCATCTCTTTGATAAGAAATTTCCGCCGCAAATACGATCATTCTGTCGTTTTCATGTATACTTTACAATACGTCGGATTCTTCATGAAATGGGCGTTGCACTTCCAGACGATACTGTCTTCAAAGCCGGCGACAATCCGTACAATCTTGTCCAATATGAACTTCTATGTACAGAATTTGGAAATATAAGTCCCACGAAGTCCGACTTTCGATATCGCAAAGGTCAAAACTCAGGTCTTGGTTACGGTTTTGAATACTATACTAATCGTGGGCCCGTTCGACAGCCAAAAGCAATATACAATGGTCATGACTTTTTCCTCTCCGCCGATGGAGGCGTTTTCTATACACATACAATTTTTGGAAAGAAAAAACATGTACTGCCCGACAAAGACAGACCACACTATTATTTCTTCCGAAATGATGGATCGGGGGGTCAATACAATAGTTTCGTCCCTCTGAAGGGAGACACGGTTCCCGAAGGGGGATTAACAAAGACCGGTCTCGCCCGCCTCAATGAAAGCCTTGAAGCCTACGTATATTGCATACTCGGCGCACAAGCAAATATTTGCAGTACCATAGTGGGAGATACTGGCAGTGCACAGCAAGTCCGAAAAGAATTCGGCGTTCTCCTTGAAGATGAAATTCGTAATACTGATAAGGTAATCAGTTATAGGCGATATCAAGACACAATAACGAATACTGGTGTCAAACTTGATATGGCTGTTTCGCCCAATTTACTTCTCTTGCCGTCTAAAATGGTCATTCTTTCAGGCCAGGCAATCGCAGGTTATAATAATGAATTGCAATACGCAATGGAATCTATGCTCTTCGGGGTAAATTGAGATATAAACACAGAAATTAAAGAAAGTGCTAAACATGAGATGGATGGGGAAGAGGATGCTGTGAAATGGCAGGATGAACCACCTAATACGGCAGACGCTGTTGACACAAGTCGGATTCCCCTATCGCCCCTTCAGAATGCTTCGGAACGGAAGGCAGCAGCCGTGACACACGCCGGCGCAGATCCTATTCACGAATACGGCAAAATTGGTTTGTTATCTTTAGCCATATTCATTACATTTATGTACAGTATATAGATCCGATGTATGCAACCGTGCCATTCAACATGATTATAACTGGACCGACAAATTCTGGCAAAACAGAGTATGTAATGGATCTCCTCACTGGTCCGTACTTAAGGAAATTTGAATATATAGTTTTCATTTGTCCGACATTCATGAATAATAAACGTATTATAAAAGATTCATTTTCACCGATGATAATGTGTTTATATTTCCGGTCGGACTCGATGCTGTGGATGATACACTAGCCTTCGTACATAAGGAATGAGCCGGCACTAACACTATAATAATCCTTGACGACTGCACCTCGTCCAAAGATATGAGGAAGAGCAGTGACATTTTAGTCAAACTTGGTTTCAGCGCAAGACATGACGGATTATCTGTCTGGGTTCTGACTCAACAATATACTAGTATTAGTAAACCATTTAGGGAAAACATACAGATGTTAGTACTATTTTACACACCCAGCAAGACAGATAACAAGACTATTATAAAAGAATATGGAATGGAGGTGTCAGAACGTGAAGCCACTTCCCTAGTCAGACAATTGAAAAATACACCATTCAGTAAATTAGTATTTCATTTACGGCATCCGTACGACATACAATTTTTCGTATAATATAGCTAATCATGGCTTCGATTGAAGGTTCTACCGAAGGTACTCTTAGAGAATTATATTACAACCCGAAAACTGGTTTTGGAGGTGTACAAAAATTACATGATGCAGCACGCGCCAGCGGACTAAAAGTTACTAAGAAAGAGGTACAGGACTGGTTAAAAACTCAGCTAACTTATAATCTACATAAACCGGTACCTCGTACTCGTGGTGCGTTCCGAAGGGGGAGGCGCGTTTTCGTAACATCGATAGACGCCCAGTAGGAGGCGGATCTTGTGGAATTCCCTTCACCATTCGCAAAAGAGAATAAAAACATTCGATACATGCTAACAGTAATCGATGTGCTCAGCAAATATGCATGGGCCAGGCCGATACAGTCAAAAATGGCAGATGATACTCTGAAGGCGCTACAAGACATAATTAAGAAATCCGGGAGGCAACCCGACAAACTTCAGACAGATGAGGGGTGGGAATTTACTAATCGAAAAATGCAGAAATGGTTGGAGGAGTCAGGCATTCACTGGTTTCACACCTACAGTGACAAAAAAGCTAGTGTTGTGGAACGTTTTAATCATACTCTTAAAACGATGATGTGGAAATACTTTACATACAGACAGACACGTGAATGGCTCCCCATTTTACCACAACTTCTCGAGAATTACAATAACACCGTACACGGAAGTATCAAAATGAAACCTGTCGACATAACAGAGGACAATAATTGGCAGGCATTTTATACACTTTACCCTGAGTTGGCAGCCATGGGAGCTAACCCTGAATTCAAGCCGGGAGAACGGGTTCGAATTACAAAATACAAGACCACTTTCAGGAAAGGATATTTACCAAATTGGACAGAGGAGATTTTCATAGTTTCAAAAGTGGTGTACGCAGCTGGACTGGGAACACCGCCAGTTTATAAGATAAAAGATCTGAATGGAGAGGAAATACTCGGCACTTTCTATTCCGATGAACTGCAGAGTGCTGCTGGCACCGACGAGCTGTACAGAGTAGAACGAATTTTGAAGACGAAAAAAATTAGAGGAAAGAAATACTATCTGATAAAATGGAAAGGTTATCCAGAAAGTTTCAATAGTTGGGAGCCAGAGGAAAATGTTATTAGAACTTCGTAAGTACTCTCTGTAGTTCCTGTGCTGGTACTTGTCAAGTACTAACGTAAGTACTTACGTAAGTAATTACGAAAGTTATTCAATAAGTACCATGGAGCAAGCCTTAATTTCTTGAAAGAAGAAAGTGTCAGTTTACCATTATTCTTCCATCCGCCCGGCCAAGTATTTATCATGTATTGTCGTAAGTAATGTTCACTTATTGCATCTTTTTTGGCAGTATGTGGATGAGGTGGTACCCCGGATCCTCCGGAGGCACATATTAAGTTTGCAAGATCTTCAAAGCGACTTTTCATGTTGCCATGGTCCGTTCTTTCGAGTCCTCCATGTTCAGCTTTATCGATAAGTTCTGGCTGAAGTATAATGTACACAACTGACATGAGCCATAGAAAAGTAACTTTAAAGTCTTGCCCCCTGTCGGAACATTAGGGCTCCTTCGGCATCATATCAAGTGCCTGTAAGTCAAACAGAGCATTATAAGCACACACTGCTTCACAAGCATTAAGAAGTTTGTGTAGGTTCTTGAGTGAGATTCGAGGTTGTTCTAGTTGTTCTTTGTTAGGTGGATAATAAGCTTTTTCAAGTTCCTCCTCGCCGAAACCGTCTATTAAAAATCCCTGGCTGCCGCTATCGCGTGCCGAAGGGCTGCTCCATGCAATTCCAAAGTCAAAAGCTCGTGGAAAATCTACTGGCCCGACTGTCTCGGTATCAATTGTTGGATTAAGTATATTCTTGAGAACTTCAGGCGTACGAGGTTGACTAATTATCAAACATGGAAGTCTGTAGTCGTTGCAAATTTCTAAGAAAGTCTGTTTGAACTTATCGTGAATCTCTTCTAGTTCTTTTAAGGCGGACTCGGTTATTTCATATTGTCTGGCTCGAGTCAGAATATTCCGCCTGCAATAATCAAAATTAAAGGCATATCTTTGATATGATAATGAAACTATGTAAATGGTCAAATGCTCTAGAAACAATCTTTTTTTCTTCCGACGAAACGGAAACGGCCCGGATTCTAGAAAAAGTTAGATGTTGAATTATGGAAGAGTCACAAATAATGTAGTTAGCTTTCCCAGCCCGACATTGTAAACTAAGAGTCTGTTCTATAAACTGGTTCTGAAAATCGGCAATCGAAACTTTCCCATTATAAAAGTCGGCAATGTTGCTAGAAAAACTAGTGTCAAATTCTGGTACGTGAGTCGCCGCCAAATTTACTGCATCGTAACTCTTACCACTTCCAGTTGGTCCATTTATGAATATGTATGACATTTTTTGTGCTATATATATCATAGAAAAAAAATTTTTAAATTATTTTTCGTAAAGATATATTACGATAAGACAATGGCAATCCTTTCTATTTCAGATGCAATAAAAATACTTGAAAGTGGAGAAAAAAATATTCAAATCAGTGACGGCAAACTCATATTTGGTGAATATGTAGATCCTTTCATATATGTAGACAGTGAGCTAGAAGTGGTTTTCCCCATCGGACCTAAAAGTCTTCAAAAGTTTACCGATTTAATAGTATTCCGTACCTTGGGTGAAAGTTTCGATGCAAGCACTGCTAAAAGTTATGTTGCAAGCCTGGCCTCTCACTCCAAGCCGCAGGTATTATTTTACAATCCATCTAAAGTTTATCAGAAGCGAGGGAGCGACTCACAAACAAAGTATTTTAAATTTCGGTTTAAAAGAGGAGACGATTTTGCTACATGTATTGATATAGTTCAAGAAATTGACTGTGGTTTTAAAGCTGTGAGCCCAATGCCAGTCAGAGAAAATCCTGCTATTGTACCTCGTAATATCCGAAAAGGTAGTAGGATAGAATTCTTAGGATTTAAACCGCGCTTAAATAAGCGTACCCTTTCTTTCACTATAGAGAGGTTATTTTGCACTACGCCTTATAAACCGGAAATTCAAGATGCGGAAGAACTAGTTGACTTAGAAAGATTAGGCGAGATATATAAACAAATAAATGCTGCCAAAAATATTATAGTGGATTTTGATGACCTATCATAGAATAATTATTTTTTCTTTTTTAAAATTTTTTAGGATAGTATATATTATAAAGATTATTATGGATGAGAATATTGACGTTAGGCACCGCTTACGAAAAGCATTCGACGGGGCAGTTTTACGAAAAGAATTTCCTGAAGTCAAGCGAGTCGAGGACATCGAAACGCTGGTGGATATCGAAGGTATGACCAAAGAAAGAAAGATGTACTCTGTTTATACAGATATGGAAGTCAAATCATTGGATCCGAAAAACGGTAATACACAAATTCGTACATTGCATGTTAAATTAAAAGATACATACACAAAAGATGTAAGAGGCACAGCTGATGTGAAACAACAATTAATAGAACGCTACGACCATATGCTTGATACAATTGAAGCTGTTGAGGGTTCTGGTCTCGTTCTCGAGGAGATACTTAATTTTGAAGTAATTCTAGTAGAAGTTTTACTCGGGGCTGGCCGCCCGATTCAACTTCCAGGATGGTTAAAAAATAAGCATTGTGTGAGCGATCTTATTCTTCCTTTCGGCAGCGAGAATTGTTAGTATGCTGTCGTTTCAAGTTTAAAGTTGGGTGACGAAATATTTCGTGAAAAGAAATGTGGTCAGACTAGAAAAAACTGGAATACGTACACTTCATTTATGGCCAATTACTGTTTTGATGGAATACCATTTCCTACGCCAGCCGATGAGACTGTATTCAAGCGCTTCGAGCAGCAAAATCCAGGCATCAAACTCCAAGTATTTCAGATCTACGAAAATGATCCCTATCCGTCCGGCATAACTGTGTTATATAGTAGCTGTAGCGGAGCCGAAGGCGGAGCTTGTTCAGATAGGGATCAAATAGCAAATATCTTACTAATAGTTGGCGAAGACAGCAGCCACTTCGTACCAATTACTAAATTAAATCGCCTTCTTAATTCTCGTAATAATCAAAAGAATGAGCGCAGACAGAAGTGTATTTGTATGGTTTGTAAGCGGGGTTTTGCGTCAACAGAAGAATTAGAAATACATGAGATATACTGTGGAACAGACACTGCTCAGCCAGTTTTTCCTAAGGAAGTGTGTCAATTCGAAGGACATAAGAAGAAGGTGCCCTGTCCCTACGTCGTGTATGCAGATACTGAGGCAATTATTGAGAAGGACATCGGCCGACACATTCCAATTTGTATTTCGTATATTATGATTGAACGATGGTCAGGCAGCCCCTACTGGAACCGTTCCGGACCGAACGTTTTTAGTAAAAGAACATTCACAGGTATAGATTGTGTTACAGAATTTCTAAAGGATATGAAGAAAAGGGCTGAGAATTATTCGAAATCATATTATTGGAAAATAAAACCGATGAAAGATACTTCTAATTACAACGATCCAGACTGTATAGCATGTGGAGATCAAGCCGGATACCGAATAGTGAAGGGTGGCGACGATACTTTTTATTGTGAAAAGTGCCGCCCATCGAGAACCATTCCTATCTACTTTCACAACCTCAAGGGATACGATGGTTCTTTTATTTTACAAAAAATACATGAAATCAGGGATGAGGGTAACGAACCAGAACCAAATATCATAGCTAAGACGGGCAATGGAGGAATTATGTGTCTAATGAAAACATTTATTTTTAGTGCCTCAATTGTTGTTGATGGGAAGAGGGAGACAAAGAAACGTTTCTTTTCTATAAAGTTTATGGACAGTGCTCAGTTGATGTCTGGGTCACTAGCGAAGTTGGCAAAGACTGTGCCAGAGCAGGGATGGACGGCAGTACCACTTTCGTACCCGGACATTCAGCGGGCGAAAGGTTTCTTCCCGTATGAATATTTAGGTTCTCCCGAGCGATTGGAAGAGGACCAGCTCCCGGAGAGACACAAATTTTATAGCAAATTAACGGAAGAGGGGATTTCGGAGTCTGATCACGAACATGCATTGCGAGTATGGGACGAAGTAGGATGTAAGACATTTTGTGATTATATGGAATTCTATTGTAAGACTGACATTCTCCTTCTTGCGAATATATTCGAAAATTTCCGTGACACATGTTTAGAAGCATATAAGTTAGACCCAGCTCACTATATGTCGGCGCCCGGCTTGACATGGGATGCTATGTTACTTTATACAGGTAATAGGTTTAAGCTCATTCAAGATGCTGAGCAGATGAATTTCATTCAGAGGGGAATTCGAGGTGGTATCAGTCAGTGTAATATTCATTATTTACAGACAAATCATCCGGCTTACGCCACAGAAGAGCCTGGTGGGAATTACGATCCTGAGAAACCGTTAACCGAAATAAAATATCTCGATGCTAATAATCTTTGCGGATGGGCTATGAGTCAACCAATGCCAGTGGGCGGACTTCATTGGATGACGATGGAAGAATTGTTAGAATGGGAAGGAGGAGCAGGCTTGGATTGGGGACCCGGCGCTAGATTACCACCAAGTTTTCTAGAAGTAGACTTGGAATATCCGGCCGAATTACATGAAGAACATTCCGATCTATCACTCGTGCCGCATCACTACGAATTTCCGAGGCAGGGAGCTACCGCCGGAGGGAGTCGACTGATTACAAGTCTAATGGACAGAGAGAGATACGTCTTACATTATAAGTTGCTTGAATTCTATCTTCGAATGGGAATGCGACTGAAAAAGATTCATCGGGCGCTTGCCTTTGAAGAGGCTCCGTGTCTCGCTGAATATATTGACTTTAACACTAAAATGAGGGCAAAGGGAAAGACAGATTTTGAAAAGAATTTCTATAAGCTGATGAATAATGCAATGTTCGGCAAGACAATAGAAGATGTTCGAAAGTACAGAGACTTTAAATTTGTTTCGGGCCCCTGCTGGAACGGTACCGATAGTGGTCGTAAAAAATTCAGAAGTATAATCCAAAGATGAAACATATAACTCTCATAACTTCCGAAGAGGATGGCGATTCCTGCGACAGTGTCCTACTGGAACTGAAAAGGGATCAATATGAATATAAAAAGCCAGTTTTCATTGGCGCGGCAGTGCTTGAATGGCTTGAATGGAAGGCTGTATTATAAAAAGCTCAGGCTGTCAAAACTTACAGGACGTGGATTTAGATCGCTCGAGACATTAAGAAGAGAAGGAGGAGTGGGTTATGAATTTGCAAATAAAGTATACAGTCGGAGGGGGGAAAGCTATTGCTCTAGCGCAGAGCCCGAATTTGTAAGTTATACATTTCATTCTGAAGATGTGAAAAACGATAAAATACCGGTTGAGAAGATGACACCAGAAGACATGGGTATATACAAAGATGAACTGACATTCTTACGGCAAGATGCTAGTGGTAATGCAGATAAAATACAAGCTTTTGAAAATAAAATAGATGAATGGAATAATCTAAACCCAGAATATAGAGCTATTAATGATGAATTAAAGATTGCGAATATGCGTCTTGGCGAGCTTAACAATGAAAAAATTAAAATAAGGCTAGAGAAAAGAGAAGTTGAAAAACAGTTAAAGGAAATTCCTGTAGAACACACCCATGCAAAAGAAAAAGCCAAAAAACTACTAGCTGAACTCATAACAAGAGAAGCTAAAATTGTTGATCGAATTGAATATGAACATGATAAGATCAGTGAGGCACGTGAAAGTCTGGCTACGACTAGGTCTCTTCGTGATGTAATTTCCGATCCAGAATTGTCACTCAGGCTGAAGCTGACAGAATTATTTAAACGAAATGGTATTACAATCGCTGCAATACTAACTGCCCTTGGAATGACAATATCAACATTTGCCCTGACTGTGACTAAAGGAGGACGAGCAGCAGGAACTGGCGGCTATGGAGCAAACAATGGTTCAGGCCCGCCTAAAATATACACAAAAGCGAAAGAAATTGTAAAGCAATTTGGTGAATGGTTAAAAACATTGGCTGCACAAAGTGCTGCTGCAATACCAGGTTTAATCGGTTCACTTGTTAGTTTTCTATTAAAAACAGCAGGATCGGTAGTTGGATTTGTTGGAGAACAGCTATGGATATTTTTAACAGGTTTAACATTAGTCATTATAAATAAAATTATGTATTAATATATGACCAAGCATGTTTGGTGAAAAGAATATTACAAAGTTTCTTTCTAAAAATAAAGACCTGTTTGGTTTCTCTGTCGAATTGGAATGGTGTAAACTCCGACGAGTAAATCGGCATATACTTCGGGCGAATCCAGGTGTGAGACTAAAGGATGATAATCTATATCATAACATATTAGCTTTCATTAAGGAATGTCAAAAGACTAACTTCTTTAAGCGCCTAGAATTCATAGCTGTATTCCAGGATGCTGAGGATGACCAGGAGGCTCATCATCTCCAAGAATATTGGGTCCTTTGACTTATTCGTGACACGGGTAATCGATTTGTATTTCAGTCAGATGGTAATAATATATGTGAAGATGTGATTTATTTTCTTTTTAACTGTAATTTTTTTCTTCGTAGTTACTATATACATTACACGAAAATGGGGTACGATAGATCATTATTACCGACTTTCAGCAACCGAAAACCGCAGGGAACGAAAGCAGAAAGAACTCATCATGTGATTGCTCATAATCCAAGTGAGGCAGATCCAGGCCAGACACTTATCATACGATGTCCAAAGTTAGAAAGCGGAGTAGTACTAGTTCCAGATACTTTTGACTTGGTTTTTTGATCTCGAAGTAACGGGACATGAAGATAACTGAGTAGTACAAAATGTTGCAAAAAATATAATCGAGCGTATGGTTCTCACATTTGAGGTTCAGGCACTTTTCAATTTGAATAAATATAATCTTATTGAATGTTATCGCGATCTCTTCAAACATAAAAAGGAGAGAATGAACATGACACTGTACGGAATTCAGAACGAAAATCTAAGAAAATTGAGAAGTGGCGCGAAAGATGCAGATGCCGACAGGGTTTCAAAATGGGACGATCTTTTAATTTTTGACACATATAAAACAAAATGTGCTATTTGTCTGAATCATCCCCTCATAACAGGTCATGGGGTTGCATATCCAAAAGCGTTAGGGAGTCATATTGAATGGGAAATTATGCTTGCACCTGCCTCCCAATTACTTGTCAGTAATCATGTTGTTACACCCAATTATAAATTAAAAAACATTCAAATGGAATATGAGACATTAAGTGATCCCAAACTCGCGAGGTCAACTGCTGGTTATTACAACAGTGGAAAAAGTTACTAATATATACATTATTTTAGAACAATCCCATTCAAAGAATCAAGCACGGTTATCAATGAAAATATAAATGTACCACGATGTAGCATGAGAGGTATCGCGATACTCTTCACTAAAAATCAGAATCAGTCAGAACTTAATAGTGAATTTTTCTTTAATCCATCCATTGAATCTGTGTCTGTAATGATTGAGGGTATTGCAAATAAAATATATGCTCAGAAGATGTTACCAAGACAATTTTGGACAGAAACAAGACGGTATTTTGCTGAAGCTAAAGATTGGTGTGAAATTGATATAGATGAAGTCGACTATTTGAAGAACAAATTCTGTCTGTTTATAGATCAGCGTAGCTTTCAAGATATTGAATTTCATGGAAATTGTTTACCAGTAATGAACACAAAAGATGGTATACAACTTGAAATCCTGAAAAAAGATACTTCAATTAAGGGTGGCGATGACGCTCGCGATGATAATATATTTGCACATGTTTATGTTATCAGTGATGCCCAGGTCGACGTTGCGAATAGTAGATTAAAGTCTATACTATTTTAGTTAACTCTCGAGTTCAGAAAAAATTCCACAGAAATTCAGACCTCAGTCATGCTGTAGGAAAAAAAATCACATCTTCACATACTTACATCATGATACCGTTAGTGTGCTTCCGTCGACTGACTAACAACCCAGGGTAAAAGCCCCTTTATATAGACAAGTTTGATGGTGTCACACGGAATTTCCCACGGAATTCCCCTCACGTACATGTCTATACATGTTGTGTGTTTATAAATAGGTCAGACAGAACGAGTTTCTACATGCCACGGAATTATTTTTATATCACTACCCGCATCAGTGGCGGTTGCTATGGTTACTGTACTGACACCTATCGGAACTTGTAGCAACATGTTCTGAGTAATCTGTAAACAGGACTGACCTATATCTCGTTCCGATAGGGACTCAGCGGGAATTCCCTCTTACACGCATGCGCAAACGTGTAAAGAGGAAGGAAATTCCCCCTCCCTGTAGTTAAATAAAATAAATTTATCACAGTTGACCACCTTTGTATTACTACTAGTGTTAAATACAGTGGTATACATATATGTATACCACAGCATAATCATACCAAATTCAGAGTCAGGCGTCAGCTGCGTGTTAAAAATAGGTACCTATATGCTGTAAGTATCATCACTTTTGTCGTCGTCAATTTTGCTAATCTAGGGGCAGAACTCCAAATAAATATCATTTAGGTCTCATGGTGTGTTTTTGCGAGTTTGTAGAGGTAATAAATAAAACTGCGCAGCAGGTTGACAGTAAAAGGGAACGAAGTCAATACAATTATACACTAAATAGTTTGATAAAGAAATTCAGTCAGTGCTTAATAGATCAGTAAACCCTCTTTTGTATAAATTTCTTTTGAAGTACTCCTTGAGAGCGAGTTCCAAGCAGAATGACGGATTGGAGCGGATTCTCCACCATTTGTCTCATAAGCATTCGTGTCACAGACATATGAAATGATACGCCCACACATCATTATCTCTTCATGACGTCACGTTGGGTATTGATGTATAATGTTTCTGCATCTACACGATCCCTAGCTTCGTCTGCACCCTAGACGCATTACTGGTGTGCAAACTATAAAAAGTGGATTTGAATATCAAAAATACAACTTTGCCCCGCGATTGATGATTGAAGGGTAGAGTTTGCTAGTAGTGTATCGATTTGTCGTAACTAAAAAGTGTGGCGTTTGTTTCTATGTTGGTTACATCATATTTCACCATAACAACGGTCAATATAGTGCGGTTGATAGCTCTGGTGGTGCATAGAATTGTCCCCGAAGCTGTCTTTCACCCAGTTTAAGCGATGTGTGCATTTGTTCGATAAATTTTGTGTGCCATGTGTGATAGTGACTGTACGAGCGTGAGTGCTTTAGAACTCTACAAGATGTGGAGCAGTTGCAGTCAGAAATGTAACAACTTAGCCCGGTTACTGAACTACTGTTTTTTAGAATGGGGCCGAGCGGTTCTGTTGCCTCTCTGCTGGGCGACTGGATGCCGTATGTTGTGAGTTCGAACCCGATTGTAAACTAGCCGTATGTAGTGCGGGGTTTATGGTCTACGTAATTAAAAGAAAAGAGAGCTTACATTTCAACTCCTTTAGTGTATATCTGTCGCTATCCTACAAAGAAGTGCGTGCTGAGACGTACGTCATCCTATCCAAATTGCGTCCAACCCTTCTTATACAGTGATATTCAATATGTCATCAGCATGACGCAAGCTGTAAAGAGACTTTGATCTTTACTAGACATTTGTTTTTATTTTGACCGTCCAAAGCCCAAGACAAAGTTTTTTTATCCTGAATGTAATTTGTAACTTCGACATTACTTTTCGTATCGCAATTCAATCCGTGCGTAGGTATATTTTCATAAATAGTTGTTCATTACCAACGATAAACATCAAAGTGAATATTCTTGTTGCATTTTTGGTACCACCGACAGCAGACTTTGTTATACGCTGTACAATTTGTAAACTCTTGCATGGAATTTGAGAGATACACAAATATAGGCTCTACGTATCAGAGCGTATTAACCATATAAACTATGCATGACATTTTATGGAGGAATGACCTGTTTAGGAAAAACAAGCCACAATCAAGGTAATAAAGATTATCTTCATTACCAATGTAATACCGCATGATTATGCTTAAAGTAGGTAGGCCATACGTACATACATACATACATACATACATACATACATACATACATACATACATACATACATACATACATACATACATACATACATACATACATACATACATACATACATACATACATACATACATACATACATACATACATACATACATACATACATACATACGGGACAACATCAAAAGTTCAATATAATAAATCTAACTTAATTGCTTAAGTTTGGCCTCAGACCCCCCCCCCCCTTCTAACTTAACTGACCTAAAATTGAAAAACATTGCGGACTCCTACCCTGTACTAATTCTTTCAAACGACATACCAATGTACCATTGCATTAAATTGAAAACCATTATAAAGTAACAAAAATACAAGTGACTGGATCGGTTTTAGCGTACAAAAATCAGCCTTGAAATCGTAAAATTTGCCATAAAGACGTTAAATCGTTTTTGACTGCACAATATTTAATTTGGCCAAACCCCCCCCCCCCCCGAACTTAAGCAATTAAGTTTTTTTTCAAACATCGATCTTTTGACGTCGCCCCTAAGTCAGTTGGTAAACTGAGTCACTGTTTTGTTTCATTAGGTAATTTTTAGGTCTCCATAAAGCAGGGAATAATTCGGACAGATTGCCGGAAGTAACTAAACAGCAGTAACATTGTTCTTGCCCGGATATTCATTACAGCAGTCATCATCGCAGAGGAACGTACATCCGTTCTCCCCGTCAACCTGTATAGGAGTTTCATAGCATCCCGGGCCGTCCCTCTCCATCAACTTTGTACACCTCTGTAACAATTTGTACAAACAAAACTAATCATGGATTTTGTTATTTATATAACTGCACTGAGAAAAGTTAGCCAAGATATTAATGAGTCTTCTAAATTTAAATTTTAGGACCTTTACTTTCTGTCGACATTCAGGGATTGTAAGACCCCGATTGGCTTACACAAGTCATCGATCTTTATGCAACTTGTAGTAGCGACACGAGTAATGGCGTATGAGGATGGATCTCCTAGACTAAAACCGCAGCAGGGATATACTGCATTATAATCGTTTGACGCAAAACAAAACCAAACATGTAAAAGAACTTAAAAATGTGAAGAAAGGTCTGTCTTGGTTAGATCCTTTCAGTTTGAATACAACTGTCAAATTGATAAGTCACTCAATATTTTCCTCTGTATAATTTTATACTTTTAAACATGGCGTTAGCCATACACATGTATATATTCTTCTGTAACATACTGCGTTAACGAAACAAACTTTCACTATGTGTGAACACTGCTATAACACAGCTTGAAAGACCCACCTTTGTATTTTTACAGCCGAGTGTCAGCTTCACTTTACCGTTTCGGCGCTTTTTCAAACGTGACACACATGATTCCTGGACAGAGGACAAGAAGAGAAACACAGGCACATAGCCACAAGGCTGCGTTCACAAATGACGGTGAGAGGGGCTTGAGGAATCGCGATTGAAATCTTTTTTTTTCAGACACCCGTCCAAACCCTAAAACATTTTCGAGTCCACCCCCCCTTTTATACGATCAAAAATGTTCACGCCCCGCCCCCACTTTTCATTTAGTCACATATTTATTAGGGATGCACACTAAGAAGAAACGATCATGTATTCGGCAGTTCTGCTCGCATTTGTTTAACACTACTTGTTATTAGCAGTTTGTAGAGTCATATTCCTAAAGAAAGTTCTTAAATTGTTTCATTTTGAACACATCAGTGGACTTATTTATTTATCAGTCAAAGCCGACTTGAGTTAATCCAACTTGATCTCGCCATGGCAATGGCACCTGCAGAAGAGCACAAAAATGACGATTATGCAAATTGTGAATTCCTGGCTACATTAGATGCTACTTACAAGTTTTAAACCAGATATGAACTGAATGTGCTCACGTGTTGATATCTAGTGAACAGACTAGAAAATTTTAGCATTTACTCAACAGAACAACGCGTACTAATGTGACCCCTGAATGGAAGGAATGGCGTATTATATGAATGACTTGTACAGATTTTGAGTTTGACAAAATTACAAACTTAGTTATCAAGCATTGAAATTGACTACTGATGACTCGACATGTATTGACATTTATCAGACACTACTGGACACATGAAATAATACAGTAGGCCAAAGTAATTAAATTCTTTGTTTTGCGTCCACTCTAAATGGGAAAAGGTACGCGTCTAAGCGGCTGAAAAACACACACAAGAAAATTAACACAATGTAATTTGATTGCAGCAAATAACAAATTGTAACAAAATTTTCGTTCAGAAAAGCTAAGCGGTCATGTCCTAAAATTTCCTATTCAAATACACTGTGTGTGTTTTTCATGAAAATCTTAAAAACCTAGGCGGGTGGGGACGCAAAACAAAGAATTTAATTACTTTGGCCTAATACAGTATGACATGAATTACTGCATACTTTTTGACTGTTATGACATTGTCTAAAACAATTGTACCTTTGACCTGTCTTAAACGACGACGAGCAAATCAATTGTACCTTTGACCTGTCTCAAACGACGACGAGCAAGGAGATGTTACGTAACATTTGCAGACCTCAGATTAATCACTAACTAAAACACAAGAACAAAGACAGAGATTGTATATTCTGACAGCAGTTCAATGGAGCACATGATGCGGAGCGGAAGACAGACTTCTGATAAGAATATACGTGTATACAGTCTTCTGCCTGAGTAACTATCTCTGACGAGGATTTATTGTATTATGTTTTGCAATATTCCTGTCAATAAACCAAATTCATACCAATATAATGGACACCCGTGTGAGGCGTGTAATAAGAACCATCAGATATCTGTTGTATCATTATATGTACCAGGTTTCATCAACTTTCGCACAGTACTCTCAGAGCTAAATCACTAATTACTATTAGGTCATCCCTCGGTATCACCTCTTGGTGGGGTCGTATTGCTGCGAGTGCAGTTGTGGGCCGCATCACACGAGTCGAAGACGAGTGTGATGCGGCCCACAACCGCACGAGCAGCAATACGACCCTACCAAGAGGTGATATCGAGGGATAACCTCTTTATCATATACCTATGCCCACGTTATTGAATGAATAAATCTCGTATATTAAAATATGATACATTTCACTGTGGTTTTTCTTGATGGACTACATTTGTTTGCGTCATCTTGCTACGGCGGATTGATATACTAGCGTCTGACGTAATCTATCAGCTGGCTCATTGACAATTATTTTACGGTTGAGCAGAGAAATGCTTGAACTCTGTCATCAAACATGTAGGATATCTACGGAATCGGTACGGTACATGCAAGGGTTGTGTTTGGTAATATTTTCCAGAACGCATTTACCATGAATACATGATATTTCTGAAAGTTGTGCTTTTGAATTTGCCGGTCCTCCGACATGTCTGATAGCACTTTTGCTTGTCGTCTGCGCGTCTGTGCTTATGCACGGACGGAACAGCTGGTCTGTCATCGATCTGTCAGTGCCCGTACGGTGTGATGCTCTGCTCTTTAATTTGTTCAAATTGGTAGCACTACTAGCAGGTTAATCCAATATCGACACGTGTGTTTTATAGTTACCCCGCATTTCCCTATGCTTCAAAACCCTGCCACTTTTGGAGATCGAAAATGATATCGTAGTCGAAGTCAAAATCATAGACGGGCACCATGGTTTGTTTTGATTAGGGCGCCACCATGTAAGTAGTCCGGTATGCAAATCAACAGGCTGTATCAGGCTTTGTTATGTAAATCAACAGGTCGTATCACTATTTCATATGCAAATATTCAATTGAATGAAAGAAAGACGCGCTGATCATTCCTTTCATATGCAAATCAACAAGGCGTATCACTTTATTGACATGCAAGTCAACATGATAAATCATGTCACTGAACTCAGTATAGACACAATACAGGGCATAGGTATATGTTAAAAAACTTTATTTAATATGTAAATGAGCTAATTTTTAACTTGACACGCCTAATGCTTCTCAGTACAATTAAATATTTTTCAGATCAATATGTGTAGCAAGTTTCATCAAATGTAATGCTGTAATTTTGGAGTAATATCACTAATTGCAAAGTTCGTTAAATATGCAAATGAACACTTAATTAACTCTACACAACTAAACGCTTTACACCACAATTAGATATCTATCGGATTAGTATCTGCAGAAGATTCATCAAATTTGGTGCAGTTATTTTGGAGTTATATGACTAATAAGAAAACTTCATAAAATATACAAATGAGCTATTTGTTAACTTGACACTGCCAAATGCTTGTCAGTACAATTAGATATTTATCAGATCAATATCTGTACCAGATTTCACTGACTTTGGCACCGTAATTTCAGAGTTATATACCTAATTACAAAATTCATTAAATATGCAAATGAATCCTTAATTAACTTGACACTACTAAGTGCTTTACACCACAATTAGATATCAGTCAGATCAGTATCTGCAGCCGAATTCATCAAATTTGGTGCAGTTATATCGGAGTTATATGACTCATTATAAAACTTCATAAAATATGCAAATGAGCTATTTAATAACATGATACTGCCCAATGCTGCTAAGTATAATTAGATATATATCAGATCAATATTTGTTGCACGTATCATCAAGTTTGGTGCAGGAATTTCAGAGTTATGTCACTAATAACAAAAGTTCGTTAAACATGCGAACGAACAGATAATTGACATGACACTCACAGTATCATCATTATGTTCTTAGCTTGTCATCTGTGAAAAGTTTCATGAAATTTTGTGCATTATTTCTTGATATATGCCTAAACTGTCATTACCGTCTCCATAGGGAAACCATTGTACGGAAAAAATGATATTGCATAACTTCATTAATATGCAAGCAACACTAACCAAAATCTAATCAGTTCTTGCAAGTAGCATATAGTACCTGTGTACCAAA
Organism: Ptychodera flava; assembly: GCF_041260155.1. Lineage (NCBI taxonomy): Eukaryota > Metazoa > Hemichordata > Enteropneusta > Ptychoderidae > Ptychodera > Ptychodera flava. The sequence continues at coordinate 27,069,897 of NC_091943.1, forward strand.
TCTGACTTGAATCTGTTCAGGCGTTTATGAGTTATCGTGTAAACAGACAGACAAACACACACACACACACACACACACTAACATACACACACACGGACAGACAGACAGACATCGCTATGGCATTAGCCCACGTGTGAACACGTAAGCTAATGACATGACAATTAATTCATTTTCGCGATGGTTTCATTTAATTTGTCTAACACCGGAGTCGAATATATGCATGGTCACCCATCCATTCAGTATTTTTCAACATGTCAAACAATATAATTAGTATCTCGTATCAAACAAAATTTATGAAAAAATGGCCGACTTTGTCCCTGTAATATTAAAATTTCAGAGATAAAGGGTCCGTGGCAAATAGTGGCAATATGTTCCATTTATCATAGAATGAAGGAGGATATCAATAAAACATGTGGTACATAAAAAAGTACTCCATTTTTTGTAGAAAGTTAGAGGATAACCATTATGTTTTCATACACGACACATACTGATATTATCTGACGAGTGATTTTTATAGCTGACGTCTTTAGTATGTAATTAGATGCCGCAGGCACAGGCACAGGCGGCCCAGACACTATTAATACGCTTATTATTGAGTCGGACTTATTAAGGGTTTGTCAATATTGGAAAGATAGAGATGTAAATAACCTGTAAGTAACCTTTCCTATATTTCGCTGTTGACCAACCTATCGATCTATCGTGGGCTGCCCTTGTGTACGTGCTGGGAGAGCTCTTTATGCTGTCACAGCGCTGTCTGAGAAAGTAAAGTACCATTTTGCTCAGCTCGACTGCTTCCAAACAGGGTTTCAGGCCCATTAAGCATGTTCTATGCCCCGGTCACCAAGATTAAAACCTCTCGAATGTATGTGCCTGTCTGTACCTACGTACATATATTCTTATGCAGGCATGCACGTAGACATGCATGGAGACTAATAGAATCTCACACCCCCAAGGACCTGGGATCAGATTTCTCACACGAGTTGGGGATATTTTGTCTCACACGAGCCGCAGGCGAGTGTGAGACAAAATATCGATAAATAACGATAAATATCAACGCACCGAAACACTGGCCTAGACACAGTTTACTGTAGGCCTATATCCGTGCCTACTGACTATTTTCACTTTCTGTGTCAGAATAAATCACATATTTTCGCTTACACGGAGGTTCACGAATATTAGGCCTACAGGTAACATTGAATGTACCACCAGCTATAGTGCAATTCTCGAATATCGATGTGGATCCGACACTGTGAGTTTTTGAGGACTTCGGTGTGCTTATGGTAGATGCCTGAGACTGTTGAAGAGTCATGTACGATGTTGTGGATGACGTTGATGCTCTGGGATGAAGAGCGCTGCTCTGAAGTTGTTGATGGGATGTGTCAGTCAAGATATGGGACATAGCGTACTGCTGTTTATCGGACAATTTGCAATAGTTATTAACTGACTGCACATTTTTATGCGCGCTTTTCTGCATTGTGTGCGTTGGTGGCACGTTGTTGTCATTCAGTTTCTGTAGCAAGTATTTCCTGGCACTTGTATTGGTGAGTCGTTTCCCACGACAAGATATTCCGCTTTTCCCAGCCATATTCTTCATTATTTGGGCGATTGTGTTCGGACCCATCGCCTGACGCTTGAACCAAACGGCATCAGACGGTTGGGGTGTATTTTTAATAGCTAAGTAGAACGGAGTTTCCGGACCCATGAAGTTCTTTGGTCGCAACGTTGCGTAGAATTTATACAGAGCAACTGGGCACCTATTTTTGTCATCGGGGTATGAATACATCTGTGGCTTTACAGGTCTACCATCGCTCACATTTTCGCCAGTTCTAGTCTTCGTCCGGTGTTCGTTTGTCATTTCAATAAACTCTCTGCCATCAGCATCTCGTTTAAGTTTAACATATCCCCAACAAAGAGATCTATGTTCTTTCACTGCCCTCAATCAAAAGTGCAACATATTGTTCAACCAGAGTGTATTAATGACTGATTTGGGCGAGTGGGCGCCTAGTTGTCTGTCCGCATACAACTTATTTACATCGTCGTCAGTGAGAGTATCGGCTTTATGTGGTAGGTTTCCCTTACCGTGTTTCCTTAGGTTTTTCTGTTTTGCTTTCAGTTTTTCTCGAGTAGAAAAAAAAATCCAAACTTGTCACCAACGATGCTTCATACTTGGCTAAACGTAGATGTCTTTCTAAACTAGACAACATCCCCGTAGGTAAGACGGTTCGTACTCCGTTCCATCCTCCTTACGAACAACACATAGGAAATTTCCGACTAGCGGGTCGAGCTCATGCGGCGGAATATCGGCAATTTCGCGATGTTCGTCTACTTCTTGCAAGTACTGTTTGAATAGTGTTACATGATATTTAGTCTTCCGTACTGTTTCACTGTTCTGCTGATCCACTACGAATTGGTCAATGTCATTTGAGCACAATGCAGCAAATCTAGAGCTCGGAGTCGACGACGGTACAGCAACTGGTAGGCCTACAGCAGGTGAAGCCTCATGCACGAACTCCGTGGCGAGTTTCACTGCCGATACTTCTACTTCGGCGCCGGTAGAGATATCCATCAAAAAGAACTGGCGATACGTTCCAAATGGTCTATGTTCCCTAGTGATTTGGAAAATTCGACCGTCTTTTGTGAATTTGTCACCAACAACGTACAACATCATTCAAAATCGTGACATCGCTGTCGTCCGCCACTACTGCACTAGGACCTGCTCACTTTGTAGTTCCGGTCCGTATGCTACTCATCGCGCCATTGGATAATATTTTACATGTAAAGCGAAAGGCCCTTTATTATCCAATTAGAGCTCTTGTAATATACCCCTTTAGTGTATGCGCATGTATACAGAGTGTGGGACGATTTCTGAGAGTGTGGGATCGATTTTTCCCACACCGTCGATCCCGCACTCCCAGTGTCCAGGAAAGTGAGAAATGCATTTGCTCCGACAAATACATGCATTGATACACACGTACGTACATGTAGGTTGAGACATACATACATACATGCATACATACATACATACATAGGCCTACATACATACGTACATACATACATACATACATACATACATACATACATACATACATACATACATACATACATACATACATACATACATACATACATACATACATACATACATACATACATACATACATACATACATACATACATACGTACATACATACATACAAACAAACAAACACAGGTAAGTCAGTTGCTAAATGAAGCCGCCGTGTTGGTTTTATTAGTAATTTTTATATCTCCAGGTATCAGGAAATAACTAGGAAAGAGTATCTCCTTTTTTCCTGGTAGTTTGACGTTGCTACAAGCTGTAGAAATTTACTGAACAGCAGTAACACTTTTCTTGTCCGGATAATAATTGCAGTAGTCATCTTTGCAGCAGAACGTACATCCGTTCTCCCCATCAACCTGTATAGGAGTTTCATAGCAGCCTGGGCTGTTCTTCTTCATCAATTTACTACACCTCTGTAATAATTTCAATAAAAATATAATCACGGATTTCATGGAAGCTTTTTCCATAATAGGCATCCTTAGATTTATTGCACCTGTTGAATTCGATTTTGAACACCCTTTATCAGTGTTCAATGACTTGAAAAACACTTATAAGCTCAACATACGTCAATAATCTTTACGCTACTTGTAGAGAGAACAAAAATAAGGCGCATGAGAGTAGATCTTTGAAGAAAAAATTACTATACATGTTAAAACTCCCCTTTAAATTAAATTAGGGTTTGTCTTTTGAGTGCAGTTGTCTGGGTCCCACTAATCTTCTCAGCAATTTTTACAAACTTCCTGTTTGCATATATTCTCGGGAATATATTCTCTAGAAACAAACTTACACTGTGCTTATTCATATCTAAATAGGAGCATTAAATGTCAATATTAGCATTGTTCTGGAACTTAAGCAAAGATGGGGATATTTGTTCTCAATCACGGTAATTGCTTAAAAACACAACTTGAATGCCTCACCTTCGCCTTCATACAGGCAAGTGTTACCTTCACTTTGCCGTTCCTGCGCTGTTTCAAACGGGTTACACATGAATCCTAGGGAGACGACAAGATGAGAAACAGAGACATAGTCACATAACCACTCAGCAACAGACGGACGCGTAAGCGGACGATTGACACACAAATGTAAAAGCGAAGAAAAGGAATGGTCATAAATATTATTCTTGAGGCCATCATTTTGCATATTGTGATGTAAACATCACCAACATGATTCCAGACATGACAATGGAATAAGAACCATTTAGTTGTTTCGACTGTATGCATGGAGGGTATTTGATGTACACCCACAATGCCCTAAAGTGCCAAAGTTAAGAGGGGAAGTTCGCCTCTGCTCATCCCAGCTGGATAAGTATTCTATCATCGTTTTACTGTTTATTTATTTAATTGAGGATTTTATTAATTGAAAGATAACAGTGAATCCTATCTATTTCATCACTATGATCAACATTGGTTGCAGAGAAAAGATTTATCTCCCTCTTCTATTCCCTCTTTGACACAAGAAGTTTTTCGGAATTATTCTCTTTTGTCAACTGTTTTATCTTGTATGAGCATTTAGATGCTCCACTTGCTCTTTCTGAAAAAATACAGCAATAGTAGTTTATTTTAATTAAGAACGCGCCTCGGTTACAAATATTCAGACTATCAAACTTTTATAAATTATTTTCTGATATACCACTTGTGGGCGTTCAATTTAAAGCTATTTTGTAAAAAACTTTTTGACCTGCTTAGTTTATCGGAATTCGAAATTTTAATTTTCTCAATGAAGTAAACACAGGGATGGTGACCATTTTGAATTTAAAATACCAGTAAATCTTGGTGTTTTTTGTTTTGTTTCTCTAGTAGAAAAATTTGCTGGGTAACCCCCGATTATTCATTCTTGATTTTGACATTCTCTTTCAAAATCAAGATAAGTGAAAGATAACTTAAGAAAAGTTAGAGCAAAAGTTTAAGTCTTTCACTATCGAGGCGTATACTACCTTAATGCAAATATTTACAGAATTTAATAATACACATGGTTAGCATAATTACAGTAAGTGAAGAAATTGACATAGTCACTAAGATCCATGCGTGTCATTGAATTTTTTGTATCTAGTGAAACGAGCATACAAGTAAGATACAGGTGCTTGAAAGTGTAAAGGGTGAACATTTGAGTTCTTAATAAACATATCTAGTGCGCATGCTTAAACTCTTTCTCAAATCGTTCTTTCGCGCGACGCCAATTTGCTGCCCAACTGTGATCAAACAAAGTTACTTTCTTCCTGGGATATAGAGGCTAGCGGATTCTTGCCAAATTTGGCAACTAGTCTTGCGCAAAAACATTTATTAAGCATTATGTAATTTACATCAGGCTTCACTCCACACATGATGTTTAACTTTAAGGTGTTTTTCAAAATGAAATAGTGACCCTCACAAAATGTTACGTTTGCAGGAAAAAAGTGACCTCCAAAATTTCCAGGCACATAAACAGTGAACCCCCCTGCGTGCCAAAGTATGTATCAATAATATCAGATTGACGTATCATTTCGTATTTGATCTTTGAACTTTCAAAGAATACTTTTTAACTTTCATAAATCATCACTAGGTTGAAATTCCAATATCATATTTGTTGTTCACATCTGCTCTTTCAAACACCCTGTTCTCATAACGTACATTTATATCAATTGTCAAACATATATAAAAGCACAGATTTAGTCATAGACCCTCTAGAAATGATTTAGCAAGTTTGTATTGGAAACAAATATTCAGTTTCCTCATTCACTACAATGACAAGTGAATCAACATTTCGGTGAAAAGTTCTTGCAAACGCATGCACTTGTAACCTACCTAGTCTAATCAAGTACATTAACATCAATTATCAAGTGTCCATAATACACAGATTTAGCCAGTTTTGTATTGTAAAGAAATCTTAATAGTTTTTCCTCATATAGTGAATCAACATTTCGGTGAAATTTCAAATTCAAATTTGTTGCACACATATGTACTGGTAAACACATTTGTCTGATCAAGTGTCAATATCAATTATTAAGTGTCTATAAATACACAGATTTAGCTAGTTTTGTATTGGAAAAAAATGATCATAGTTTTTCCTCATAGACTACAATGTACAGTGAATCAATATTTCAGTTAAAATTCCAAATTCAAATTTCTTGTACCCATATGTACCTGTACCCACCCTATTCGTACCAAGGAGATTTATATCAACAAGTAGTCATCTATAAATGCACAGATATTGCCAGTTTTATATTGTAAAATAATGTTCATAGTTTTCTCGTACTTTTCCATGTATAGAGTGAATCAACATTTTTTTAAATGTGATCCAAAAATGAAATTTATTGTACACATATGTACGTTTTCCCTCTCACTTCAAGGAAAGTACATTTATCAAACATACGAAAACGTACAAATATAGCTTGTTTTGTAGGGAAGAATATATTCCAATGTATTACGAATGATTTTTTTTGGTGAAACACTGTATCGACCATATATTGCCTTATTATAGTTGCGCAAAAAAATGATGAAACCTCCCCCAAAGGCATGCATGAAATTCCCCGACCCTTCAAAAATGCTTGCACGAAAATAGCGACCAACCCTGAAAATATACCGGTCCTATCCCCTTGTAATTTCCGTCCAGTGCTTTATACCTTCTATTTTTAAAACATTTTGGGAGAAAACACACCTTAGAAAACTAGCAAGAAGGCTTAAATTGGCCACAGTTTGTGGAAAAGAAAGATGATGCCTGAAATATTTACCGTGAGTTCACATGGTTCTTTCTCGTATTTGCCCTCATAGTTACAGAAATATGGCCAATGTTTCTTAATAGTGTGCCATTCCTTACGAGTGTCCCAATTGAAACATTCATAGCATCGTGGTCCTATAATAAAGAAGCAACACAGAAAAGATTCTTTTGTACACATTACATTCAGAATAAACATTGATGATTACGGATAAATTACCCACAATGTTTCCTGAACAAAATAAATATATAAACCCATAGAGCGTATACTTACCCGGTTAGGAATTCGGTATTTATCCTTGAACATTAAACGAACAAGGCTTATATAAATCAAACTCAAGTAAATTACAAATTTATTCGTCAAAATAAGTTATTTCCAAGGGTTTGAAAGTGAAGTGAATAGAATTTGAAACCACTCTAACGTTCTGTTTTGATTTTTGATTAAGGCGAGAGAGAACCAAGATATGAAATCGTTAAAAGATATGTACAGATGTAGATAGAAACCACTGGTGGTCGTAACTTTGAAAACATCTGTGGAATCCTGCATTTCGTTCGACACAGTAAACTGAGAAAACGCTCCATCGCTGTAATCCATTCGCGAAGGATCATAGGTTGTTTACGTTATGTTTTTATTTTTCAAATCGTTTTTCTTTAAAGCTTGTAACAATAGCAATCGGATACTTGTATTTTTCATCAAAAGAGGTGTTCATATTCATTAGAGTTCATATTGTCTTTTGAACATAAACATTATAGTATTGCACCTTTCAATTTTTTTGTAATGTTCAACCCTGAGTAAAATAGAACAGCTTTGTTTTCAATTTTTGTTTTGTATTTTGGCAAAATTATTTGAAAGGTTGTAGAAAATATTTCAACCCATCTACCTCACATGTGAAAGGCATGCTTGCAAGAACCAATCAATTTACTTTGCCCTTACGTCGTTATATAATATTTTATAGTGCCATCCGGCATAGCAATCTTTTGACTTGTAATGCATGTAAATATCACTACAATTGATAGTAAAGCGAAACCTTTCTAGTGTGCTGTTTGACCGAAAAATGTTTTGGAAGAATGACACAGATTGTCTGACCAAATGTTGTTTTAAGAGGTGTATCCATCATACGTCAGCAAACGTATCATGTCCATAAGAGGCATGTCCGTTTGCTTTTGTTTGACCTTACCACATATCTCGTCCTCGCCGTTTTTGCAGTGGTTATATCCATCACATCTGAAATAGCCTGTGATACACACACCATTATCACACTGGAAGCTCGGCCATGGACAGGGTCCTCGAAGAAAAAAAGCAAAGTGCATCGCCCGGTCATATTAAACCTATTTCATTACGTTTCTATCAACATATAGGCAATTGTAATATTTTTGTCGGCACATAGTATAAAATATTCGAGCTTATTTCACGATGTCAGTCTATAAAATCCGAATAGAGGTATCTTGTCGAAAATTTATCTTTAAAAATATCATCATATTCCTTTGATTTACACCACATACTTACCAAGATACGACGCGTGTACTGACATGTAGTATTAGGCTTACGTTATTATCACATAATTTTCTGTCGGAACATACCACTGTTGGTGGCTAGCACCGACAAGGGTAAACAATTGCATTTTAATTGGCGAGAGCTGAAAAGAAACTATCTCTTGCCAACAATGACTACTAGCATGATGACTATCGTTCCAAACCTTTTTTCTGGAGCATGTAACAAGACAAGTCAAGCTTCAGAAAAAGACATGCGTTTTAATGTAAGTGAAAGCATTGATAACCCCGAATAAAGCTGTTTGGTTTGTCTCCTGTTAGAATTCTCAACTGCAGTTATTTTGGAATGCCTCATACATTTCTGAGATGGCCTGGTGTGAACTAGGAATTGTCAACGTAAGATAACGCCGGTAATATTTCTTTAAACTTGTAAAAAGTTTTGTGTTGGTCGCGCACAACAAAAACATATTAATGCTGAACGCCCATTGCTTGACGTTTACCGTAAAATATCAATACTTATATTTCGATGGTTTCAAGTTCAGCAGTACAGGTGCAACTTATATTGCTCCAGGTTAATGCATGATGGAATGGCAAAACAATAAAAAAATGCACGTCTTTCATTCTCGAAGATATAGTCAAAAGTGTAATAATTGTGCGTCAGATGGCTCTTTCCCTTGGTATTTTTGTGTACTTATGATTGCAAACATTGTTTTCTCACTTACCAATGGGGCAGCCCTCTTCGTCCTCTTGTTCATCTCCAGGACAGTCTGGCCACTGATCACAGACGTAACTCTCCGGAATACAGTCACCAGAGTAACATTGGAATTCTCCTGGTCCGCATTGTGCCGCTGCTGTTGAAGACAAATCACGATGAGTTTGCACTTCTTGTCTTGTGGTACCAATTAGATATCGTCTGCGTCTGGTACGTCTGCAATATTGTTTTCTTCGTCTTTTCAGCAGATTTACGGCTACTGAACGCACGCGCCCCGAGGACAAATTTTTCGGATGCCAAGACATTTACATATTTGCTATCCTTTCTGGTTTGTTGCTTGTGTGTTTGGAGCCTTTGAAAAGTGTTTACACATAATAAGCAATCATTTTAAATTTCAAATATCTGTAAATTTATTTTTCGTCGTTAAAAGTTTTGTGCGGTAACCCCCATCAATTTAAAATTTCATGGGGAAAAGTTTAAGCATAATTCTGAGGCGCGTCTTGCTTTAAACAAATTGTATTTGATCCCGATATTATCCATGCAAGCACCTATTTGTATATCCGTTCGATATTCGCCCTATTATACAAAATAATGATTTCCATAAACTTGATGGATCGTTGAATCACGGCAGTGATCACAGCAACAACATTTTCACTTCAAAATCCGAATGTGTTATTTTCAATACACTATTGATATTGTTGGGAAACCTTCCTACAGAATAATTGCTTATTCGAACAGTTGTAGAAATCTACACTAACCCGGTCTTGCCAATTCCAAGAAACCGACAACAATGACAACAGCCACCAGCAATTTAATCATATTGTTCTGCCCTGAAAGAAATGACAAAACACAACGACAGATGGATTAATTAGCTGATATGATATTTTACACTGAAGACTGTGATTATAGTAAAATGCAACGTTAGAGTGGCATTATTAACTCAATAGCGGGCGCGCCTTGTAGAAGCCATCGGGACGATTAAACAGCATATGGTATGATTCCATTTAATATGTTGAAATGAAAAAAGAAAGAGATCAAATTTGTTTTCAATACGCGAAAAAGCAGACATATGGTCCCTATATCTTCAATTTGTATTTCGAAAAAAGAAATAATGCAGTGTAAAAATGCCCCCATGTTCAACGGAAAAGACTTACTGTAGTCAACTATTGATACTGCCTATACTAAATGATACTAAATGCCTATGTGGACTTTTAAATATGTGTTTAAACATCTGTATCAAGTGACCTTAGATTTAGTGCAGTCATTCAGAATATAGATCGCGAATTGCAAACATTTATTCCCTGTTTAGAGGTATAACATTTGATGAAGTGCTTCTGGACATTCACAATAAATACAACAATTCATTTAGTATGAAAATCATCACTTAACTGACAGGATATTGCTAATGTGTTTGCGTTCTATTACAGTACTGTGAGATCAAGTTTTGTACCAAGTTTTATCCAATTCGCTGCAGTATTTCTGGACATATCACTCTAATACAAAAGTTTACTAATATTCAAACTAGCAATTAATCGACATGAGTCTTTTCACGCAATTACAGCACTAAAACAACAACATCTGTACCACGTGTCATTAAATTTGATGCAGTATTTTTGGACATATCACACTAAACAGGAAAGTTCATAAAATATGCAAATAAAATATTATTTAACATGATACTAATATACGTCTTTACACACTGTTTAAGCAACGTGAACCCAACATCTGTACCAAGTTTCATTAAAATTTGATAGAAAATTCATTATATGAAAATTATCTTTTTAAATAGTGCTAAATGTTTTCGCGAGATCAACAACTGTACCACGTTTTATCAGATTTGATGTAGTATTTCTGGACATATCACCCTAATTATGAAAATTCATCAAATATACAAATTAACAATTAATTGACATGTGACTGACAATTGTCTTTGCATGCTATTACAACACTGTAAGATCAACAATTGTAACAAGTTTCATCTAATTTGCTGCAGTGTGTTTAGACATATCACACTAATTATATGAAAGTTCATAAAATAGCAATTAGCATATTTTACTGCTAAATGTCTTTGCACACTATTTTGGGACTGTGTGCTCAAAATTTGTACTAAGTTTCATCAAATTTCCTGAAATATTTCACATATCACCCTAATTAAGAAAATACATCAAGTTTGCAAATTAGCAGTTGATTAAAGTATACTTCTAAATATCTTTGCACTCAAATACAGCACTGAGAGATCAACATCTGTACTAGGTTTCATGACGTTTGCTGTAGAATTTCCATGCATGTCACCTTAATTACTGAAATTCATCAAATATATATATAAGCGACTAAAGCCCCACTAGCTGTAACTCTTGAAATTTGTTGACCTCAAACTATCTTCCTATTCTCTCCTGGTTTTCTCTGAATTCTACCCTCTGAAGGGATATGGGCTTTTACTGCATTAGGAAACCATTCTTTTGTGAAACATCTTACAAGTAAATTCAAATTTTAACGGTCATTTTGATTTCACGCCATTTTCAAAAATTTTTAATATCACAAAGGAAACAGAACACACAATGTCATACTTGAAAACATTCACCCCTATGCATTACATTGCACTAGCTACTCTGTGCAGTTTATGTGACGATTTCAGTGCAGATATGCACAGTATCCATGATTTTGCCTTTTCACCTGGGGCGGCGATTTAATGTTCGGGCAAACATTTAATGGGAGTGTTATCTTTATCTTGTTCAAAGTTGCATATACAGTCCCACGGGTAGTTAATAAAAGGTGTATACACATACCTAAATCAGTACATTCTCTCAAACTTATTTTAGCTTGAAAGTGAAATGATCATAAAAATAATGCTAAAAGATACAGCTAGTGGGGCTTTATTTGACATGATATTGCTAAACATCGTTGCATACTATTACAGTTCTGGTATATCAACATCTGTTCTAAGTTTCATCGAATTTGAGTCAGTATTTCTTGATATATCACCTGAATTAGCAAAAATTAAATTAAATATGCAAATTGTCAATTAATTGACACAATACAGACATACACATGTCTTTGTGCTTAGAGCTCTGTAGTGACCAACATCTGTACTAAGTTTCATCAAAATTGGCATACAGTCTCTCTAGAAATACAGCTCTTTTTAAATCACTTATTATGCATGCTACATGCAAACATACAAAGACGCGTATGTATGCCATAGTGAATTATCCCTGTACCAAGTTTGAAAGGAATAGGCTTAGTCATGTCCGAGAAATCTCAGTGGACGGACGCACGCAACCCAAATCATAAGTCACTCGGACTTCGTCTATTGGGACTAAAATCACATCACTTGCGAGTCATGGATCACATTCACGTATGGTTCTCAATGTACGGTGGTCACAGTCATATACATTCACTGTCAAAAAAACCCGAACTTTTTGGCATTGAAATTGACTGTTATGTCAATGCACACGTCGTGAGTGAAAAGTTATGACTTTTTGCTGAAAATAAACCCAAGAGGTTACTCCTTCACAAAATGCCACTGTCTTCAAGGTCATCTCTGAGAGGAAAATCGAAATCTACGCAACTTTCTATTTCTACAAAAACGAAAAGATGGAAACTCCCCTACCTCATATGAAAAAATCAGTTCACATGAATCTTGACCCAAACAAAATTGTAGCGATCGTGAAAGTCTTTCTCATGGAAGAATATTCCGCCTTGTATAGCAGACAGGCATGCAATTTATGAATCAAAAACGTATAGTATAACATGTTCAATACCTTGTGCACAATTATCAATGCGTCTCTGATTTTAGCAGTAGTTATCCTCGTTGAGAAGTGCGGTTTCCCACTTGTTTTCTGGCCAGAGTAGAGGGTGACGGAGTCTGTACGGTCTCTGTCTGATAACACATGGTTAGTCGCAGCGCTTATTAAGCGGCTCGACACTTTCGTGCGTGGCTACCATCTGCTCCGTGGTGAGTAGGTGTGACAGGGCATACCTTGATCCAAGACATGCAATTTGATTATAAGCTGAAACAGCAACAAAACAAAGAGCTTTTTCGATTGGCTCTGGTAATTTCGGCTACGAAGTGTCCTGAAGGCATGTGTACGCACCAGACATAGATATTAAGAAAATTTGTGGTCAACGGAGCACGTTGTTTGAAAACAAATCATAAAATCACCGGAATTGTAAACACGGGAATAATGCATGAGATTATAAACCGTGTGTACAGAGTTATACATCATTCTTTGAAAAAGATGAAATTACAAACAGTTTGAGTAGCTTATGCGCTTCAAAAGTGCGATGAATTATAAAGGAAAACGGTAATCTCTCTCTCTCTCTCTCTCTCTCTCTCTCTCTCTCTCTCTCTCTCTCTCTCTCTCTCAGCTCTGTCATCCAAAACCTATCCTACAAAGCAAAGTGTGGAATACGCTTTTAACGTGTTAGTCCTTAATTCGTGGTTGCCGAATTTGTTCAATTGATTGCCAAATGATAAAAAGAGAAATGTACATTTTCGATTTAATCTTGGTTAATGTGAGGTTTTTTGTTACAAATGCTCTTGCGACTTTCCAGTCAGGAATTGCGGACAGTTGACCCTTGTTGCAATAGAGATAACCATTATATTTTCATGCACGTCTCATACAATAGTAGTAGTTTGTTTTGATCGCTGACGTCATTAATATGTAAATAGATGCCGTAGGTTGTCATTTCAAATCACACTGAAAATGCATCTCATTGGAGTGTTATTGGATACATAAGGGATGCAGGGGCATCTAGGTGACCTGTTTTGAGCAAATTTACAAAGAGGTGTTTTACAAACAAATATACAGTCCTAGGGTTTTTTGAACAAGTTAATTTCGTATTGAAAATAGAAGCTGCTCTCAACTACTGCCACCCTCCCTTCGATTCCACAATTCCCCCCTTCCGCTTACTAGTTTTGCTGCCCCTCGAGGAAAACTCTCCACAGGAAGGAAAACTTCACTGGGTGTCGCATTAGTAGTCTTGTAGACACTGACTATTTCCATAATTGTTTTCCATAAAAATGTCAAGTTAATCAATTTGTTTCTCGGTTACACCTCAACACATGTATGCACTCAATCAACTACCAGTACAACCATCTACTGAGTCCCTTCAAAGAGTATTTTCAAAGTCCACAATTTATTTTGGCATGTCAGGCTTGCCCTACATGTCAGTGCAGCTCTTATGTATTCAAATTAGGAATACTGGCGTAAATTTATCGAAGGCTAAAGCAAAGAAGAAAATCGTAAGTTCAATGGCAAAATCGCCAACACAGCGCACCATTCTCTTCAGATCCAATGGCGATCATGTTGCAGGCTTTATTACACATACCTTGAAATCTACCTTGGACATGGACAAACATAATTTGACTTTTGGTAGCACTGATCAATTACCCTACGGGAAAGCTTAAAGCTTATCCTGCCAATTTCATACATGCCGGAAACGCAGCCTAAAACTCACATATGGCCAGAATGTGACTAAACACATTTTACCAGAGTGACAGAAAGACAAAGTTGACGTCAATCGATGACGACAGAAATTTTAATGAAAAATCTAATCTGACAGCCGCAGCGATTTATGCCGACGTTATTGCACACTTTTAGTATGGATGGATCTGGTGCCATGGCAACACTGTCGAGGATAATCAGAAACCCATCGAAACAAGTCGACGTGTCTTGCATATTATAAACTGATGAGTGGCATTAGTAATTAGAGGTGATAACGACCAGTCTGGGTATTGTCAGTGGATATCAGATATTATTCGTCAAAAGTTGCACATTTAGGGGGAACTGACAGTAGAGCGAAACGTAACATTTTCAAACGTCATTTGCACTTCTATAACGTCACACAGTCTGTAGTTATTAATCTAGCAACGTTTTGATTTCACTATCGTCAGTTTTCTCACAAATCAGGTCCTACAAAAGTCATATTTAGGCCATTTAAAGAAAATTCTTTGTTTTCCGTCCTTGGACTTTTTATAAGCCTACCAGCCAGCCACGGATAAAAACAAACACAGGCAAACAACAAAAGTGTATAAAACACATGCTCAAGTTTAATTTGGTTGCCTTTGGAAAAATAATATTTTTATTTGTAATAGTGTTTAACACTGTGGTTTGTTTCTTATTTTTCTGTGAAAACCTACCAGCTCTGGACGGCAAACAAAGAATTTTACTTAAGACACCTAAGCTTACTGGACATTACACACTCCACTAGCAGCCACTGTTCAGCTAGTTAACTCTACGTATAAAGGGATGTCATTCCATTTGGGGGAACTGGAGTGACAGATACATTGTAGCGCTGGCTGACACAAGTATGGATACATCGTTACACCCACACGTCATGAAAGTAAGTATACACAGATATGTACATGTATTTGAATGAACATATGGTTATTATTTTGAATGCAACGATATCAATCCTATTCTTTGTGCAGATATTCACCGCATTCAGGTTTATTGTTATGGTAGTACCAATCTGAAACACAAAGTTTCAAAGTTTTGCCAGTAGCTGTCCTTCTATCCAATTGCGGTTTCCGACTTTTCTTTTCTTTTTTGGTCTGAGTAGAGAGTGACGGACACTGCGTCGTCTACGTGTTCAAACACATGACCAGTCACCTCGCCGGCTTTTGCAGTAGCTCAGGGCTCGTGTGTGCTTGGCTGCCATCTGTTTGTTGGCACGTAGACAGGGCATACTTCGATGTCAGGTATTTAATAGAAAACACATGCCATTTGGTATTAGCTTGAAGAGCAACAAAACACACATCCGTTTTGATTAGCTCGGGTAATTTAAGGCATGAGCAGTTTCAGATGCACTTTGTACGCACTAAACTGTAGTCCATTGGGCACTTTCTGTTAGACTATGTCCTAAACATCGCCTATCATTGTCATCCTGATATTATGCATTCAAAAAATAAACCACTTGTACATAATTTTAAACAATGCGTCATTCGTTAAAAGAACGAGGTTCCCAGGTTTGACAGTTTAAGTAGCTTATAAGCTTAAAATCTTCCTTTGAATAAAAAATAGGGAAAGTAATATGAAATTTCGCAGAAAAATTGATCGTAGCAGACATTGAAATGAAATATGCTTTAATGATGTTTGAGGAAGACAAATCTCTGTTCAGACGTGTCCAGTGCAAACAAAATAGAATAATATTGATAGAAGATGAAAAATTACTCTCTCTCTCTCTCTCTCTCTCTCTCTCTCTCTCTCTCTCTCTCTCTCTCTCTCTCTCTCCCTTCATATAAACACTCTGTAACCTTCAACAAATGCTATTTGTAAAGTACACTAAACTTTAAAGCCTTGAGTCTTAAGTCCTGAAGCAAGATAAACACTCAATGGCATGCAAATATGTTTACACCAAATACATTTTATCTTGACAGAACATATACATTTTGAGCAATACAGTGCTCTTAAAATTTTGCTGCATTTTTCCACTGTCCGGATATTGCAATTTTTCGACAGGTTTTCTTTTCTTTTCAAAGTTCTTCTATTTTTTTCGACAGAAATGCCGTCTTAGGTCTTCAGCTTACTTGCCTTTACTATGTTATGGTATTTCATATAATCACCTCTGACTAGAATAATTTATTTGCCTGGTGAATGGTACACCATATGTACCGGTACTGTTGCTTTGTGGAGTGCCTGTGGTTGGTCCGAAAGAAAACTTTTAGCCACTGTGGTGCAACAGTCACTCCAGATTCAACCTTCTTGATCGGTCAAAAAAGCCTGAGTATTGGCAGTAACAGGGAGTAAACGAGAACAATGTGTCCACTCACTAGCTCGTGTTTCGATTCTCAGACCTTCAATCCTTCCATACAAGTAAGTGGCCGCAATATCAAGCCATACAAAACGTTTGCGTCGACTCCCTAAACCGTGGTTCGCAAAAAAATTAGTAGCTTTGATTACTGAAAAGCAAGCGTCCATCAGGCAAGAGTTCACGTAGTTTCAAGAGTTTTAAAAAGTGTACCGTCTCTAAATCTACCGGTACAAATTGTATAATATGTCTTTTAAGTTTAAACATTATGCATTGTAGATTCGCATATTGAGGATGTCATTAAGGTAGACGCTAGACTCTGAGCCTTTGGTCGGTTAAAGTGAACTCTCGCCGCCTCGCCTTTCTCAGCCCGATCGTTGAGGGGGCGTGAGAATAAAAAAACGTTGTCTGAGTTTTTCAAATGCCCAAATAAACTCATAAGGCGTTCAATGCCTCCCCCCTCCCGACTTGCAATATATTTGAAATTCCCCGCTAAGGGACTGGGCAGAAATTACAGGGGGAAGGCCGGTGTTTTTGGCCGTAGTTCGCAATTGTTTTTGCGCAAGCATTTTTGAAGGGCCATGGAATTTCACGCGTGCCTTTGAGGAAGGGTCACATTTATTGCTCAACTATCAGAAGGCAACATGTGGCCGATATAGTATTACGTCCAAAAATATCAAATCATAATACAAGGGAGTCTATTGGGCAAACAAATTAGCCTAAAAACCAAGTTATGTATTTATCTTTATCACATGCACAAGCCAAGTTTGTCGTCTCCGAACAAAAAATACGGGATTTATTCTCTGGTCGTTCTACGTCACGACAACCCGCGTCTATGTCATAAATTTTTGTGCGTCGGACCTTTTTTTTTTGTCGATCTTCGGTGTGCTCGTAAACATGTAAACAAACAACATGGCGGCCGATGTTTCTCCCACGATCAAAAGTCATGTAATGAAATCGATATTTTCACAGACTACGACATTACTAATCCGAACAATGTAAACACAAGAGTGTACCGCCTGTATATTCCGAAGGAATTAAGTGAATAATTTGCGGAAACAACGAACTCGAAGCTGGTCGCGTATACCGTATACCGTTGGTTCCGTACGCAGTGCAAACAGGGTCAGGCGCGACGTTTACAGTGTTCGCGCCGTCGAGATTCAGTCGATATTTGTTCCCGAAAAATAGCGTATCTTCGTCTGTGATAAATTTCTAGGACTATGCTATCTTTGAAATAGAGTATAACTTTGCGGAAGATAGCCTACGTGTAGACCAAGAGCTGTCAATGTCATTTCCTCCACACACGAACGAACGTGACCACTAACGCACACGACGGACGACTGGAAATGATTGACAACTTGTGCACGGCGTACTGATATTATTCCTAAAGTAGTTCAAAAGTTTAAACGCGGAATCGTCATGGAAAACTTATTTTATTTTGCAAAAAATGACGAATTCTTGGCTTGTGCATGTGATAAGTATATTATTCCCTAATATTTTTCTTCGTTCAGCTCGGAAAATACTCGTGACGTAATGACCGTGTCACCACTCGTCTCCGACTCGTGGTGACACGGTCATTACGTCACTCGTATTTTCCTTCGCTGAACGAAGAAAAATATTAGGGAATAATATCTAAATATTTGATGATTTATGTAGAGTACTTTGCTTGAAGTGGTACGTAAAAAGTGCATATGTACAGAAAATTTGATACTTGGATTCCATCATCAATGTTGATTCACTATAGTCTATGGGATAACTGTAAGCATATTTTCCCAATATAAAACTAGCAATATATGTGCATTTATAGACGTTTGATAATTGACATAAATGTACTTGATTACAATAGGATGGTTATAACTCTTATGTATACAAGAACTTTGATTTTGGAATTTCACCGAAAATCGCACATGGTTGAATCCATTATACATTGTAGTAAATACTAGTACATGAGAAAACTATTAACATTTTTTCCAACATAAAATAAGCAACATCGGTGCATTTATACAAGCTTGATAATTAATATAAATGTACTAGATGAGACTAGGGTAGTTACAAGGGTACATACGTACAAGAAATTCGATTTTGAAATTTCACTGAAAATGCTTATGGAATTCCATCCAAAAATATTAATTCACTTCTCGTGGTAGTCTATTAGTAAACTATTCAATACTTTCCCCGACAAAATTTGCTATATCTCTGCATTTATGTATAAATGTTGTTAAATATTGACTCTTTGGCAGTAATAAGTTTCTTGATAAACCATAATTGTGATGTCTGTACAATTACACGCCGAACTATAAATTAAACTAAATAACAGCTACAGCTATTGTCCGTTTTGCGATCACATGGAAAAGGTTTGGAAACAGGATGGCATCCCTAACCTGTCAGGAAAACTGGCCACAATTAACATTATTGTATGAAAAGGAAGCTGTACCTTTTGGTCAAGCATGTATGTTTTGTTCTGTGTATCGACTGCAGCGTCTTGTTCTATTCCCCGCAGCATGCTAGAATAACATATACATTCTGTTTGGCAAATATTGTGTATATGTGTAAAGATCATTGTTCTTGATGAAAAATAGATTCTACTCGGTACTTGAATTCAATTTTAAACAGCAACAATGCTGACTGTACACATATGTTGATAAGTTAAAAAGTGGACTTTTCATTACGCTTCTGCGATTAAACTGCAGTGGATACACAAACCACCAAATTAGCCAAACGTTATACCTATAAATTGACGACCAAACACATATTTAATATCAGTAAGAGACACTCGTGTTTTAAGTCCCCCTTTAAGTCCCAAATCTTTTTAAATTGCCCCCCCCCCGACATACCCTTGACATTTTCAAATCCCCCGTCATTTCTCCCGCCCTCTCCAGAGTTGTTTGTAAATGCAGCCTCACAATGATCCAAAGATTTTGCAAAACATCAAGTTCATAGATAGCTGTACTGGTTATATGATATTTGTCAAATGAATTACCCCAAATGTCAAATGTACTCAGATGTACTCAAAGTTCTTTCTAACGAACGATCATCTTCGTTTACGTCCAAATGCGCAAATATGCCTCCAGGATATAAACACTACTCATCAAACTTTATCCAGGGCACTTAACAAGTCCTATCTTCGCTATATGCGAAATGTATGTATTGTTAATTGCACGAGTAGGTGTGCTGTTACAGTTGTAATCACCACACTTATGGTCAGGAACTTGTAAACGTCACGAGGCCTAAGGCCGAGTGATGTTTACAAGTTCCTGACCATAAGTGTGGTGATTACAACTGTAACAGCTCACCTACGAGGTGCGATTAACGACTTATACCACGAAAAACAGGCCAATCTTCTCTTAAATTTGAAAATTACTGTCAATAAATCGTCTACTTTTGATTTGAACACCCACAATGGAATGGAGTGACCCATTGTACGTCGAAAGGTTCACAGAGGTCATTATGCACCTGGCATGCGAGTTTGGGAGAATGACCTATCCCAGACAAGTAGGACAAGCGCTCTGGTCAACTGCAAATCTGCATTTGAATAAGGGCTACAGAGTGGTATAATGCACCTGTGTAGAAGTAAACTATTTTAGTTTGATTGGTTAAATAAAATGGCTTGCCTTACTCTATCTTGTTGGCTATTGGCTAGCGAGAAGGAATTCAATCTGTAGATGCATGTGATTGCCTCGTGGATGCATCAGGCTTTCAATACCATTTTCGTGTTTTCGACTGGTCAAGATGGACCTTGTCAACTTGTCTGATCTGATGACCCTAGAGTTCCATGGACGGCCATGTAAAAACAACCAAAGTGGATTTTACACGGGCAAACTGCCCTATAAGAGCAGCCGCTACTACGGAGCGCATAAAATCCACGATGTGTACTTCAACTTATAAAAAAGTACTTGGCGATGATAACACCGGACGGGATGATACTATCGATGACCCTTGCCAAGGGATAATCAAGTTCTCCTGCCAGAAAATATACGTCTTTACACAAAGCAAATGTGCAAGATGGCTTGGCCAGACTGCCAGCACACTGGATATTCTGGCAAGGTAATTTATTCTTTTACTAAAATATTTATACACAAAACGAATTCTGTAAAGTTATTAAATTAAATTCATCGACCAAAAAAATCTGTTGTGTGTGCGGCAGTATCACAGAATTTCTTTCGACTATTCCACAAACATTACAAACGGGCTGTACTTATTTCCATGATATTTGTCACATATGTCTTGTGTTTGATAATTTCAGGTGAATGCGGCAACATCTCTGTACCATCAGGGATTCGATGAGCAGCTTATCAAAGAACAAACAAGTCACAGATCAGATGACGGTTTACGCGCCTCAAATGTATGTCTACTGCACAACAAAAGCATGTGTCGAATATATTACTACCACCTCCATCTAGTGTTAAATCAGAGGAATCTGTAAGTAAACCAGTTTCTTAAGTTACGACAAAACAATGTAACAAAACAGACAAGATTGGTCCAACCCTAGAAGACGCCGAATCTAAAGATGGACAGTCTACATACAAATCATGTTGCTTACATTGAGCATGGTCCAAAGAAAGTTAAAATTGAATTATAAAATGTGATGCTATAACATATCAGTTGAACAAATTGTCTCCATTTTGTTATTGAATGTGTGTGAATGCTTTAGACATCTCGATTTGACCTATTGTTCTCTTGCAAATTAGTAATCAGTCATACTTTTTTCATATTTAAATAAGTAATCACTACACTTTTATTGATATGGATAATGATTTTCTTTCATTAAAGTGTGGTGATTACTTATTTACATATGAATAAAAGTATGACTGTTTACTTATTTTGTATAAGAACAATAGGTGTCAGTCGTGTTTTCAGGGATAAATGGATGGCAAGAACAATAGGTCACATGACCTGGAGTGGTATAACATGAACAAAATGACACATAAAGATGTTCATAACGCTTTAATCATTTCCCTTGGCTGATTTCTCAATTACCATACATGGAAGATTGAACAGTTCAAACGCCTTCGCCTGTGGTACTACTGCTGGATCAACTCCGATCGAGTCTCTCTCTCTCTCTCTCTCTCTCTCTCTCTCTCTCTCTCTCTCTTCTCTCTCTCTCTCTCTCTCTCTCTCTCTCTCTCTCTCTCTCTCTGCGTAAGCGCAATGACTGTGACAAATATTACATAAATAACCAGAGCTAACGGTATGTTGTTCGCATTTACCAATTTTTAATTGACGTTATTTGCCAGACTGAGTGAAACACAACTGTGTATAATAATGAAAATAATGATAAAACGACAGGTCTTTTCCCGCCCTCGTCTCAGTAGACATCACCAGGCATGGCCTCTAGACTGCAACCACTTCTTTCTTTGTCAGAGACTTGTTACAATGGTCGGAATTAGCGCAGCAGAACGTGCATCCCTTTCCTTTAGCCACTCCTTTCGGTTCATCTTTGCAGGACGGCGCGTTCTTCTCCTCCAGGCGATTGCATTTCTAAAACAAGGTAAATATTTTTAAAAAGGTAGATGCCGTGTCAATTACAAAACTGGAGGTGGGAGATATTTCTTTCCCATTTCCAAAATCTGGCGTTACTATTTTACTCTTAATTTTACAACCGAAGCTTGAGCTTCCGTGAAGTGTATGTCTCAACTCTAATTCGCTGATAACAATCAGCTGTACCTGTCTTTCAAGAAATTCAATACCACGTCTGCTGTATCTTCTGTTGAAGAAACTGTTATTGATATTATACAACTCTAAAACGGAGGTCATTTTAATTCGATCTAAATTTGACCATTCACCAGCGCCTTTCACTGACATCAAGATCTGTTCCTGTGTTATTGAAACCACTTCATTTGCGAGGAACATCGGTGTAATATTGATGACAATTGTTCGCAGCTATGTTGACGTGTTATCGTTAATGATATACGTTGTTTGTAAACAAGAAAGTCTCACAAGCGTATTTCCGATGACCCCCTTCTCCCTTTATTAACTCTACCTTACGGCGTTTTTGCTGTTTTTTCTGAGGGCATAAAACTGTCAACACGATTGGAACTAATTTGAGATAATTGGATAGAGAAGTAATGTCGATTTCATCTACAAATGTAACCTCGTCTGCTTTTCATTTTACGTTACACACTTGGCTTTAGAAGTAATTTGTAATATTGCAACATTCAACTATAGGCCACCTAACATTTTTGAGAAATTTGAAAAATATGAAAATCCATTTATCCCAAATTAGTTCTAATTGTGTTTGTCACCAAAATGACTCAAAGTGAACTGTGCAATGCACCATATATTCAAAACAAAAATGATCGACGGAACGGGTACAAACGTTATATAGAAGATTTCGACGGCCGAAAAAGACATCTTATTACAATATTTACCCTTTGGTCAAGACATCCCAACCACACCTTCAGTACGCCATTTTTACTTTGCTTCCAACGGGTCGCACACGTATCCTGAGCATCGGAATGAGGAGAAAAGTCTTAAAATTGATGTTAATGAATGATTCGGGCAAAAAATTCATATCGGTTAGCATAGTTTATATTCACAAGATACACATTTCCTGCAAGTTCAAGTAATTTGACCAACTCACAGCCTACGTATACAAGTTGATTTGTGTGGAGTTTCGGTGATTGAAGTGAAGTAAAAGCTATTCGAAAGTTACAAGTTTTTTTGTTAGTGAATACTGCTTTAGGTATTGCGAGTGACATTTCAATCGCCCATTTCTAGTCGCTGGAGAGACCCAATTTTCAAATTGGGAAATGTTTGTCTTGTTTTTGAAATCCTTTGCTCAGCTAGCGAGCGGCAGTGTTCCCGGATACAAATACATCATGTACAACAAGTTACCAGAGCAACACGAAACAGAAGTACCGTAGTGAAGTACAATTAACACGATTGGAACTAGTTTGGGATAATTGGATAAACATATTTTTCAAATGTCTCAAAAGTTTTAGATGCCCTATAGCTGAGTGTTACAATATTACAAATTACTCATAAAAACAAATGTGTAACTTAAAAAGAAAAGTGGATGAGCTTACATTTGCAGGTTAAAACGACCTTACTTTACCATCCAATTTTCCCAAGTTAGTTCCAATCGTGTTAATTACGAAAAGACCTACGATTACCAAGCATCTTGCAAACCACAGTGACTGAATTATGAGTAAAGCACGCGCTTTGGGTGACGTGAAATGTCGGAAAGTCTTGGAGACGCAAGATACCAAGATAATTTGATAATTTTTCTCTCCTTTTAACGAGGGTATGACTGGAGAAAAAGGAAGTTTTTGGAACTTGTACTTACGCTGGCACTACATGATTCGGTGTACTTACTGACTCCACCACAGTCTAGTTCGTGGTTTGCCAGCTTTTTCCAGCCGTTACAGTCATTACATTTTGGGCCTGCGATGAACGAACAAATATGAGAGAGAGAGAGAGAGAGAGAGAGAGAGAGAGAGAGAGAGAGAGAGAGAGAGAGAGAGAGAGAGAGAGAGAGAGAGAGAGAGAGAGAGAGAGAGAGAGAGAGAGAGAGAGAGAGAGAGACAGACAGACAGACAGACAGACAGACAGACAGACAGACAGACAGACAGACAGACATACAGACATACAGAGACAGATAGACAGAGACAGACAGACAGAGACAGAGAAACAAAGACAGACAAACACACAGACACAAAGAGACAGACACACAGGGAAGAGGAAGAGAGGCAGAATGACAGAAGTAGAAACAAAGACAAGGAAGAGCAAACACACAGGCAGAAATAGACACAGAGAACGGAAAATAGTCATATTGAGCAAGAAAAAAGGGCGACATCCAGAGAGAGAGAGAGAGAGAGAGAGAGAGAGAGAGAGAGAGAGAGAGAGAGAGAGAGAGAGAGAGAGAGAAAGCTATGTCATTGATTGTCAATCAATAAAACAAACTAAATATAATTATATCTGAATTCATTTTTACGCATTGGATATTGGTATTGATTCACAACATGTTACCGTGAAGATGACGTTAGAAGGTCTATATACGCTAAGTATATTTAGAGCCATAAGAACCGAATTCAAGTAGACAAAATGATCAAAATATGGAGGCGTTGACGCTATGTCTTCAAAAAAATCTTATTTGTTGAGACCAGAAGAATAAGAATAATATGCGTAAAACAGTCACATGCATAGTCGTATGTAATGATCGCATAATGTTAATGGCAATGACATTAGTCACATAAGGTATCCTTCTTCAGAATAAAGTACTTTTAAAAATGTTATTTCAACGATCGTAATTATTTTGCAGACAATGCATATGTCAGTTTAGCTTTAACTCCGCGCTTTCTCTGAGAGTTTGTTGGCGCCCTCTCGCGGCATTGCTTGTGCAGTTAGTAGTTAAAAACTACATCATACTCACCGCAGGCTTCATCTTCGTTTTCTTTGCAATCCTTGTAACCGTTACATTGCTGGTAACCAAGGATGCAAAACACCGTTGTTGCATTGAAAGTCCCGCCAGTAAGAACAAGGTCCTAAGAGACGTTGAAATGACACCAAGAACGCGAAGTCATGATATATATAACCATCTATCTATCTACCAATCTACCTAGCCTCTATCTATCTATCTATCTATCTATCTATCTATCTATCTATCTATCTATCTATCTATCTATCTATCTATCTATCTATCTATCTATCTATCTATCTATCTATCTATCTATCTATCTATCTATCTATCAATCTATCTATCTATCTATCTATCTATCTATCTATCTATCTATCTATCTATCTATCTATCTATCTATCTATCTATCTATCTATCTATCAATCTATCTATCTATCAATCTATCAATCTATCTATCTATCTATCTATCTATCTATCTATCTATCTATCTATCTATCTATCTATCTATCTGAATTTAACCTACTACCTATCTATCGTTCTACTGCTCTATCTGCAGGTGTTCGACATGTGCCCACTGATGTCATTTCGTCCGCCTGTTTGTCTGTCTGTATGTCTGTCTGTCTCTATCTATCTGTCTCTCTGTCTGTCTGTCTGTCTTAGTATATCAAGCAGCTACATCCATTTCATCTTTGGTCAACGAAAGAGCGGCTGCGTTTTTTGTTGCGATTGTTTGTATCAAAACAAAGAAAGTCCATAATACTTACGTTTTTCACATCCCTCTTCATCTTCCTGTTCTTCGCCGGGACAGTCTACCCACTGGTCGCATCGACTGTCACCGGGAATACATTGGCCTGAATTACACCGAAATTCATCATCTTCACAGTCATTACCGGCAACTAAAAAAGGAAGAAATTTACCGGGCGTGGATATTTCACCCCGTTACTGCCGCTCAATTTTAAAGCCCCACTAGCTGTTAGGATTTTACTTCCAAGCTAAAATAGATTTGTAAGAATGTACTAATTAAGGTGTGTGTATACACCTATTCTTATCCACCCGCTGGCACTGTATATGCAATTTTGAACAAGTTAAGATTACACTACGATTAAATGTTTTCCCAAACATTAAATCGCAGCCCCATGCAGAAAAGCAAGAACTGTGGATACTGTGCATATCTGCACTGAAATCTTCACATAAACTGCACAGAGTAGTCCAATGTAATGCATATGGGTGAATGCTTTCAACTGTGACATTGTATGTCCTGTGTTCTTTGTAATATTACCATTTTTTTGAAAATGGCGGGCAATCAGAAAGACCGTTAAAATCTGAATCTTCTTGTCAAATATTTCACAAAGGAATGGTTTCCTAATGTAGTAAAAGCCAAGGGTAGAATTCAGAGAAAACCAGGAGAGAATAGGAAGATATTTTGAGGTCAACAAATTTTTAAGTGTTACAGCTAGTGGGACTGTAAGTCACATCTACCTGATAGGAATGTTAGAACACATAACAAAGCAAAGCAATGGAATGTTTATACACGCTGTATGTGTGGTAAAAGTAAGTGAAGTTGTTTGTTAAGGAATGGACGTAACTGTGTGAGTTTTGCCGTAAATACCGTATAAACAAAGCATACTGTGCGATTTGTTTTAAAGGGAGGCAGTCGTCGAAACTGCGTGTGTGCGACTTTCTTGTTTACAAACAATGTATTTCATGCATGATATCTAGATGCATCAAGTCAACATAGCTGCAACATTTAAATTTTACGATATTCATTGTTAACAAACATGTTTTAATTTCATCAATCACCAAAGTACCCTAGATACAGTGTTTAGGGGTCCCTTGCAACCTTTGAGCACAGTTCCGACGACTGCCTCCTTACCTTCGTTCCTTACCTTGAAGTGCCAGCTCCGATGCACTGATGACGATTGTGACGGCTAAACAACTTTAAACATGTTCTACCTTCTGTAAAAAATGACATTAAATTAACAGATGGAATAAATAAGGGGACATCACATAGAATTCGTCCTGTTTGAATAGACATAAAATCAGGTCCAATAATCAATATCATTCAATGTAACTATGAAATTTACCAGGTCCAAGGAACATATCGAAAATGACAAAGGCAATGGGGGTCATCTTGAACCACGAAATAGTGGTGGTACCAGGTGTCCGGAATGGGTAAGCGTACCCTGCCAGCTAGCTGCACCGTCAAGATTGACAAAAGCGACAAATCCATTGTTATTTGGTGGATTCACAAAATTACTTTTGTGAGTCAAATTTGGTATGCTGTCACTCATCATTCGAGAAACAGAAAAGACGCCAAGAATTTAAGCCGGCAAAACAAATCAACGAACAAAATCCTGCCCATAATCATTAATCTTCGATTCCGCCCGTCCTTTGCTCGGAAACAGACTTTAGTCGGCACGTTTTGAAATCGAGGGTGGGGTAATAAATGGATACAATTGTCGATTTTTAAAGCAAATCGCAGTAAGTGTGATGCAGGGGTAGGGCGAACAATACACACGCCCAGTGACTTTAACCTTCCACTGCAGTACAGTGCACTGCAGTGCAGTGCAGCGCAGTACAGTACAGTACAATACAGTACAGTACAGTACAGTACAGTACAGTACAGTACAGTACAGTGCAGTGCAGCGCAGTGCAGTAAGGGAACGAGAATTATAAACGGCATCATGTACCACGCCGACACACAACAGGAGCTTATGAAATTAGTCACTATATGTCTTATTTCAAACATCTACCTTCAAGAGTACAATTATTTCAAAAGAATTTGTGTACAAAAAATTTGATCACTGAATTTTACCTGAAAGTGGAAATTCATTGTAAGTGATGCAAACTATGAACAATGTTAAGTCATACAAATTTAGCAACATCTGTGCATTAATGTATGTCCCACAATGGATATTGATTCTCTTCACTGGGATATGGTATTTAGAAGTGTTTATGTGAACAGTGGTTTTGAAATTTCATTCAAGTGTCATTTCACTATACATGGTTGTATATGGCGCAAAGTAGTAGCAGTTTTTTAATACAGAGCTGGCAATAATTGTGCATTTATGTCTTTGAAAACGCAAAGAATGCTGGGCCGAATTTTAGACACGCACCCTCTGTGTTTATAACTAGATGAAAAATTGTCAGTTTTTAGTTTTCAGCTTGCAATTGGAAGTTGGGCAGTGCAGTTACTATTGCAACGATAATGATGGCACAATACGTCCCTTGTTAAACACAATAGGTTGTTATCATGGTAAAAACTGCCAATTTATGTCCAACATTTTTACACTTTGAACATAAAATCTATACCTGCAGGGTCTGACATCGTGTACGTGTGTGAACTGTTGTCATCAGAGGATAAACTGGGCATAGTGGTCATACAAACGTATATAGCAAGTAATAATTAATTCTGTTTTATCCTTTACTATTACTAATCATGAATCAATACAAATACAATTTCTAATCTGAACTCCTGGCGTGACACCAAGGGCTGAGCCCTGTATGATATTATAGTAGCGTAAAGTAGAGTAGAGTAGAGAGGAGTAGAGTAGAGCAGAGCAGAGCACAGTACAGTACAGTACAGTACGGTGCAGTGCAGTGCAGTGCAGTACAGTGCAGTACAGTCTTGCAGTGAAGTTTAGTGCAGGCAGTACACGATTTTTTTTCAAATCTGTGACATCTCGTTCTGTCATGTGGCCCTCAAATTACAATTGTTGCCATGCTGCGACTAGCATGCGACATGTGTTTCGGTAGTAAAGTATAGGATTATGATATGATATTGTCATTCATATTATTTCCATTCGTCCTCTGATCCTTTATTCTTATAATATTTATTTTCCGATTATATCTTGGATGTTTGTATTTACCTGTAGGGCCACTTAAAGAAAATTCCTTGTTTGCCGTCCTTGGATTTTTGACAGACCTATACCAACCAGCGAGGGAAAAAAGCAAACACGGACATAAAACACAAGTGTATTAATATAAGCTCAAGTTTAATTTGGTTTCTTTTAGAAAAATAATATTTCATTTGTAATAATGTCAACATTGTGTTTTTTCATAATTTTCTCTGGAAACCTATGAGCACGCGGACAGCGAACAAAGAATTTTATTTTAGCGGAAGGTGACGACAGTAATGAAGAGGTGATGCGGTCAGTTTGTTTACAAAAAATATTTAGCTTTACGAATCGGATGTCGTGAAAATTGATGAAATAAGAATGTAAAATTAGAGCAAGGAATTTCAAAGTAACTTTTTCTTCATCGGCTGTGGCCTCTTTCTCCATGTGTGAAACACACGCCTCTATAGTCGTTGGCAAACAGTTTCAGTACATCATTTCATTATTTGCTCTTTTAATTAGTTGTCTTTATTGCAATGAATTGCAAGAATAGAAATGTTAAAAACAAATCTATACAAAAACATACAGTTGTTATAGATAACATTAAAATGAATGTTACTGTATTGTCAACAACAGTAATGTCTGTCTCTGTGATAAAGATAAATGTTTATGCACAGGAATTCAACGAACCCTGGCGATGCAAAGCATTGCATGGCTAGATTTACTTGCACCATTCTAAAATCCACCAAATTTTTCCGGCTGGTCTCAGCGCCAGTGCAGTCGAGAAATATGGGGAAAGCGAGGAGGTGGAATAAATCGCGGGGGTTGTTAACTAAATGTGAACGGGAAACCCACCATGATCGGCGATGTTGATGAAGGTCATCAGAAATTGAAGGGGAGCTTGATACTGTATCACCCCAATATGTAATAATTAACCAAATATATAATACTAACCCTATATGTAATGACACTAACCCAATATGTAATACTAACCCAATATGAACGCGTAGTGGGGCCTTTCACTCGTATACGCATTAAAAGGGCCAGTAATGTGAACTTTTGATGGTTTGTTCAGTGTTTTTATTTTTTTATGTCAATTGCAAGTTTTCTACTCCAAAAAGAATGTTGGAACATCCACTAACTAGCGCGTCAACATAGTTTCCATAGTGTGTAAAATGCATTGTTATTGTTTTCATTTGAATTCTGGTCCGGACCAGAATTCACTTGTCAACAATAAAAATGCAGTTTCCTCGTGTACAGGGTGAGTTGAAAAGCTGAATGCTGTGTATCCCAACTTGCTTTCGGGAGTAGAACAAGAAAGTACAATAGACATTAAAAAAAACAGTGAACCAATCATCAAAAGTTGGCATTACTGGCCCTTTAATGTAGGTTTCCGTGGACAATAAATGGGACAGGCAAAGAGTACAAGCGTGGAAATATCGGCTAATCCTTACCAAATGTCACGAAAACTACATACTCATTTTTAATCCGTTTAAGTGAGTGATACAAAAAGTCTATACAAAGTATATTAAAAGCCCCAACGTTACCACTAACGATTTAAAAAACATTTGCTAATTTAAGATCTTTTCTATACATCTCACACATGTTCTATTGCAAAGGGCACTGAATGGGTATTACTAGAGCCACAGTTTGGTGTTTATGAAAGGGAGTGTGGAGGACGTGGCGATGCCTGTAAAACATATTTAAACAAATTTTAGACATTATATCTTTACGTGAATTCTTACAAGAATATAACGAGGCTAACAAAAGGGGTCAAAGATCTCGTGTTAGTCAGGAATCACATCTGTTATAGGTTGTGTGACCGCATTTATCCTCCAGTGCTTGGTATCAGGGACATTTCACTATTGTAGTCTGCTCATGTGGAAAAAGGCAGCTGTTACCGTAGGCAGTTTGCAAATCAATCGGACTATAGTAAGCTGCATATCTCTGGTCCGATTAGTATCTATGATCACGGTCCGTCCATCGTGCTATGATAGAGCAATACGATCACCAGTAGGTTCGACAAACCTGTACGAATTTCTCCACTGTGCCACACAGCCTTTTGTAGTATGCCGTATTTCTACTGCTGGACTTTACTGTTTCAATAATGAGGCGGGAAACTGTCAATTTCATACCGGTTGTATGTTGTGCCCTCAGAAGGACGATTCTCAACGTGCCATTTGTACAATGCGCGGGTACATTTTGCGCGCCATACTGTAGGCCTATATGAATTTTAATGTTCCTAACAAACCAATTCACTTTAGACATTGACCTATACCTTAATTTACCAGAAAAATGAAGACAAGGGCATATTTACAATTACTGGTCCTAATTCTGACAAAACAAGGGAAGAGTTGTTATTATAACGATTACATTACATTAGTTTAAGTATTTTCCTTAGAGGACCATGGAATTAATATATACAGAGCAAATTCAAAGATGTCAACCGTAATGGAACTAAGACAACTCGTCAGCTAATAAGAATGAAAAAAGAACTTTATCAAGTCAACAAACATGACTTTATGCCTAACTTGGAAGAGCGTCTTGACTTTATCAGCTTCATTGATGAAGGTATGGTCTTACAGTGTTTTACAATTGCATTACTCCAAGTTATATGTTGAATGATGACATAATTCGACCTCAATCTCATACATTATTCATACAGTGGTTATTTTATTCACTTCGATCGGATCCTAAAAGCACACTATCTCCTTCTTTCACATTTTCAATTTCGTATCTCAAAAGAAATCATATCAAAGGGGCAAAGTTGCTGTCTTTTTCCGATTTTTTTGGTTATGTTTGTTTCATGCGAACAATTAGTCATGCGGCCCTACTCACTGAAACCTGTTACATTGTCAGTTGTCTGATCGTTAATCCCTGATTGTAGATATAACAATACATGTCAATGCTTCGATGACCTAATTATGACACATAGCATAAATTGTCAGTGGCATATTTAATGTTTATTCGCAAGGCTTTGAGGACAGTAGAGTTGTGATGATTGACAATTCAACATGTTTCAGTCAGCAGAACAGAAAAAATAATTTCTCAAATGGAATGATTTTAAAAGATAGTGATTTTGTCCTTTTAACATTCTTGTCCTTTGTCCTTTTTCATTTTAACACACCTTGTGTGGTAAGTGGATACGGTGTGCAACATGTCTAATAATATATTGATACAAATATGTCGAGTTAATATATTAAGAACTTTGTTGGTGACGGTAAAGCGCCATAGAATTTTTTGCGCGTTCTTTTGTTATCTGGGGACAGCATGTTGTCTGGTGTTTTGACCTCGAGGTCAGTAATCCGCAGAAGAAATGACACACCTTCATAAAAGTGGCATATTCGTAGCGAACGTCAAATAGACGTCCGAGGTGAATTTAATATCGGGCCTCAAAGTGCATAGATGTAAATTCAAATATTGACTACAGTCGAGATAAAATAGGAAAATTAACACTTTGCGTTTCTTACACAGTCTCGTTGCCAATTACCAAATGCCTCTTATCTGTCTCCGTCGATCTTGCGAAATGGTTGTGAGCAATTGTCTTTCCTTTGTCAGTCGATAATTGGATTTAGACAATTGTCATATCATTATCAATAGAAAATTACTCGTTAGTATAAGGCTATTAAGCTTTGACATTTGGCGATCATATTGTCCCGTGATTGATGTTATGGACCGTATGTCCACTTCGCGCTCTGAAATTACCATTCTCATTGTTGAATAGGTTGTATAACCGTTCAACACAAGAATCACTCTTATGACTATACTGAAAATACTACGCAAAGTATCAAACGTGAGTGTAAAGAATATTGGCATAACCGATACACCATTGTTGAGAAATCTTAAGGTAGACCGCATCTAGGACTCACAAACCTTTGTAATATTTTTTGTGGGGCTCATTTGAAGCTTATATGGAGTGAACTAAAATTATCACTTTTTTGTGAAAATCGAAAAAGTATTTTTCCCCATAGAATCAACACTGGGATGGTGGGCATAATTCCAAATGTCTTTAACTTTAATGTAATCGTTTCCATTATGGTACCAATCTTTGCTCCAACAAGATCCATGATTTTTATTCTTTATTTTGAAAGAGAATGATAAGTCTCGGATAGGAAAGTTTGCGCAAAAATGTAAGTCTTTTGATTTCAAGATGCGTACTACCTTAAGGTAGAACGCGCCTCGGGGACAGATATTCGGACTCTCAAACTTTTTCAATTCTTTTCTGATCTACCACTTGTGGGGGTTCGTTTTAAAGCTCTTGGCGTAAGAAAACTTTTTACCGGCTTTGTTTTTCGAAAATCGAAAATCTACTTTTTCTCCGTAGAGTTAACTCAGGAATGGCGGCAATTTTGAATATCAAATATCGGTAAATCTTTGGTAATTTGTTTCTCTAGTACCAAAATTTGCACGGTGACCCCCGATTTTTATTCTTGATTTTGAAAGAGAATGGTTGAAATATTCTTTGAGGAAAGTTTGAGCAAAAGTTTAATTCTTCCACTTTCGAGGCGCATACTACCTTAAGTAACAGGGGTACACAGAACTATTTCAAACTTAGTTTAAATGCCGCAAGCACTGCAGTCCGCAACATTCCTCGACAACGTCTACGGAGGAAAGTCACACAGCATGGTCGTGTCTGAAATGAGTCTGGGTAATTCGTGTCAATTAATTTCGCTGAACGACTGCACAATAAGGTGTGTTAGGGAGCCTTCAGAAGTCAGATAGGGGTGGGCCATGGGAGCTGGGGGGAGGGTCACTTTTTAGAAAACTGTCACTTTTTATAAACCTATCTTGAGGGGAGGGTCACTTTTAACAGAAGATAATTTTATGGCCAAACCCTTGAATGTCCATTTGATATTTCCTCAATAGGAAATCAACATTGATTCTTTTAGATATATACACATTATCGACAAGCTTCACAAGCAAGGAAGATGCAATAGTGTCCTACATTAAACATCTTGAACAGTTCAAAGTGATGAAAGACACGAGACAAAAACATATAGAACAGACGGCAAAGTGTATATCAATGATCAAATGTCTATAAATGCACAAATATTGTTAGTTTATATTTTATGTTGGCAAAAAACTGAGCATAGTTCTCTCATAGACTACCATGTATAGTGAATTCAACATTTCGGAGACATTCAAAATCTAATTTCTTGCACACACATCCATTTTTAACCACCTTAGTCTAATCAAGTATATTAAATTCAATAACCAAGCATACATAAATACACAGATTCACCTATTTTTGTACTGGAAAAAATTATTCATAGTTTCCTCATAGACTACCATTTTCAATGAAATCCAAAAATCAAATTTTTTGTACACGTATTCACGTTTTACTTCCCACTTCAAGCAAAGTACATTTACATATATTATCAAACATATATAAATGTACAGATATAGCTTGTTTTGGGGGGGAAATTGTCAATAGTTTGCCTGATAGACTCCCATGTATTATGATTCGATATTTTTTGGTGAAGCACTATATCAGCCACATCTTGCCGCCTTTTAGTTGCGCAAAATATGGTGACCTTACCGCAAATGTATGACCCTTCAATAATGCTTGCGTGATAAATTGCAACCCGAGCCCTCCCAAAATGCCAGCACTCCCCCTTCCTGTGTCCGTAACTTTCATAACAATTAAAATAATCGCTATGTAAATTTGCTGATACTGTTTCAGTTATTCCTGGAGAGAGTTCTGCAGTTATCTGGGGAGGGTCAAGCTTTAGAATGCCGGACAAGGGGGAGGGTCACATTTTAGACATAGAGGGAGGGTCACATTTCATTTTACAGTACAGGTGCGCACGGAATTCCCCTGGCCACCCCCTGTAATTTCTGAAGCCTCCCTTAATATGCCAGTTGTTCATTTTGTTTAACCGTTCGCAAGAAAAATCACATGTCGAGAAGTAGATAATATTATAACACGCCTCATGGTCAATATGTGTTGCGATTCGCCAGAATACGTCACGTGATGAAAAAAAGAAAAACCTTGTCCCTTCTGGCTAAGTGACGTAAGAGGGTGTTTTGAAAGACTTTCCTAACCTAAAGTTTTTAAAATGCCCGTTCACGTGACCATACTCTTGGTGTCGTTTGCAGACATGAAAAATGGCGGGTGAACGATGACCCTCTACCTAAAACAGCGATATTTCCATTCAAACGGTATAGGAACTTGAAGAGCTCACTGACTAAAAAGATTCAAGTGCAACCAAGGACGTTACGTATTATTCGGAGGATATTTTCACCCTTTTTGTTAAGAAATTGGCACTACTGTTACCGCTGCGAAGTGAACTTCTCACAATGGATTGTCGCAATACATTTATATCAAAGCATATTGAAAACAATTACATAAAACAAAATGAGCCTGTAAAACACCAACCTGGTCTTTATTCGGGCTGTAGCTCCCCGTTCAATATACCCCTCGTCGCAGTGTGTTACCAGACACATCGCCATACCTCTATACCTACGGCCTCGGGGAATAGCGAGTTACCGCCCTTCTGGGTCATAAATGGGCGCTATAGCCTCATGACCCAGGTAAGGGAGCGTTCAGTTTTTACGGCCTGGGGGGGCGGCAAAATCTTGTCGCCGGTGTTCAAAAAATATAGACCCCCCTGCATTTTTTGTGTAAAAAAAGATGAACCCCCCCCCCCTTTGTCAGGCGAAAAAATATTGATGACCCCCCCCCCCCCTGAATAATAACCAAAACCCATATGTCAAATTTACCCGCATGGTTTGGATTTGAACTCCGGTACGCGGCGCACTTTATTCGTGTAGCAGAGATGCCAGTGCACAAACTTCTCAGCCACATCCATTGAAAAGTCTGTTAATTAGGACGACTGTAAGGCAATTTTTAACTTCATTTCCATAGACAACTCATGTCCATGGACATTGTATAAAGTAAACTTTATTGGAGTGGTTCGCCAAAGGCAACCCTCCGGTTAGAGGGTCATGGGCCATTATGTTAAGTCAACTTTATTCTAGTGGGCCACCAAAGGTGGCACGCCGGTAAAGAGGGTCGATCATGGCTATTGCATAAAGTAGACTTTACTGGACAGGGCCGCTGAAGGCGCGCGGCCATTACCATTATTCAGTGCGTGATCCCAGGGGTCCCTCAAAAATGTTTGTAATACAAGCCGCGGCTTCAATTGGGAATTTTACGGTAAGATTGCCGTGGGGTATTACATAAAGTCAATTTATTGTAGTGGGCCGCCGCAGGCGGCCCGCCGGTAAAGAGGGTCGATCATGGCCATTGCATGAAGTAAACCTAATTGGAGTGGGCCGCCAAAGGCCTCTGCCCGTTAAGAGGGTCATGGGTAATACATAATGTATATTTATTGTAGTGGGCCGCCGAAGGCGGCCCGCCGGTAAAGAGGGTCGATCATGGCCATGGCATAAAGTGAACTTTATTGTTGGTATTATGTTTTTGAAAATGTGGTGACCCCCCTTTCCTACCAGTGAAAAAGCAATGACCCCCCTTTGCGGATTCCAAAATTACGATGACCCCCCCCCCCTGGATTTTGCCGCCCCCCCCCCTCCCGGCCGTAAAAACTGAACGGTTGCTAATAGATGTTCATCGCCCATCGACTGGGGAAAATGACATCAGAAGTTATTTTCTCAAAGACTCTTTCACTTGGGAAATAGTGCGCGCAAAAAGAGTCCGGTCATGTGACCACACCGGGTGTGTCGTCCGCAGCCTTGATACAATGGCAGACAATTGCAGACGTTTTCAACAATACTCTTTCAAAATCAAGAATCGGGGGTCACCGTGCACATCTTGGTACTAGAGAAACAAATTTCCTAAGATTTACCGATATTTGAAATTCAAAATGGCCTTCGTCACTGTGTTAACTCTATGGAGAAAAAATAAAATTTTCGATTTTCGAAAAAGTAAGACGGTAAAATTTTTTCTAACACAAAGAGCTTTAAAATGAGCCCCCACAAGTGGTAGATCAGAAAAAAATTGTGAAAGATTTGGAGAGTCCGAATATCTGTCACCGAGGAACACATCAACAATTTGACTCAGCAAGCTTTATCAACATTTTGGCGGGAATGTGACCTGAGACGGCATTTTTGCCCTCCTGTGTTCTCTATCGGGGACATGTTACGGTGACATTGCGCTCAATACATGCCTAATTTGAACCTGCATCTGCTACGGTCGTTTACTCGTAAATCAGCTTTAGGGACCTTTTGTCTGTACGTGCTATCTGTATGATCATCAGCCGTGCTGGAAACACGGCCGCGGTGATCGACTACAATTTCATCAGATTTGCGTGAACCACAGGCTAATCAGACATTATTTGTGTTGATATTTCCAGTTATTATTATTATTATTGTTGTTTATTTCAGATATAATAATCCCATATACAAAACAGATAAATAAAAAGTAAATGACAGAAAAGGAGTTAAAAATCCAATTACACCAGTTTTTCCATAATTTACTATATGTGAAAATGGAAAAATTCAGAACTGCTGAAATAAGGGGGTTATCAGAGATATGCAGTCTACTGAGAAAACCCACTGACTTTTTCTAAACAGTTCGTCAAATGTTAAAATCGATAAGTTAACAAACAAAAGGCTGTTACTTTGCACATGATTGTATGTGAAACCTGTCAATTTACGATAAACCTGATAAAAGCTTTTCTCATTGTCTTAAAAACATTCACAGAAAAATTAGACCAAAGATACGTACAATAAGGGACATCACAGAAAACAGTAAACAGGTGGTTTTTAACTGAAAGCGATGCAAATTTAAAATCTCGAATAAGAGCATTGCCTCTCGCATAAAACAGGCGAGTCTGAGCTTGAATGTCATCGTCATCTTTTAGATCAGAAGTTATAACGTGTCCAAGGTACTTATACACATAAACATAGTTAAGCATTCTATTATTCAAATATATCGGAGCTTGTCGCAGCTTCCTTACATTCGGTTGTATTAACATACATACAGTTTTTTTCTCATTAAAGAGTATTGAGCATTCGTTGCCATAATGACCACAAGCGTTTACTAACATTTGCTGCCCGTAAGAACCGGTGGAAAAAATAACAAGGTCATCTGCGTATATCAGATGATTGATCTTAAAGTCACCAATGAGACAACCATACGGTAGAGAAGCAAGTGATTTGCTAAGATTATCTAAATAAACAGTGAAGAGTATCGGCGATGTAATGCCTCCCTGTTTAACCCCGTTCATTGAATGGAATGGTTCAGAAAGGCACCCATTCCATCTGATAACAAAGTCCTGATATCTATAAAGGTATGACAGTACTCTAATAAGATATGGGTGTACGCCTCTAGTTAAAAGTTTTTCAAATAAAATGTCATGTCTAACGTAATCAAAGGCCTTAGAGGCGTCCATGAAAGTAACAAACACAGGGGTATTATGTTTTTTATAATAGTTGAGAGTCTCTTTCAAGATAAAAATTGACATGTCTGTACTATGATTAGGCTTGAAGCCGAACTGATTATCGGTGGTTACAGAGAATCCGTACAGCGGTGCAACCAAACTCTTTCAAGAATTTTAGATAAAGTTGTCGCAACAGCAATGGGTCGATAATTTGACTTATCACAAATGTCACCTCCCCTGTCTTTAGGAATCGGAACCAAAACAGTGGTCATGAGATGTTTCGGAACAATACCATGAATAAACATGGAAGAGAAGCAAAGTGCTAATAAGATGCAAATCTTTGGAGATGCATACTTCAGGTGTTCCGCTGTAACTCCATCCATACCAGAGGAGGCACCTGTTTTAAGATCACTAATTAAGTCAGAAATTTCACTGTGATGCACAATCATGTCTTCAGAGAACTGAATATTGGGAAAAGCAGGTGTACAATCTGTACCAGTATTTGTCAGAATAGTCTCGTAGTGGTGCTTCCACATTTTTACAACCTCATCATCACCATGACAACCATCAACAGATGACGGTGCAGGTGGTTTACCTTTACGTTTGGCTATTTCTTTCCAGTAGGCTGTTGAGTTGTTGTCTAAACTTTAAGCTAAAGCATCTGCACGAAGCTCATTCTCCATGCGTTTGCAATATGCTAGCTGCCGTTTAAAATGTGCTCTTTATTTGCACATCAAGTCGAAAAAGGGACCGTATTTTGGGGATCCATTATCCTTCCATAAAATAAAATCTGTACGAGCTTTTTCATAATGCTGTTTAACTAAATCATTCCACCCTGGAACAACGTGTTTGGTTGCTCCGAAACCTTTGGGGATTGTCTTGTCAGCAGCTTCTAAAAGTGCACATGTAATGTCATTATAAAAAGTGTCAATGAGGTCATTATGAATACAACAGTATGGATCTTTACATGCTAAGGCCGTTATCGGAATATCGATACGAGACAAAAGATTATCACAAAGTACCTGATAATGTGTTACCTGAGAACTGGACGCTTTGCTCCAACATGTTTTTTGACTACGTGTTTGTTTCGTGTTATTTAAGTCTGGTAACATGGCAATTTTGAGCGAAAAAAGAACAGGGAAATGATCAGATGCAATGATGTCATAATGAACTCTGACTGACTGCAAGATATTATTCACTGACTTGGTACAAATGATGTGATCCAGCCAGCTACGGGCCATGCAGGAATCACTTAAGTATGTAAATGTGTTAGAAGGTAACCGCTCAACATCAGCAAGGACGAGATTATTATCATTGATAAAGCTGTTTAGGAAAGCATATTCGTTCTGACCTCTATCCGGGTCAGCATTAAAATCGCCGGCCACAAGACAATAACAGGTGTCTAATCTATCAATTGTCTCCTGTAACAGGCCAAGAATTCTTTGAAATTCGTCAACATCAGAGTTCGCAGTTGGAAAATACACGTTGAAAATAACTAAATCAGGTTTGTTTTCCATTTGAATGCGAATACCTATTATACGATTTTCAGATTCTACAAGAATAGGAGAAACGCCGTTCATATTTTTTCGCCAAAGGATACCGACACCTCCGTATGGTCTGCCAGAAAGAACTTTTTGAGAACTATCCATGGCACTAACACCTACTGACGTGAAGTCACTATGTAGATTACTGAGAACGTGTAAATTATCATAGTTCAACCAATGCTCCTGAATTAATAAAATATCACAAGACTTAAGAACTGAAGTAAGGGCTTCTCTGGATGAGTTCAAACCCCTCACGTTATAACTGGCAATGTTAAGTATGTTCATGAAGAATTGTTAGAAGCAGATGAGCGAACAGCGCCATGGTTTGCCATCATCTCCGATTTTGAGGGGTAGTAAGGCCTTACAAGTACTCCAACAGGCCATATTTCAGAACGCAACAGACTTTCCTCATTATTTGCATCAATGTCAATTCTGAAAGACGAGTATGTATCAAATCGAGTCTTCAACTTGCAGCCATCATGGAAGATGTCCGGGCCACAGACTTCGTTAATGTAACTTTTCAGTTGGTCAACAGATGTATCGGGTGTCAAACGACTGATAAACATACTTCTCGTTTTTGGTTTTTTTTCGGCGACTCTGAAATGGTGCGTAGTGGTTCCGGAACCTTGAACAAGAAGTTTTGGCTTCCGCTGACGTTCAACATTACGTACAGGATTTCTGTTCTTCTTTACAACAAATGACCAAGTTTGATCACTGTTTGTTTGAGATTCAGATTGTGTAGTATTTTGAAGCTCACCGTGCTCACGAACAGCAGATGTACCAGATACACTAGGAAAATTCAATGAGGAATTCACAGGGGAAACTTCACTTTGAACAGAAACATTGTTTACACTATGACCATTTGCGATGACCTGCTTCTCTTCAACTTTAGCGCTGACAATGTCCAATTTATGACGCATGTCTCTAACCATCTTGAGAAGGCCAATGTAGTCAACATAATCAATGTCTATTGGAGGAAGTCGATGAAGTTTTCTGGCAACAAATCTATCTTGTACATCAATTGGCAAGTCAGCAACACAGTCAATCACATCTCGTATAGTGAGTGCTGCTTTACGTCGAGATGGGCCACGATCGCCAGCAACTTCAAATACAATGTTCTTTGCTTCATCAATTTCCATCTTTGTATAAAAATCTCTAATTACTTTCTCCATCGCGGCACGTGTCATTCCAGTGCTCAGCTTGTTGACAACAAAACATGCCAATTCGCATACAACTGGACTGCTATCGCTGTCAACGTTTGTACAGATTGATTCATTGGCGTTATGGCCACGTCCATTGGCGCTATCATTACCGAATCTCTTCTTGTTACATTTCGGACAAAGCATTAAGTCGCCTTGACACAGAGAGACTTTAGACGATACAACATCACAGTCTTCACAACGGAGAGCCATCTCAGAAATGGTTACGTAATCCGGAACAAATGGACTCTCAGGTCAATATGGCCAACTCGAATGTTCTACTACCAGGTCAAATTTACCTGAGCTGTTATTATTCATACACTTGACAAATGAAAGCAGAATCCTTATCCGAGTACTCACTGAGTGTTCATAAATCTTCAGTGTGACGTTTGGTAAAGTAACTTCAGTTTTTACGCCGAGAAATGAACCATTGAGTAGGAGACGACAGACACGAGCTCAGCCAACATCATATGCAAATGACCCTTATGCAAAAATTAATTATGAATATTGATAAATTATAAATATGAATGTTACAGAATGATGAAATCTTGCTATTTTACAAACAATTTCGTCTATTTTGTGTAAATACCTCCTGGAAACCCCATTGTTATAATTCTGATTATTAATAAATTACGATTATGTTTAATAAATCATATTTTACACATTGTAATCTGCTTATTGTAAGCGACCCTCTGGAAACCCTTAGTTAGTTCACAATCTATGCCAAAATATATAAGTGACACCATGACCCATGTTCAGTTACAGCGAAAGTGTTCAGTCTACGGCGAAGTTACTACACAGTGTATATTATGAGATACTGGCCACATCTTTGCTACAAAAAACATGGTGACCCTTCCCAAAACGCATGTGTGAAATTTTATGACCCTTCGAAACTGCTTGCATGAAAAATTGTGACCCACTCCAAAGAAATATCGGCTTTCCCTCCTGTAATTTCTGTCCAGTCCCTTACACAAATCATTCAGATTTTGTATCCATGAACTGAGCAATGGAAAATCTAACCCTCCTCCAGGCCAAGTTTTTAAAATGTGACCCGCCCCCAATTCCTCCTGCCCACCCCTTCATAATAACTGAAGGCTCCCTTATGGCGTCAACTGGGCCAAGGGCCGACGACTCAAAGCGTTTAGACACACACAGTTTGGGCCTAGTCTCATATTTGTATCTCCTCTGAAACCATCCTTCAAGCCCGACATAAATCAGTCCGGTCCTGGGCCGACATAGCGCGTTCACATTGTGATTTTGAAAACCAGGGCCAACTCAGAGGCGACCTAAAACTCTGTAGTGTGGACGCACTAGATGAATGACTATATGCCTGTCAAACCATGCAATAACAATGACAAACTCAACCTACGACAGCAGTTTTAGTTTTACACAATATATCAACATGTTAGAATATACAGTTTACTAAAAAAAACACATTTCCCACTAGTTACGTTGTCATCAAAAGACAACAATAGCAGCTAGTGTCATTTTTTATTGAGTCGTCATGACAACTTGCCATTATATATATATATATATATATATATATATATATATATATATATATATATATATATATATATATATGTGTGTGTGTGTGTGTGTGTGTGTGTGTGTGTGTGTGTGTGTGTGTGTGGTAGGATAAAGCCCGAGTACGAGGGTTCTTCTGGTATATAAAGTCCAACCCAACGATAAAATGTCGAGGCCGCAGGTCGAGACATTTTATCGTAGGGTTGGACTTTATATACCAGAAGAGCCCGAGTACGAGGGTTTTATCCGACTTAAAAACTATCGCCCCTAACTGATATATTTTCGTTTCCGATGTGTTTACGTCAACCGTCCCTTTGTCAATGTAACATGTTTAGGATATGAATTAAAACTTTTATTTGTGAAATAGCCTTCCAATGTAATGGAACATCCTATAAATGCCCTAGGGCACATTAGTTTATGTTTGTACCACAGCAGATTTTGTGTTGCAGCTGGTTTCCGCTGTGTTACCAAATTTGAATATTAAAACGTACCAGATGTCTACAGAATATGACATGTTCACTTTTGATTGGACAGTACTTTACTACGGCGCTGTCATTCGTTTCTGGAATTTGGTGACCAAGGCCTTACGAGTAGATAAAACACCCTGAATTGAGCACTCTGATTGGTCAATCAACAGTAGATAGTTTTTAAATATATATATATATATTATTATATATATATATATATATATATATATATATATATATATATATATATATATATATATATATATATATATATATATATATATATATATATTATCTAATCCTTTCCCACTGGAGTTTATGACTACATATGGCTGGTTGATGTTCCTTTTATACCAGTATAATATGATTATAGCAGAATTGTATTATCAGTAATACAAAACGTGAATATCAAAGTACACTGTTACATTGTTACAATCGCATTTCCTGAGATATCCATTGAAAAATATTCTTTGTAGGTATGATAGCTGTCACTTTTGATAATATTTTCGTCATTTTCACATAAACCAAGTGAATTTTATATACTTTTAGTTGGCAAAAGCAAAGTATTTGCATGAAAGAAGATAGGAAGGTATAAGGTTTGTGATCTTAACGGTAATAATACCTACTCCATCATGATAACCGTTGGAAATGTACATACCTCACGCTCTTGCAGGTAAGTATATCGTGTCACGTCCGTAACGTAATCTTCGCCACCGAGATAGCTGTAATTATTTTGCAGGTGTGGGCGCATATATATAGCTGGGCATTGTCAGTCAAACTTCTTGGGCGCATGCGCAAAACTCGAGCCGCCGGGACCCCTCCCACTCGACGTGGGCGAGCAGGCAGGGTAGATCGATCGAATCAATGTGTTATTCAAATGGCAAGTGGCCTCATCCAACGACATTTCTGCTCAGATCACTTCAAGTGGAAACAGATGTGACATTTTTTTTCATCATAAAAAAAACCCCCGAGAGCATATGTCTGGTCCCCTTTGACGCAAAGGAAACTCATTAAATCAGTGTTTTTGTCCGTTGTACAGTCATGCATTTATGATTTGTCTTTTATGTCGCGAAATAAACACCGTACGGCGTTCACTGGATTTATTAGCCTCCACAAGGGTAGTTTGATACAATATGTCGTGATAAAATCATTATGCCACGTAATGATAATCGTTGATTAACGCATTAATGAACTTGACGGTGCCAAACTGCATTAAAATGCCAATTAAATTACTGTCTGTCTGTGTGTGTGTCTGAGGCTACTGTGTGAGAGCTAATCTGTCACTATAGCGCTTGAAAACAATAACAACTTTGATCCGTGTATTGTAATATCAGCTAATTTGCATAGATACAGAGACACTTCGACGTATTTACTTAAAGTCCACCAAAACTTTTCACGACAAAACTGCAGGAGTCGGAATAAATTGATTTTTGAGGCACATCGTGCATCGCACATTTCAACAAGGAATGTCTAGTCCGATGGTTGTAAATCAAGCTGCATGTTGAAGAAGGGCCAGAGTGGTAACTAGCAACGAAGGCGGCAACTAGAGTGACGAAATGGTAGCGTGAACTAATCAAGTAATACATTTGATGGCTGGACGGTCAGCTTTCAAACGCAGATGCCGTACGAGTATTTCATGAACTGACAGTGACACAGAGCAAGCGGGGACGTTGCCATGGTACGTAATTCAGCGGCGAGGTGCGAACATCATCGACCCAGTTAATGCAAGAAATCCGCAAGAATGTCGTAAACTGCAAGACTTAAACTTTTGCCCGAACTATCGGAAAAAATCCCTTGTAACTATTCCCTTTTGAAATCGAGAATAAAAATCAGGCTCCTTTTGAAAAATTTGGTATTAGAGACACAAATAATATTTATTGACACTAGAAATTCAAAATACCTGCCATCCTTGATAACTATATGGGTG
The DNA here is from genome assembly GCF_041260155.1 of Ptychodera flava. NCBI lineage: Eukaryota > Metazoa > Hemichordata > Enteropneusta > Ptychoderidae > Ptychodera > Ptychodera flava. The sequence continues at coordinate 27,114,818 of NC_091943.1, forward strand.
AAAATTTCCTTTTTCGCAAGAATAAGACGGCACAAACTTTATTTGCTCATTTAGCTTCAAAATGACCCCCACCCCAAAGAAGAGGTAGACTAAAAAGTACTGAAAAAGTTTGTACTGGAGTCACTACGGTCGATGACTCCATATTGACGACACAAACTTCGACATTGAATGCACAGTTCAAACACCCTCAGTCAATAATGTTAAACTGGAAAATGTACAAACAACATATGGTTGTATTATATTAGGCAATAGAAAGTTGGTAATTAAAATACCAGAGTAAAATAAAAAAAAACTAATCTGCATACAGTCAGGCACCAAATTGACGCGCCATCCTAGAATACAGTCCAGACAGTGCAATGCGCGTGTGTCCAAACACAACACTTGTTGATTTCTATTGAACATCTGTAAGGTTCGATGATTCTAATAAATTGTTTTCATTTCGAAAGTAATTAATTATGCATAACTGGTATTTGTATCATAAGAGCGTGTTTTGAGATGTTAATAACGGTACCACCGCTAATTGTTGTGATACTCGTGTAAATTGTACCGTATGAGACACAGTAAGATATGTTTTGAGGTCTATGAGCGGATGAAATCCTTGATCTTAAGTAATAGGATGATTGTTGTGGTGCGATACCATACAGATAGATAACTATAATACGATTGTACAAGTAGATAAGCTATTATAATGGTGGAATTGTAACTTTGAAAAATGGACTTTTCATCATCAAGAGGCACTTCTGTACAGTGTGTTATCAAATTTAAGAATTCATAAACAGTGATCGAGCACGGGTCTTCAGATTCAGCGCTTTGATCAACTTGATGGTGATATAATGCCAGCGGCTACTGCAGTATCTCATTTTAGCCATCTCCAGGTCACATCGTTGATCTCTGCTATCCTGCTCGCATGGGAACCGAAGAAACGACTCAGTAACGGTTGATCAATGTTTTTGCTATATTAAATATGTCTCTCATGGCGGCCAACTTTGGGCTGCTGGTGTGCAGCGTGCTTGGAAGGTTATATCTGATTGGTCGATTGTCACTATTCACAGCAACTTAGGGAGTATATTTGTATCGTTCATTTATAACGGTCAGACTCAGCCAACCAAGTGGATAATAGCTTCCAAAATATGTTGCACATTAGCCCACTTTGGATAGAAGTAAGCGCATTCCCGTATTTGGACCTGCATTGAGATTATGCAAATAAAATATGCATTAAAAAACTATTCACGTAAAGTTCACGTAAAGTGGGCGACGACAGTTTGTAATTTGTTATTTCATGATTCAGTCACTATTGTCGGGATGATGTGCCAAAAGCTTAAGGATGTGTCATATGCTATTACAATAAGTGATAGTTTGTTGTTCGTATCAGCCACATCAAATATTTACGGCGCCTGTTTCCATGCCATTGATATAAAAATCCCAAATTCAGGTCTATTGTTCCCATCAAATCATATCGCGCCATATGCTGTGCCGGTGGGCGACGATGGCTACGGATTTTCTCAAGTTTGGTCAGGTTTATTACACGGTCCTTCTGTAGGAAATTGATGGATCTATCTTGTTGATGTTGTCTTCTTTGGAAGATTATACACAGCTTGTGTTTCCACTGCATGTTGACAGATGTGGCACAGCACTTCTGTATTTGGCATCATTTGTGCTTCTTGTTTAATCTTGTCCCATCAAAACCAGAGTCATCAAGCTTGTATGACTCTTGTTGGCGTGATACCATCGGCTTTAGCCCTGCAAATATTTATTCCACAGTTTAAATTCTGTGTACTACATGACGTGTTGTAAAACATGATGTCATCGTATGTATCAGGTTTTAAAATATGGCAATGCAAAACAAAGGTTTTTAACGTGCGAATTAGATTGGTACAGCTCGAGAACACCAAGTTTACTGAGTCAAGAAATATATGCCCCTTTAACTCTTTGAGTGCTGTAATTTTTCCGACCAAAATTTTAGTGCAACATTTTAACAATTGTTACGAATTTTTCTGTATTTTTTTTATTATTTTAAACCAAACGGACATTAGCTACAGGTTTTCATCAAAACTTTGGCAAAAATCTGTAAACATTTGACTGAGGTACATTTTATAAAGGTGACAAAAGTTGACTGTGGCGCTCAAAGGGTTAAAGAAGTATGCGCCTCGAAAGTGAAAGACTTAAAATTTTTCTCAACCTTTCCTCAACGAAACATTTAACTATATTACCCCCCAAAGTCAAGAACAAAAATCAGGGATCACCGGGCAAAGTTTGGTACTAGAGAACAGATTACTTATTATTTACCGATATTTGTAATTCAATATGGCCGCCATCCCTTTGTTAACTAGGACTCTATGGGGAAAATAAAACTTTCGATTTTCGAAAACTATGGAAGATATTCATATGCTCCCTAGCAAATTATAGATGATTGTGCTCCCAGCTAATTTTGCTTCTGTTTACTTTGTTCATTAGAACGATAGTAATACAGACATCTGTGGCTAACGATCTATTTGTCCTTTTTATTCCACGGTGTTGACTTTTAAACATAAATGTTAGTTTATGCGCTTTCTCGTCACGGCGACCGTCTGTTGTCACGCGGTCAGTTAGGCAAAGGTTACAAATACATACACAGAAACACATACAAATATACATACATACATACATACATACATACATACATACATACATACATACATACATACATACATACATACATACATACATACATACATACATACATACATACATACATACATACATACATACATACACATAGACAGACCGACAGACAGTCAGAAAGACAGACGAACCGACGAACAGACTCATAGACATACACATATTACAGGAGATAGATAGATCAATAGGTAGATAGACAGACAAACAGACAAACAGACAGACAGACAGACAGACAGACAGACAGATAGATAGATAGATAGATAGATAGATAGATAGATAGATAGATAGATAGATAGATAGATAGATAGATAGATAGATAGATAGATAGATAGATAGATAGGAAGGACTACGTTCACAAAAACAGTGAGGGGGTGTCAATTTTGGAGGATTCGAAAATATTGGGGGGAACTAGAAGGTTTTTCTCTGCCTATGGGAGGGTCTGAAAATTTGGGGGCGACCTTTTTACGATTCCAAGGTTTGATGGCTAATTCAATGAAACTTTAATAACATTTCAATGTCATCCAATTGTTCTAAAGTTCGCAATGATTAAAAAAGGTCTAGAACCATTTTGTCGCATTTCATTACTTTCGTCCGGAAAAAATCAAGTAGGCTTAGTATTTGGGCAGAAGCTGCAACTGTTGATAACTTTACAATATTTCTATGCAACAATGTATGAAATACAGTTTCTTGCTGTCTCCCTACAACATGCTGAATATATTCAGTTTGTCGACAAAAGCCTGCGTATATGAATATTAGGTGATGATTAAATTAGAGTCCAGACTGAAATTCATTTGTCAATGATACAAATGCGGGGTACATATTCACAGGCTGTGTTGACAAGCTGAATACTAGACAGCTGCCCTGCTACTGCCTAGGGGCAGTGTCACCGTCACTGCATACCGGCAGTGACAGAGATAGCTCTGACTATGAAGTAGCTGAAGAAGAGTTCGGGTCATGTGACACTCATGACAGTGAAATATCCTTGTACACATGATCACACCAGAGAGCAACACATGGAAGACCAGGAGACTTGAAAACTATCTGGGATTTTTGAATTCTGGTTCATTAGAATAATCAAATATTTACAAAAAAAAGATGGAGGTCACCATGCCTATAATGTATTCTCCAAATTTGTTTTAGGTTCTTTGTTGTTGTGAAAGCTCAGCATTTTTCGGGGGAGCTGATTGTATTTTTGCTTGTTGTAGATAGTCTAGACAGAGCCTCTCCGCGACGCTGAAAGCCCGGAGACTTTGAAGGGGCTGTACTGCATCGCAGAGAACACGCTTGCCAAGATCATGAAAGCTACCAGTTTTAATAGCATCATTGAGATCGCGTGTGACTTCGAAACAAAATTTGGCCGGATTTGCTCGACTACCTGTGCGAAAGTGTATGTTATGTTGGGGTAGATTACATTCCATGGCCTTGGTACAGATTATTCTTTATATCTGTAGCGGTAGACCACTTTTCAGCGTATGAAATTTGATATATATTTACCTTATAAAAAGCATCCAAACTGCTGCTAACAAAGTGACATAATGGTCCTGTCATTATCGATTTAGCTAAAAAATTTGCACATTTTCTTTTTCAATAAAGACATCGCCTGATCACAACTAAAGTGAAGGTGGCGACAGCATTTTCGCCGCTTCATTCTCTCTTTTGAAATTCGTGTTAAAGACGTTTTTGTTTACATCGATTACAACTGAAATACTTCACTTGAATCCAAGTGGTTCAAGTTGTTTGTAAACGTCCTATTCAAGGCTGCTCCTTTGCACAACCAACAAAAACCAAATAAAAGCAATATATATTTTGTAGTAAATGAAATGAAAAGTGACCCATGCGGGACTCGAACCCACATCCTCCGAATACATTTCGGATGCTCTACCAACTGAGCTAATGGATCAGTCGGAATTACTGTGGTCGGTCCTGTCACTTAGATGGGGCTCTTCATTTCATGTGCGTGTATAGTGAGTTTTGGCTAAACTCATTACCTAATCTTTCTGCCTAAGGATCCTATGGATTCAACAGGGACTCGCACAGAAGTCACCAACTTAGGAATTGACTTTTTTGGTAATGAGGATCAGTCATACGAATGATGCAAAGCCAGAGAAATGTAATTTTTGGGTTTGAAATTTTGACTCACCCCACTATACGGAATTTTGTTTATTTTGTAGTAAATGAAATGAAAAGTGACCCATGCGGGACTACAAAATAACTACTAGGCCTACTGCTACTACAAATAAATAAATTCGTATACATGTGTGTATGTACGTATATGTATATATACACACACACACACACATATACACACATACATACATACAAATATATATGTATAAGCTTATATATATATATATATATATATATATATATATATATATATATATATATATATATATATATATATATATATATATATTGAAAATTAAGATTGGGCAACACTTAATATTGATAGACATGTAACTCTTAAGTTCCCGAAAGAAGTTTTCAAGTGCCTGTCACAAGATTTGAAGTAATCAGAATGGCCGAAAGTGATTAGTCGAAGATAGTTTTTTTCTTTGCTTTCATTGGAGCTTTGGCACGCCGATAGCAGATTCTTTGGGGCTGTGAAACAGAATACGTGTGCTTCATTGTCCTTTATTTCCCGATTGTGGGCTTGCGCAAGGCCAATGTCCCACTGCCTTAAATTGAGTACTCCAAGGCTCGTAGATCGGGTATTCTTGAGGCGTACATATTGTTGTCGCGTGCAATATGTTTTTTCAAACCCCTGAAATTTTAACTGAAATTAATGAAACGGATCGCTATTTCTTGAGACGAGTGGCATATAAATAATTATACAGAAAAAGCTGCATAGTGTCATGATAAATACCTTAAAAATAGCTTAACAATTGACAACTGACGTACAAACCAACGGACATTATAACGGAAAAGCAGTTGTACCTGTGTTACTCTGATTCCCAAGTGTACAATACGCCCTCTAGCGGACAAGTTCCTCACTTGTTTTATCGTAATTTGTAGCTTCTAAAACCCTTTTTTCTGAGATTGTTTCTTTCAAAACGCAATAAAATGACGCAATACATAACAGTGGATAATTCCTGGTCATCTGGTTTCCTTCTGTTCGTAATTATCTCTCTGTGTCTCTTCCGTCAACTAACCATATAAAAACACTGGACAATTTTGGATCGTACTGATTTCATGATTTGGCCGAGGCTCTGTCGTCTGCGATTTGGCAACAGTATAGAATAAACATGGCGGGAAAATGAAGACAGCTTGTAAGTATCAATACTTTCAAAATTGCAAAAAACAAAAAAAGCATTTGATTTATTTAATCACAAGTAAAAGTCGAGAACAATTCACGTGTTGTCACAATATGTCCTCACCAGTACGAGGTTTCCGTTGAAATTATGTATTGTATTGTTTCTCATTTTAGCCATGACGCAAGTTTGAAAGGCTAACTGAAGATTTCGTTGTTTCGTTTGCCGTATTAATTCTAGAAGGCTGAGCTGTTGAGCATCCGATTGATCGAAGTAAAATATTGTCTATCAAACTTGTATGTTAAAATGTTAAGTAAATGAGGAGAATTGTACAGAAGAACGTGATTTTGTACAAATTGTGCATTTCGTGGATATCCGAGTTACTGCATTCTAAATAAAGTTCACGATTCTGTCTGCTTCAGTGCTATCGCACGTCTCTACGGTTTCACGGTGGTACCTGAAAGAAAGAGAGAGGAAAACGTTATACAGTCACCTGTAATCTAAATATGCCCATATATGGTCAAAGGGGCGTTCCTTGGTATTCAAAATGCCCATTGAGGGGGCTGTTTTTAAAAAGCGGCCACCGGCTTATAATCTGTGATTGATTAGATTTTCTCTTTCCATGGTAACTGCGGCAAAATTGGAACAGGTGACAGTATACCTTTAACGAGGCCCCATATCAACGACGCAAAACAGGTTCGTGGCACTTTACCGCCATAAATACTGGTAGATGCTATACACCCAGCATGGCATGGAACATTTATAATTTGTGCCTTTCAGCGTATGACATCATATCGTCTGCATGCAAATAGACCAACACTCACTGTGATATTTATTAGCCCCGTAACAAATGCATAAACGCGCGCGAAACGTCCATTGGCAAAAATGTTCTGATCTTAAACGCAAACGATATTATTTCTGGTAGAAATGTGTCTGTTCATGGCATGTTTAATACTACTATACTACTTACTGCAGTCTTCGTCCTCGTTCCCAGGACAGTCCTGAATATTGTCACACAACCAATGATCGGGAATACACCAACCATTGTTACACTGCCATTGACCAGGGTCACACGGGGGCCAAGCTGTCATAAAAGAAAAAAAACCGAATTTTTATACAAGATTTTAGGTGAATATGATGATATCTTCGCCCTTCTAGAAGTTGGTACATGTGAATGTGCGACGCCAAAAGAAAGATTTTACAGATATTACTTTTAACTTTTTTGCATCAAGCTAAAGATACCCACCGCATCCTAATTCGTCTTCGTTGTCTGGACAGTCTGGGATTCCGTCACACTCCCAATAGTCTGGTATGCAAGATCCGTCATTGCACTGGTATTCTCCAGCGGAACACGGGGGCACATTGGGAGTACCTGGCAAAAAGGGGAACAGCAAGAAACATTTCCATGCTAGTTTCGTAATAACCACTTCCTAGATTGGAAGATCTGTCGCTCGAGGGCGCTCTCTTCGCTCCCTCTTACAGTCATAAGAGGAGGGGAGCCCCGGAGGGGAGCGTGGGGAGCGTCCTCGAGCGACGGATCTTTCAGTCTAGTCACTTCCCATTTATTTCGAAAAGTTGTCATTCAGGGGCAGATCACCCCCCCTCCCCCTCTTCCCAGCCCACCCCTACAGCTGAAACTTTTGCTCAGTTAGGGACCGTCTGGGCTAGATTGTCGCAGTGGTTCAAAATTGTGTCTGTTCAGAGCGTGTTCCAATGCTGACCTTCAAATGTTCACTTACGTTTGTTGCTGCCAGAATTTTTTAGTTAACTTTTGGTGATTTTTTTTTTCACTATTTATACTTTTAATGCCAATCATAACTTCTTGTTCTACTCCCCGAAGCATGTTGAAATACACAGTACTCAGCTTGTCAATTCAGTCTGCATATGTGCAGACTCTGTATTGTTATTGTCGATGAGGAAATTCTGGCCCACACTTTACACGTACAGAGGCAACGTTGACAAGCTAAATAGTGGTTGATTCGACATGGTTTTGGTGATGAAACAAGAACTTGCAAATGATATACTAAAACATAAATAATGAAAATTCATCAAAAGTTAGAGTTAGAGGCCCTGAAAGCAACTTACTGTATTTGGCTTAATCATAAACTCGTCTGATTTCAACACTTCAAAACTTCCGTTTTTGGGGAGGGGATGAAATTCGTCTGATTTTACTACTTCAAAACTTCCGTATTTGGGGGATGAGGTTTGACATCCATTCGTTTGACATGTGTTTATATGAATTATGCATGGTCCCTCAGATACACAAAGGCACTTACATGCGCCGTCCTTCACGGTGATGTCATCAATGGCCATGTCGCTGGTGTAACTGGGGCCGACATAACCGTCGAAGATCACTCGGAAGAACTCGTCAGAGTAGATGGTGATTTCCTCGAAGTGCCACGTGTCGCCCTGGTCTCCGCTCTTGGAGAAAATCGGCGCACTGAACGTGGACGTGTTCTCGGAGAGGTAGAGGACTTCCAGGGTTCCCATGCCGGCTCCGAACATGTGGTACCAGAACCCGAGACACACTTCGCCTCTCGGTGGGTAGAATATCGGCGAGAAGAGCCTGGCTTGTTCACCGGGGATGCGTGGCGCAGATGACTCGATGTAAAGTAGCTTCCTGTGCAAGAACAAAATGTATCGTGTGAAAAAAATATTGGGATGGCATGCATATGAATTTCCAAAATGGAAAGGCTACCTTTCAGTCTATACAAAAAGATTTAGGTAATATTCGTTAATTAGCTTGTGGAAATTTAAAACTACTAACTTACATGGTAGGCCTATATGTTTTAAGGTAATATGCACCTCGAAAGTGAAAGACTTAAACTTTTGCTCTAACTTTCCTCAAGGAATCTTTCAATCATTCTCTTTCAAAATCAAAAATAAAATAGGGGTCACCGTGCAAATTTTGGTACTAGAGAAACAAATTACCTAAGATTTACCGATATTAGAAATTCAAAATGGCCGCCATCCCTGTGTTAACTCTATGGAGAAAAATAAAAAATTTCGAATTTCGAAAAACTAAGCCGGTAAAAAGTTTTCTTTCACAAAGAGCTTTAAAATGAACCCCCACATGTGGTATATCAGAAGAGAATCATAAAAGTTTGAAATTCCGAATGTCTGTCCCCGAGGTGCGTTCTACCTTCAAGGTATGTGCAACTTAGATCGTCGGCGCTGAGCGCGTGTTTTACTACATAAATGCAAAGAAAATGTGGAATAGAAATTGTGAAAGCGACAACGTAATACGAGGCGCCAAATGTAAAAAAATTAATTTAAACTAGCACCTTATTGCAGAGATGGAACAGCCAGGTAATGTATATAGAGAGGAATTTTTGATATATATATATATATATATATATATATATATATATATATATATATATATATATATATATATATATATATATATATATATATATACCAGTATATATATATTTATCACATGAACTGGCCCGTATCTCCACCTGTGTGACGTACACCAGCACAGATAAGAAATCATATTACCCCTGTTGTACGTCATTAACCGGAACTTTTTTCCTGAAACACAGAATTTGACAAAAAGGTGACCCGGCGCGATAAATCCAGATATGGAAACATAGAAGGCATGTCCAACGAAATTCCAAGTCGCTAAAGCTTTAGCTATTCCCAAGAATTTTGGACGAATATACCTAACAGCAAGAATCGAATGAGCATATCATCGATCATTTGGCTCAGTAACGTCACTGCTCCAGTCGTAAGGCTCATTGTGGACACCGTCGTACCTGGCGATCGCCAAGCGACGTCGTACCTGGCGATCCCGGTTGGCGATAAACCCTAAAGATACACCTCAACGAAAGTTCAACTTAATAAATGAGTACCGTATAATCTTCGGGAAAGCGACATAGAAGGCACAAGCATAAAGTCATTCGACGAACAACGATAAATTTCCTTCATCACACAAAGTATTCCGTCGTTTCTCGATCGAGATCAAACCTGCAGCGGAAGGCTGTAGTGAAGACATATACACTCTGCAGTGCAGCGCTGTAGAATCCGATTTATTTTGAAAGTTGACTCGGACAACACTCACTGTACAACAGAACAGAGTTCCCATCAAGTAACAAAATGAGATGCACCTACGGGCGATACGTGTCACAGCAAACATCAAAGTCCATAAAACGAAAACATTGATTGACGACTGAGATGGCCACCGGCGCGGCGGAGACCGGTGACGTATACGGCAGTGCCAACAAAACAAGCGTACACTCTGTGTGTCATCGATCTGAATCTTTCGGGCTCGCTATAAGGTCGTAAACTTGTGATATTTTAAAAGCCACAGCATATCTAAGTATGATAACTACTGTTTCGATAGTGCCATTGTATTAACTTCATAAATGTAATTGTAAATATTCTAAATAACTCAAAATACTATGCCTATCCGTCGGTAGCACGGTACGGTGAAAGCTATGATGGCAGACTTGCCTTGGCATCGCTCCAGCGCGAGACAATGATTGACACGCGCACGTGACCGAATCCGGATGTCTGATTGGTGGAGATACCTTTCGCTGTAGCGAAATTTCAGCTTAATCGGATTATGAATGAAAGTATACCTGTAAACATTTGCACATCTCCTGGGTGACGGGCCGCTTTACTCGTTAAATGAAAGTAATCCGCGTAAATAAAACACAAAATCGCGATAAAAATCATGCAATTTGTTAAAATAATTTTGATCCATCCACATCAAAGAAAAATAAGAAGACTGTTCATGTGATAAATATATAATCCCATGGAATTTTTCTCTGTTTGACGTCATCGTATACTCGTGTTTTTCGCGGAGCCGCACAACTTCTCGCCTTCGGCTCGAAGTTGTACGGCTCCGCGAAAAACACTCGTATACGATGACGTCAAACAGAGAAAAATACCATGGGATTATATATAAAATATATATATATATATATATATATATATATATATATATATATATATATATATATATATATATATATATACACGCACATACAACACACATATACATTGGCCATACATATGTATGTATACATATACATATGCATATAGGGTATTCATTTATAGATGTTGAATACATAGATACATAGATACATGCATACATACATACATACATACATACATACATACATACATACATACATACATACATACATACATACATACATACATACATACATACATACATACATACATACATACATACATACATACATACATACATACATACATACATACATACATACATACACACACACACATCACACACATACATACATACATACATACATACATACACACATACACACATACATACATACATACATACATACATACATACATACATACATACATACATACATACATACATACATACATACATACATACATACATACATACATACATACATACATACATACATACATACATACATACATACATACATACATACATACATACATATAGACAGACCGACAGACAGTCAGAAAGACAGACAGACGAAAGTTTTGCTGTGCTTGTAGGGGGATCTGACAATTTTGGTGTTACCTTTTTACGATTCCATGGTTTGATGGGTAATTCAATGAAACTTTAATAACATTAATGTCACACAATTGTTCTAAAGGTCGTAATAATTAAAAAAGGTCTAGAGCCATTTTGTCGCATTTCATTACTTTCGTCTGGAAACAATCTAAAAGTGTATAAATTTTCGGAAAAAACAATCAAGTATAGGCTTAGTATTTGGGTAGAAACTGCACTGTTGATAATTTTTTCAATATTTCTATGCAATAATGTATGAAATACAGTTTCTTGCTGTCTCCCTACGGTATGCTGAATATATTCAGTTTGTCGACAAAAGCCTGCGTATAAGAATATTGGGTGATGATTGAATTAGAGTCCAGACTGAAAGTCATTTGTCAATGATAATAATGCGGGGTACAGTCTCAGGCTGTGTTGACAAGCTGAATACATACAGCTGCCGTGCAACTGCCAAGGGGTAGTGTCACCGTCACTGCATACTGGCAGTGACAGAGATAGATCTGACTATGAAGTAGCTGAAGAAGAGTTCGGGTTATGTGACGCTAATGACAGTGAATATCCTTGTACACTTGATCAGACCAGAGAGCAACACATGGAAGACCAGGAGACTTGAAAACTATCTGGGATTTTTGAATTCTGGTTTATTAGAATAATCAAATATTTAAAATAAAAGATGGAGGTCATCATGCCTGTAATGTATTCTCCAAATTTGTTTTAGGTCCTTTTTGTTGTGAACGCTCAGCATTTTTCGGGGAAGCTGATTGTATTTTTGCTCGTTGTAGATCGTCCAGACAGAACCTCTCCGCGACGCTGAAAAGCCGTAGACTTTGAAGGGGCTGTACACTGCATCGCAGAGAACACGCTTGCCAAGATCGTGAAAGATCCAGTGTTAAGAGCATCACTGAGATCGCGTGTGACTTCGAAACAAAATTTGGCTGGATTTGCTCCACTATCTGTGCAAAAGTGTATTTTATGTTGGGGTAGATTACATTCCATGGCCTTGGTACAGATTATTCTTTATATCTTTAGCGGTAGACCACTTTTCAGCGTATGAAATTTAATATATTTACCTTATAAAAAGCATGCAAACTGCTGCTAACAAAGTGACGTAGTGGTCCTGGTATTATCGATTTAGCTAAATAATTTGCACAATTTTCTTTCTCAATGAAGACATCGCCTGATCAAAACTAAAGTGAAGGTGACGACAGCATTTTCGCTGTTTCATTCTCTGTTTTGAAATTCGTGTTAAAGACGTTTGGTTTACATCGACTGAAATACTAAGTGCTTACTTGAGTCCAAGCTGGTTCAAGTTATTTGTAAACGTCCTATTCAAGGCTGCTACTTTGCACAACTAATAAAAACTAAAAGAAATATATATATATATATATATATATATATATATATATATATATATATATATATATATATATATGTGTGTATGTGTATGTATATACACATACACATATATATGTATATATATATATATATATATATATATATATATATATATATATATATATATATATATATATATATATATGAGAAAATTAAAATTGGGCAACACTTAGTATTGATAGACATGGAACTCTTCCTGAAAGAAGTGTTAAAGTGCCTGTCACAAGATTTTGAAGTAATCATAATGGTCGAAATTGATTAGTCGAAGATAGTTTTTTACTTTGCTTTCATTTGAGCTTTGGCACGCCGATAGCCGATTCTTTGGGGTTGCGAAAAAGAATACGTGTGCTTCATTGACCTTTATTTCCTCGATTGTGGGCAGGCGCAAGGCCAATGTCCCAATACCTTAAAGTGATTATTCCAAGGCTCGTAGATCGGGGATTCTTGAGGCAATATGCTTTCCCAAAACCTCCTGAAAGTTTAACTGTAAATAATGGAACTGACTGCTATTTCTTGAGATGAGTGGCATATAATTAATTATACAGCAAAAGCTGCATAGTGTCATGATACATACCTTCAAAAGAGTTGAAAGGCGACTACTGACGTACGTACCTTTAACGGACAATATAACAGAAAAGCAGTTGTATTATACCTGTGTTACATGAATCCCAAGTGTACTATACGCCCTCTAGCGGACTAGTTCCTCACTTGTTTTATCGTAATTTGTAGCCTCCTATCCTTTTTTCAAGAGACTAATTTTTTTAAAACGCAATGAACTGATGTCATGTATACGCAGTGAATAATTTCTGGCCATCTGGTCTCTTTCTGTTCAAAATTATGTTTTCGCTGTTTCTCCTCCGTAAACTAACCATATAAAAACACTGGACAATTTTTTATTGTACTGATTTCATGCGTTGGGCGAGGCTCTGTCGTCTGCGATTTGGTAACAGTATAAAATAAACATGGCGGGAAAATGAAGACAGCTTGTACGTATCAATACTTTCAAAATTGCAAAAGCATTTGATTTATTTAATCACAAGTAAAAGTCGAGAACAATTCACGTGTTGTCACATGTCCTCACCAGTATGAGGTTTCCGTTGAAATTATGTATTGTATTGTTTCTCATTTTAGCCATGACGCAAGTTTGAAAGGCTAACTGGAGATTAATTTTTTCGTTTGCAGTATTATAAAACTCTAGAATGCTGAGCTGTTGAGCATCTGATTGATTGAAGTAAAATATTGTCTATCAAACTTGTATGTTAAAATGTTCAGTAAATGAGGAGAATTGTACAGAAGAACGTGATTGTGCAAAAAATTGTGCATTTCGTGGATTTTCGAGTTACTACAGTCTGCTTCAGTGCTATAGCACGTCTCTACGGTTTCACTGTGGTACCTGAAAGAAAGAGAGAGGAAAACGTAAACGAGGCCCGAATTCAACGTCGCGATACGGGTCCGTGGCACTTTACCGTCCAAAAGACTGCTAGACTATGTAAACCTAGCATGGCATAGCAACATTTATATATTGGGCCTTTCAGTGTTTGACGTCATATCGTTTGCATGCAAATAGACCAACATTCACTGTCACTGTGATATTTATTAGCTCCATAACAAATGCATGAACGCGCGCGAAAAGTCCATTGGCAAAAATTTTCTGATCTTAAAGGCAAACGATATTATTTCTGACAGAAATGTATCTGTTCATGGTATGTTTAATATACTAGTTTAAGCTACTACTATGCACAACTACTTACTGCAGTCTTCGTCCTCGTTCCCAGGGCAGTCCTGAATATTGTCACACACCCAATGATCGGGAATACACCAACCATTGTTACACTGCCATTGACCAGGTGCACACGTGCCAAAGTCTGTCATGAAAGGAAAAAATATTTTATACAAGATTTTAGGTGAACATGATGATATCTTCGCCCTTCTAGAAGTTGGTACATGTGAATGTGCGACACCAAAAGAAAGATTTTACAGAGATTATTTAACTTTTATTGCATAAAGCCAAAGATACCCACCGCATCCTAATTCGTCTTCGTTGTCTGGACAGTCAGGGATTCCGTCACACTCCCAATAGTCTGGTATGCAAGATCCGTCATTGCACTGGTATTGATAAGGGGCACACGTCGGCAAATTGGGAGCACCTGGCAAAAGGGGAACAGCAAGAAACATTTCCATGCTAGTTTCATAACAACCACTTCCTAGATTGGAAGAGCCGTCGCTCGAGGGCGTTCTCTTCGCTCTCCCCTCTTACAGTCGTAAGAGGAGGGGAGCGTGGGGAGCGTCCTCGAGCGACGGATCTTCAGTTCAGTCTAGTCACTTCCCATTTATTTCGAAAACTTGTCATTCAGGGGCAGATCCCCCTCTCTTCCCAGCCCGAACCCACAGAGCTGAAACTTTTGCACAGTTAGGGACCGTCTGAGCTGGATTGTCGCAGTGGTTCAAAATTGTGTCTGTTCAGAGCGTGTTAGGAGCCATTCCAATGCTGACCTTCAAATGTTCACTTACGTTTGTTGCTGCCAGAATTTTTAGTTAACTTTTGGTGATTTTTTGACTATTTTTCTTCCTTTTAATGTCAATCATAACTTCTTGTTCTACTCCCCAAAGTATGTTGAAATACACAGTACTCAGCTTGTCAACTCAGCCTGCATATGTACAGACTCTGCATTGTCATTGTCGATGAGGAAATTCTGGCCCACACTTTACATGTACAGAGGCTACATTGACAAGCTAAATAGTGGATGATTCGACATGGTTTTGGTGATGAAACAAGAACTTGCAACTGACATAATAAACAAAAATAATGACAATTCATCAAAAGTTAGAGTTAGTGGCCCTTAAAAGCAACTTTATACTGTATTTGGCTTAATCATAAACTCGTTTTACTACTTCAAAACTTCAGTATTTGGGGGGTGGGGAAAGGTTTGACATCCATTTGTTTGACGTGTGTTTATAATTATGAATTATGAATGGCTCAGATACACAAAGGCACTTACATGCGCCGTCCTTCACGGTGATGTCATCAATGGCCATGTCGCTGGTGTAACTGGGGCCGACATAACCGTCGAAGATCACTCGGAAGAACTCGTCAGAGTAGATGGTGATTTCCTCGAAGTGCCACGTGTCGCCCTGGTCTCCGCTCTTGGAGAAAATGGGCGCACTGAACGTGGACGTGTTCTCGGAGAGGTAGAGGACTTCCAGGGTTCCCATGCCGGCTCCGAACATGTGGTACCAGAACCCGAGACACACTTCGCCTCTGGGTGGGTAGAATATCGGCGAGAAGAGCCTGGCTTGTTCACCGGGGATGCGTGGCGCAGATGACTCGATGTAAAGTAGCTTCCTGTGCAACAACAAAATGTGTCGTGTGCAAAAAATATTGGGGTGGCATGCATATGAATTTCCAAATGGAAAGGCCACCTTTCAGTCTATGCATGGACGTACCCGCGTTTTACGCTTGACACAAATACCACGTCGTTGTACTTAACGCCACACAAAGATTCCGACAATATTCGTTAATTGTCTTGTGGAAATTTAAAACTACTAACTTACATGGTAAAGGTTTTAAAAGTATGTGCAACTTATATCGTCGGCGCTGCGCGCGTACTTCAGATATGCAAAGAAAATGTGAAACACAAATTGTGAAAGCGATAACCCAGATGTATATTGTTAAAATGAGAGGCGGTCTGTCGACTGACGGAGATAGAGAGGAGCGAGGGAGAAATAAGCAGACAGACATAGAAACAGAGACAGTGACAGACAGATAGTGACAGGAGGTGCAAGAACTCGGGAGACAGAGAGACAGATTGACAAGGACATACATGCTTAGATAGGGACAGAAATTCAGAGACATTAAAGGTGAGAGAGAGGCAGAGGCATAAAGAGGGCGAGGGTACTGGAGAGATAGAAAAGGCGTAAAAATACTAGAATTATGGAAGATAGATAAATTTTATATTCACTTTCTTTTCTCCTACCAAAACCTGTATGCTATATCAAAAGTGTCGACCAATGTTCAAAACTCGAACTATTCGTGGAGCGCTATCTGTCAACACGGACAAAGCCATGCAGGGATGAAACAACGCATCATTAACCCACCAGAGCCAGTCGTGCGATCTCCAGTTGGTCCAGTTCCGATACTAGGAGTTGATCCGGAGTACAACGTCCATTCGAAATCATCACGTAGGTATTGTACAAAGCCACATCTGTCAGTGAGCTCGAAGTAACAATCGAATGGAGTGGTACACCTGCAATAATTCGTGTTTCAGAACAAGATATTCATTATACATGCATGCACGCATGTATGTATGTTCGTATGTATGTATGTATGTAGTATGTATGTATGTATGTATGTATGTATGTATGTAGTATGTACGTATTTATGTATGTTTTATATATATATATATATATAAAACATACATAACATAACATAACATAACATATATATATATATATATATATATATATATATATATATATATATATATATATATATATATATATGTGTGTGTGTGTGTATATATATATATATATGTTGAAATACCAGCTTTAGTCGTAAGAGACAAATTCGTGGCATTGGTGATCATAATCCAAACGTACTTACCTATCTTGTTGAAGAGGACGGCGAAGGCATGGAAGCCACGGTAGGTAACGCTGAAGTCGGTGACAAATGACATTGTGATCTCTCGGTCCAGTGGGAAGTATACTGGTTGAGACGACATAAGTAGAAAGAAAGTTAGATCCTCGGTCATATGGGTCTCCGTGTGTCCCCGTTTCTCTGTGTGTCTGTGTATAGTGTCCCCGTTTCTGTGGGTTTGTGTGTGTGTTAGGAGGGTAAGAGTGCTTATATATGAGTCTCTGTGTTAGTGCATCCACGGGGCAGATCGGTTACTACTATCTTAAAAACAGACGGAGCTATTAAAACTTTGACTTGCGGGATATCTGTACGTTTTTAACCATTTCAACAAACTTTAAAAGTGTCGCCCTGCTAGATTGGATTCAACTTGTTGAGCAACCTTCCGAAGTCGATTGTGATGCATGTGAGTCGTACCCTATACACTTACATACATTTGTTCCTAGGGTTTTCATAAATTATGTTAGTTTATCCCTCAAAACTCTGCTGTGTGTTGGGGGGTTTAATTAAGACTGTGACGTTGTTTGTGGGTCTGTGCACATACTTATCAGTCGTACCAACGTGTGTTAGCCTTTCAGTGAAATCGTATACGTGTATCGTAACCAAAAGCGTTCTTACTCGTTCCGTTGACTCCTGGCTTGGTCGTGCCGCAAAAGCGTATGTCCTCGATGATGAGGGCGTCACACCCGCAGTCGTTCCCACACGACTCGATTTCAATGTCTGTGAAGTAGATTGCCGCGTACTGGTTGGGCGGGACGTAGAATGTATAGTTGCAGTGCAGGTTGTTGTCGTAGTTGTTGGGATAGTTGGGGCTGTTGAACTGGGTGAAGTTCTCGTAGATATGTCGGTTGCATTCATCTTGTGGTGTTGGTGCCACTGTAGTCGGGGTGTCTACCGTCCCTGTGAGGGGGAAGAAAGAATTGTGGTCTCTGCAGTTTACAATTTTAATAATCTCACCACTTCCTACAGTTTCATAAGAGGGTACGAGAATAATCATCTCAGCGTTCCACGCGTTTGGTTCCGAAAACACGATTGGAACTAATTTGGGATAATTGGATTTTCATATTCTTCAAATTTTTCAAAAATGTTAGGTGCCGTATAGCTGAATGTTGCAATATTGCAAATCACTCATAAAAACAAGTGTTTAACGTAAAAAGAAAAGCAGATGAAATTACATTTGTAGACGAAATCGACATTACTTCATCATCCCATTATCCAAAATTAGTTCCAATCGTGTTCTAAGTAACTTTTTGGCGGGAAACAGCAAACGATTTGACAAAATGTGCTATTGTTTACAAAATAAGCCAACCTCTGAATTACCAAAGGAATAGAGTCGCAGTTTTTTTGTCGAATTATGTATTGAAAAACTTTCTCAGACTCAATCTTGAACTAAAATATAGTGTTTATCAATGCATGGCGTTCAGGTTTTTGTTGAAAATAAAAACGCCACTAGAAGGGCACTGGTACTGGTCTCTCTGGCGTGGGGGGGGTGAAGAGCTGTTTTGCTGGCAAGTTTCAATAGTTCACAGGTTCTGACCGACAGAACCAGCTTCTCTCGTCGTCTTAACAAGTGCGACACAAAATATAATGACCTTAACGCACCAACTTTATCCCTTCACTTCAGGTAAAACTTGCGCCGCGGCCTTACGGGTAGATTTAAGCACTCTAAAATTATTAGAATACTTCGCCGGTCTTGTGGGCACCAATTTTAAACTTGTGGAGCGAATGAAAGTTTCACCGTCCTGTTTCTGTGAAAATCGATACTGTTATTTTCCCTACAGAGCTAAGTGGACAATAGCTTGATAGCGGCCATGTTGGATTTCATCCTCATATGTCGGTAAATTTGAATGATTTGTTTCTACCATATCAAACTTTGCATGGTGATCGTGATTTTAAAAATTTATAAGCTTTAGACATTAAAAAATCTTTGTTTACCGTCCGCCTGCTGGTAGTTTTTCAGAGAAAATTAAGAAACAAACACAATGTTAACACTATTACAAACAAAAATATAATTTTCCAAAAGAAATCAAATAAAATTGAGCATATATTAATACGCTTGTGTTTTTTGCCTATGTTTGTTTTTTCACTGGCCATGGCTGGCTGTTACGTTTTTTCAAAAATCCAAGGACGTCAAACAAAGAATATTCTTTAAAACGGCCTTATTTTGAAATGTGATTGCTTACTTGGAGGAGAGTTTGATCAACGGTTTAAGTCTTTCAGTTGAAGGCGTCAACTATTTTAAGGTGGCACGGGCATTTTGCGCAGATTTTTGGACTCTAAAATGTTTACAATCCTTTGCCGGTCTGCTGACTGTTGATTCATTTTGAAGCTTGTTGAGCTCAAGTTCTCAAAATGTTCCAAATGTGGTCGGTGATCCCCGCTTTTGTGTACTGATTAAGAAATAATTGAAAAAACTTTCCTTGGGGATAATTTGGAAAAAAATAAATGTTTCAGCTTCAGAGCAAGTAGTAGGCTAGCCTACTTCTAAAGTGGATGCAGATCAAAATACAATCCTGTGAAAATTAGACCCACAAATCTACCGCCCAAGTTTAGATCACTCCGCGTAGGCGAGCCACACTGGGCAATGAACGTACTTGGAATGAGTGATCACGTGATATGCAGTGTTTTTGAACATTTATCCCTCTCTTTACTCTTAAGGTAGTCTGCACCTCGAAAGTGAAATACTTAAACTTTTGCTCAGACTTTCCTCAATGAAACAAACTTTTGCTCAGACTTTCCTAAATGAAACCGTCGACAGTTTTCTTACCAAAGCAAGAATAAAATCAGGGGTTCCGATCAAAGCAAAGTTTGGTACCTATCACACATTTACCGATGTTTGAAATTCAAAATGGCCACCATCCCTGTGTTAACTCTGCGGGGAAAAATGGAATGTTCTACTTTCGAAAAACTAAGACGGTGAAAATTATTTTTACACCAAACGCTTTGAAATGAGCCCCATTCATCTGGCAGAGCAGAAACACAAAAGTGTTGTAAAAAGTAGAAATACTAAATATCTGTCCCGAGACACATTCTTCCTTAAGGGTCTCAGTTACAGTGGCAGACATGAAGATGTCCGTTGACTTACCTGAAGTTGGGCATCGACCGATTGTTATGTCGACATCGTCGATGGCTATATCACCGAGATAGCCGCTTCCGCAGATTCCGTCGAAGGCGATCTGGAAGTAAGTGTCGATATTGACTTCTAGCTCGTGGTGAAGCCACTGGTTCCCTTGGTCGAACTGCCTGAGCCAGAGTCGTGTGCTCTCGGTGTCGTTCGGCTGTGAGCCGAAGACCTTCACCAGGTTCACGGTAAACGTGTTGATGTTAGCACCGAACATGTGGTACCAGAACGAGACACAGGCCACCCCGTCGGTAGGTGCCCGGAATATCGGGGTCAGTATACGGGCTCTCTCTCCGAATATTCTCGGAAACGAGGTCTCAATAAACATGTAGTTTCCATCTGAGAATGACGAATTCGTCAAAGAAAGGGAAATTTTTTTTTTTCAAATGTGGCAATGGAAATGATCACATACGAAACTGCTAAAA
The DNA here is from genome assembly GCF_041260155.1 of Ptychodera flava. NCBI lineage: Eukaryota > Metazoa > Hemichordata > Enteropneusta > Ptychoderidae > Ptychodera > Ptychodera flava. The sequence continues at coordinate 27,135,837 of NC_091943.1, forward strand.
GCTCTTTCTCAAGGGAGCGGGTGTTTCTGTTAGAAAGTGCTCTACATAACAGGACGTTTCATGGACAAACGCCAAAGGAATATATGTTCAACAGAAAAGTTAAGGACAGAAACTGAAGCCCGGGGCTATATATAGGTAGATGCACTACTTTATGTTTCGATATTAGCATGTAGACGCATGGCTTTTTGTAAAAGCGTGAAGGTTTATTTTTCATTGCTTATCATGTGTTTCATTCTGAACCATACTGTTATATTCAATAAGCCCTCTGCTTCGTCAAAAAAAATACTGAGCAGTGAATATGTTAGCTCGAAAATTTTGACACATTCCTATACACAGTCTCAATGATACGATGACCCCCCCCCCAAAAAAAAAACCAAAAAAAAAAAAAAAAAACAAAAAAAAACAAAAAAACCAAACAAACAAAAAAACATACGTACTGAGATCACCGAAAGTGTGATCGAAAACGGGTCCGGTGTTGGCGCTGGGGGTTCTACTGGACCCTTTAGTCCAGTCAAAATAATCCTCCTCGCTCTGCATGTAGCCGCAAGTGTTGAGGGATTCGAAGGAACAGTAGTTTGGCAGATCGACAGCTGAAATACAGATCAGCACTTTTTAGGGAAAAATGCAGAAACTTGTAGCGTTTTGAAATACAGAAAAGTGGCGTGTGTAGCCAGGCAGTCTTTAAATGAGACGTTATAATTATGATTGTCTTTCTGTTGACAGGCACCCATGTAAAGACATTTACATCGCGAGGAAAATTTACTTTCACCATACTTGATGTGCGGAGGCTTTTAACGAACGCAGATAGAAATTGCATATGAAAACAAAAATAAAGAAAGAGAAAATCTAAAGTAAATATCAAACGTTGGACATCTCTTTCAAGTTCGCACAGCTTCTGAAATCGATCTCTTAGTAAATATGGGGAAAAAATGGTTCGACATCGACGATCACTGTTCGAGAGAGAAATGTGTCTTTGCTGGCGGACTTACCTGGCAATCCAGGCAGAATCTCGACGGAGGCATAAAAACCTTTGTAAGTGATGGAAAAATCGCTCTGGAAGAGGATTTCGTTAACTCCATAGTTGTTTGGCAAGAGGTAAACTGTTAAGAAGATAAGATAAAGAAAATAACGGTTCTTACAACAGCACTGTATCCCAATGCAATCTCATGAGGAGGTCAAGGACGATAAAGGGCGCAAGAGGAATTAGACATGCTTTTTTTGTATTAGACTTTGTATTAGACTTTTTTCTGGTTATCGCTTCAAATCTATACCATGTCCATTTTTCCCTTTTTTATGTTCCAAAAAGAAACATTAATAATAGCTCCCCAATCCACCACTAACACATAACCTAAAGTGGTTCACAATATTGACTCAGTGTGTAGGGCTGCCTTCTCTCCTGAACAATAAAAACGTTTGAATTATAGAGTAATTGGCTGCTGCTGGTGAAAAACAAAACAACTACAACAAGAACTGTTGTGGTTATAACAGACTTTTTACCGAAATTTCAATTAACAGAAGATAAGCCCCCTCCCCACTCCCCTTTCGATTTACGTTCGCACTCACCGGATGCGAAGAAGGTCTGGCCGCAGAATCGGATGCCATCGATGATCAGGGCGTCACAGACGCATTCGCCAACGCCGCACACCTCGATTTCCACCTCCTGGAACAGCAGGTAAGCATAGTGGCCGTCGGGAATGTGGATGACGTAGGTGCAGTCGGCATTGTTCGGGTAGTTGTTCGGGTAGTTGGGACTTGAGATGTAACCCGAACTGCATGTGAAGTTGCCATTGCAGCTGATATCGCAAAGTGGTTCGGGTGTCGCTAATGGTGAAGTAAAAAAAAACCAATACTTGAGTAATTTCTTTCCGATAGCAACCTTTCGTTCAATGGCTTGTTGATAAAAAAATACTCGAAATTTTGCGTATAGCATACGCTTCAAAATAATTTAAACAAGTGTAACCCTGCCCGGACTGAAAGATCCGTCGCTCGGGGCGCTCTCTACGCTCCCTCGTAGAGGGCGCCCTCGAGCAATGGCTCTTTCCGACAGTCTAGCCTTGCCCAAAAGTCATGGAAAACCTTCATTTATGGACAAATATGAATATAATCTGTGCATCTATGATGATATTGACGAGGGTACAGGTTATCGATCGTTAGTTTCGGGTGTGGGTGTAACTGCATTCGTATTTAATCTTCTTTTGATGATAATTGTAAGCTTATTATTCTAGTGTACGTAGTTTCTATATTGAAGTGTTAATATAGAATAGGTTCATCGCAAATTAACACTTATCAATATAAACCTGTTTTCTCATGGATCGTCCACAGCCGTACATCACCCTTTGGTGCGCACTCTTTGTGTGCCCAAGTAAAATCGATTCTATCTATTAAAGCACAAGTGCTCGGATTTGCTGAGGGGTTTCTCAGGTGAAACTCAGATCACGCAATCGACGATAGTACGATATCGAGCGCAGTTAGACAGGAAATTTTCAAGAAGACGTGTAAAGTACTTACGCGTGCTGGTTCCGCAGTCGTCTTCGTCTTCGCCTTCACTGCAGTCTACGATGTCGTCACACACCCACCAAAGTGGAATGCAGGTACCGTCGTTGCATGTGAACTGTGTGGCTGGATCACAAGGCATCCTGGTCGATATATCGTGTGCGGTCGTTGGCGCCTCAGTAGCTGGTGAGCAAATCATATCAGGTCATGAAAGTCCTGGCTTTTCCTATGAATCGTCAGCCGCAAAAGCCGTTTATTTCTTATTGACCCGTGCGGTTTTTCACATGTTCCCTCGCCTTCAACACTGCATTATGGTGTATTTTCAATCAACATACATTTTTTAGATCCACTATCGACTCTGTGTACTTTTTTCACCCATTGATAAATGTGCACTATTGTATGCTATTAAATTCATTAATTTATTTTTTTGAGTCGCATTTTCTGACGTAATCCAACCATTTACATTCGTCTTTCCTTCATCAACGCCATTCGGCAAGGCTGAAAACTACTTGGCTTTCATTGGACAATTTTACAGCTCACAATAGCCTTAGGGGGTCCAGTTGCTTTGCAAAGCTACGATAGGACTCCTAAAAATCCAAATTTGTTCTCACAACAAAGGTTGACCCCAGCGTCAGTCGACCCGTCCATCTCGTCGACTTATTTTGCTGTGATAGTTTTAAATCTATAATGTCTCTGGCAGTTTCAGTGATCAGTGTTTGGACCAAGGGGTTGCAAACGTCTTCCTTAGTGTGTATCTTGGGGAACAATAACATTTGTTACGTCTGATGGGAGAGTAAAGTAATTGTTAATGGAAATACTAGCTCGATGGCTGATTCATTAACGCGCGAGCAGGATGCAAAAACTTATGGGTTTCTTATGGTTGAAGACCTTACACCGTGATTTCACTATGGGCATCCAAACATGTGAAGCCAATATAGCTTTAACCTTCTTTTTAAATTTTCTTTATCTCGTCATCCACCGATATTGCACCACAATTTTCATTGTGAATTCATTGTTGTGGACTGGTCCTACCTGAAAATAAGTGCTTTGACAAACTAGTATAAATTTAATTTTACCGGAACAAATCATATAAAATGAATTAAATAATTACACCCCGGATATTGGATCGTGACTTCATTTTAACATTTCTGCTGCAGGCTAGACTGGAAGATCCGTCGCTCGAGGGCGCTCTCTACGTTCCCCCATCTCGAGCGACGGATCTTTCAGTCTGGCCACAGGGGCACCCCCAATATATGATTAAATTAAAATGAGGTTTGAAATCAAATATAGAGCCTCGGTGAGGCGACTAGCAACGTACAAGAAAGATGAACGCTGCCACCTGTCAATCTGATTTCCATCAGATCGGTCCGCCATCAAGACTGCCAGGAATCCGAAAAGAGGAAACCCTATCTGTTACCTGTTCTCAACGAAAAAGCGCCTGGCTGGAAGACTGCGGAGATACTTACTCACGACGGGGTGGCAGGCACGGTTGGTAACTTCAATATCGTCGATAGCGAGATCAGATCGGAAACCAGTCCCACGGACGCCCTCAAACACCACTGCGTGCCTGCTGGTGGCCAGGAAGTCCACCTCTGCGAAATGCCAGGCGTTGCCTTGGTTACCGCTCAAGGTGAAGATCGTGCCTGATGGAAGTGTGTCGTCGTCGTTCACGTAGACATTCAGTGTGCCCATGTCTACACCGTACATGTGATACCAGAAGCGAACACAGCCCCTGCCGGTGGTGGTGTTGTAGATGGCGGTACCGAGTCGAGCTTCATCGCCCTCGTTACGACCCGAACCTTCTATGTATAGGTAATGACCTGAATTATAAATAAATAAATAAATAAATAAATAAATAAATATGCTTAGTGGATGGACCTCATACGCGTGATGATGGCGCTGTTTTACGAAATTGTGACAACAAGACGAGCTAGTAAAGAGACTTGTTATTCTATTAAACTTATCGCCATAATGGCTTGTTGTTGTTCACTACTTCAATACACCTGGTATTTAGGTTCAAGCAGAGTCTGTGTGTACAGAGTTTGAACGCATTCTCACTGTCAGATAACTTCATTGCCGACTGGATAATTTTTTTCTGATTATAGCCCACATTTATGTCCTGATGGATGTGAGGCGATATGAAGATGAGAATTAGAGGAATGGTCACACTCAGCCAAGACTGAAGTGCAACTCAGTATGTATCATTTGACAGTATACTTATATAGGCCTACTTATATAAACATTTCATGAAATTTCTACCGTCTCGGCAGAATTAAACAAAACAACCCGCATTAATGACGTCATAACGTTCCATACCAGATCCAGTTGTATGATCTCCACTGGGTCCGGTATCACCGCTTTCCGTCGCTCCAGTGTGTCTCGTCCAATCAAAATGGTCGTTGACGTCTTCGACGTAGCTGCACATATCGGTGTCGAAGTCGCAGAAATGCGGAGAGGGGGTCACTGTATGGAATTCAAAATGACAAATTTTGAAAACGAGGTTGACGTTTTACTGTCCGTGGTGCTTCTAGTAGAATATTAAAATCGCCTTGACAGCAACTAAAGAAATTGAAAGTATATACATGATTGTGAAAGATATATATCCAATTAAATACTTTTGGTCATCAGTGGGCGAATTTCACTCGAATGCTTGTGTTCCTCTTATAGCCCCATCAGCTGTTTATGTTTTGCATTCTTTTTCTCGATACGATTTTTTTTATTTGATTTGATTTTGATTTATTTAGCACTTAAAAAAACATACAATACAAACAAGGACAAAGACAAACACGAAAAAGTTGGGATAAAACAGAAAAGTTAAAAACTTATTTTTACTGTGGTCCCACGAAAAATAAATTCACAAGCAAATCGGCACGACAACAATTTAATAAAAAACAAAATCATTTTTCTCACGTCCGTAGATTCATTGCTTCATAAAAAACTTCTTTAACTTTCTTTTAAACAGAGAATTTGAAGTAATACTCTGTATATTTCTTGGAACTTTGTTCCATTCAACACTAGCTGTATATACAAAACTATTCTGATAAAACCGAGTCCCACCTGGAATAAAAATAGAATACGGTCCGGAGCTCGTACTATGTACATGACCTTTAAAAAAAATTATCTGCCAAATATTTCGGTGCTAATCCTAATTTAACTCTATGAACTCGAATGAGTTTTATATGTGCGACTCTGTGGCTAACAGGTAGCCATCCCATTTGTTTGAAGTGAACAGATTCAGGGTGTGTTCTTGCTGACATACCAAGGACAAACTGCATGACTTTATTTTGGGAAGTTTGAATTTTTTGTTTGCTTTTTATAGAGTCACGGCACTGTACCAGTAAGAGCTTGCACAATCAAAATGGCATTTTATCAAACAGCTATAGCCAACAGTTTTCTCGTATGACAATCTAAAATATAACGATATAAAAATTTGAGACGAGCATGTTTTTCAAATGCAACGTATGCCTAAATACTTACCACAGAACTTTTCTCAAACATCGGGGACTCGGGGACTAACGCAAAATTGAAGCGATATACTTAGCAGTCTGTGGGATGAATAACTGCTGCAGTGGGTATGCCCGAGAGAAGCTGAGCGACTGGGACCCAGTCTAAATCTATACCCGCCAGCTTGGCTTTCTTTTCCATAAAAAGTCTCCGCCAAGAACGTATACGAATATATACAGTATGCTTACTGCCCTATATTGACCTCTATTCTGGAGGTTACAGGGACGAGTCTCGCGCCGTTACTTACCTTCTACATTTTGCCTTCTGACGATGGCAAAGAACCCGCTGAGTTGGGTGTTGCCGTCGGTGACAAATCTCACTCGGTGAACACCTTCAGAGACGTATGAAACTGAAACAAATTCGAAATGCATGTTTTATGTTGACGTAAAAGTGAGGGCGCCAGGTTACTCTGTGATAACTTCACTTTGAACCCTATTTTGAGATTGGAAACAATGTGAAATTTATTACTCCCCCTGAAAATGAGCTAAAATGGCAATGTTACCATGTAGGCCTACATTCACTACGACTGGACTGGTGACTTGTGCGTTTGTCGTCTTGAGAGGTGATTCATGTTTATCAGGATATGTCGACGCTTTTTCACGCTGCCAGGGAGATAGAGATAAAGCTGGAATATATCATGATGTTATCACTTAGCAATCACTATTGTGTTCCCCACCTCTCTGTGTTTTAGGCCTTCACCACCAAACCAAGCTATTTTGCGCATTTTCAACAATAAGGCCAGAGAAAAAAAAATCTTGTTCATCGGATTTTTTGGACCAAGTCCCTGGAGCGGCGAGCGAAATTTTTTTTTTTTTTTTTTTTTTTTTTTTTTTTAGGCCGAAGGTAAACGCGGTCCTTTGGCATTTTTGCACAGATGCAGACAAGGCAAGATAATTGTTTCCCTTTTTACCAGAAAATCTCAGACAAGAAACACTGATACTGGTAACTGAATTCAATACTATATTTCCCAACAATAACATAGGCCATTACATTCACAGTTAGTGTTTGCACAACATATTCTGAGTATTCTTGACCGCGGACATCCGGGAACTTGCGGTTTTTTACGTCATTTTTGCGTCACACTGCCGTGAGAACAAAATATTGAAGTGTGAACCTTTACACCAGTATTCAAAGTTTCAACATTATGTCAATGATAAACACTAAGTTCTGTCCTTTGTCACATAATTTCTGCATTGTTCACTGTCCTGTATAGTCAAATCCCAATTCACCTCACTCGCTAGCAATAGGTGAAAGTGACGTCACTCCGCGGTCAAGAATTTCAACATTCTCTCTGAATAAAACTGAAATGTACAGCAAATCACTGAAATCCAACAATTCAGTATTGTCCTTTAATATTGTCCTGGTGGGACCTAGCATCTGAGTTTTTTCATTTTACTTTGGCCCCATGTTTTGGCCTCTTTACCACTGTCTCTACACATTTTACACGATGGTCTAACAACACTGTACTGTGATCGGAGTGAAGTTATATAGTCATCTTTCAGATCGTACTTTAACATCGACGCAACCATGTGTTTTGTCATTGCCGTAAATTTTTATACTTTCGATGCAATTTTCATTCAATCGGACGCACCGTCCATCTGCTGTCACGATCTTGTTGAATAAATCGCCAAACGTAATATCAGGACAAACACTGAATAGCGTCTTTGGAACTAACTGTTGGCCATCACGTCGAATGTTGGCGATCAAATTAATACTCACGATGTGACATGTACTAACCTTTACAAAACGAGGAAATTTCTGGCCAAATCGACCCACTTTGCGTCGTGATTCGCCAAATTCAGACGTCACAACAACGTGTTGGCGGTCAACTACGTCGGAAGTCTCATTCAAAATCCCGTGCCCGCGAAAACCCGACAAAGTGTAGGGCGCCACCAGCGGCAGTACTAAAAATATTTGTAATGCGGAAGTAAAATTTGCCGTGATCAAAAAAAAAAAAAATTCCAAATACGCCAAAGTAGAAGCGGCGATTCCGATGAACAATTTATTTTTCTTCCTGGCCTAACGCCTAAATGTACCATTTTCGGTGTCACAGAAAGTTGCAACAAGTATCTTTACTGAAGCACTTTACTCTTCTGGAGCCATGCTTTACATTAACTCCCACCCCCACCCTTCTCCATTAGACACTGACTATCGGTGCCACGTATAAAACTTACCAAGGCCATTTTGTCCAGGTGGTTTAGTTCCGCAGTATGCTTCATCCTTGACGTAGAGGCCGTCGCAGGCGCAGTCCACGCAGAACTCGACGTTGAAGGAGGTGAACTCGATGGTCAACTGCTGGTGCTGTGGTACGTTGATGTAAAACGAACAGTCGCTGTTCGGCTCGTATTCGTTCGGGTAGTTCGGACTGTATATTTCGGCGTAGTCGGCATCGATGTATTCGTCGCAGCTTGCCTTGACGTCCTTCGACTTTTGCGCAGGAGGATCGTCGACTGTCAAGTTGTAGGAAACAATACTGCTGTATTATTTTCCAGAATGTACGCGTGCCACAAGATCATCAAAGTTATTCCATCCCATGAAGTTTAACTGAGATTTGCGAAAAGTCCACTTCTACCGTTGTCATTTTCATCAAACTTCGCATTGCAACAAAAGATATACATCTTACACCATGTTCGAATTTCAACATATTTTTAGGTAGTATGCGCCCCGAAAGTGATAGCCTTAAACTTTTTCTCAAACTTTCCTTAAGGAAGCTTTCAACCATTCTCTTTCAAAAATCAAGAATAAAATCGGGATCACTGTTCAAATTTTGGTACTAGAGAAACAAATAACCCAAGATTAACGGATATTTAAAATTCAAAATAGCCGCCATCCCTGTGTTAACTCTATGGAGAAAAATAAAAAGTTTCGAATTTCGAAAAACTAAGCCAGAGAAAAGTTTGCTTACACCAGGAGCTTTCAAATGAACCCCCACAAGTGGTATATGAGAAAGGAATTGTAAAAGTTTGAGAGTCCGAATATCTGTCCCCTACGAGTATACGAAGAATTTTACTGATCAGCTTGCCTGCCTGCCGCAACTGCTTATGCGAAAGTCCCGTAACTCGTCATCGAAATTTTATTTAAAACAAGAGAGTAGAATCTCACTTGAGTTTTCTACGCTCCTTCGACGTCTGGTCGACGTCTGTTTCTTCTCAAGAGCCTCCATGTGGTTGTCGAATATGTCCTGCCGAACGAAGCTGTATATACCGCGAATGTCAACGTGCGGGTTTGGACTGGAATCTTTCTGGATATTGGCTGTCAAATCCGCCTTTGGCTCCCCTTCTCTATTCCCATACACTCCTGAAATGCGTGTACGTATTTAGTTGAGCTCAAAGCTTCAATCAGAATTCGAGCTGTTCCAACAAAGTGTACTTTTTCACTTAGAGGGAAAAAAGACTGTGAAGGTGCGAAGTTTATGCAGTGAAACGAAATCCAATCTACACTTGTGTCATATTATATCATATCATATCATATCATACATACATACATACATACATACATACATCCATACATCCATCCATCCATCCATCCATCCATACATACATACATGCATGCATGCATGCATGTATGTATGTATATATGCATGCATGCATGCATATAGGCCTATAGTCAGCAGACAGACAGACAGACAGACAGACAGACAGACAGACAGACAGACAGACAGAAAGACAAAGGAAACGGACTGTGAGGCAGAAAGAGAAACTGACTTGTACTAACTTACCGACTGGCAATTCTTGCTGTGTCAAGTCGATATCTTGCGGGTTGTCTCTGGCTTCTACGGCTGCATCGTGTTTCTTCACGATGAAGTCAGGCAGTCTGTACACCTTGGCATCGATTGGACCGTTTACGTTATTATTGGGTTTCTCTGGTGAAAAAAATTGGAACACAGTGTAATGGGAAGAAACGTTTTCACTCAGGTCAGGAATTCTGAGAGGATTTCTTCAACTCAAACAAGATAACAACTACATATATGTATCGTGGATTCCCTAAAAAGCCATGACAAGGACCATGCCCAGGCAAGTTATCTGAGGACATTGGTCGCTTTGAAAATCGCCAAATTTAGAAGTTGAGTACCATCAACAATGATGCGTTCAATTTATTTTTTTTCACTTATTACCAAGTTTATACAGTTTAATTCTCTCTCTCTCTCTCTCTCTCTCTCTCTCTCTCTCTCATATACGCAATAAAAAGGAAGATATACAGAGCAACCAATCATTCCACCATTCAATATACGAAAAAATTGCAAGACTTGAGAGAGAAAAAGTGATGCTTTCTTGCAATTGTGAATAACTTGCTATTTTCACTGCTATCTGTGAGAATTTTTAATAATCTGTGGTGAGCAGTAAGAAATGCTCTCCATGGTGAGAGTCAAGTATAATAACAATTCTCACCGGTGAGGGACGCCAGAAATTCTCAGCAATATTTAGACTGGTTATTTTTACGGTGAGGATATATCATACTCATCATTCACTGGTGAGAATCAGCCAGACTTGTTGCCACATGGTGAGAATCAATCTGATTAATTTTCATCAGTGAATAACGAGTCTAGCTGGTAGATTCTCTATGATGAGTATGATACATTCTCACAGAGAAAATTACCATTGTGACTGTGCATGGTGAGAATTTCCATTCTCACCGGTGAGAATCTGTTGCCATCCTTGATTCTCACCAAGGAGTGCATTTCTCACTGCTCACCAGTGAGAATTCAAAATGTCTCACTGACAGCGGTGAGAATAGAAAGAGATTCTCACCAATGGCGAGAAATCGTCACTTTCTTGCTCCAGTCTCACAATTTTTTTCTTATAGTGATCATGGCATGGCACTGTCAGTCCAGGCGTTGAGCACGGAGGTTGGGAGCATAGCGAGTCGGCGCCGACCTTCCTGGAAGCAAACGCACGATGTCTGGCTTACCTTCTATGTCCTTTATTTTAGCCTCTAACTCTGCAACCGTCAGTTTTACACCATTAACGTCTTCTGCCACTCCAGCAAAGTGATTAGCAATGATGTTGGCCGAAATACCATCCTGTACTGCTCGAGAAAAAACATGTTTTCATCAAATGTATTTTTCAAGCCAGAAAATATATATGAGCTTTCGCTTCTGCCTCTTTTTAAAACTCAGAAACATTGATTCTTGGATTCAACAACGATTCTTCTAGAAAGTGAGGCTTGATATGTGTTTAAACAAAATATACTGATGTAGGAATCAGTGATACTTTACGAATATAGCCACATTTTTTAACTCTCTCTCTCTCTCTCTCTCTCTCTCTCTCTCTCTCTCTCTCTCTCTGTTTTTGTATGATCATTGTTTGATGACGTCACTTTACATTACGACAGTCGATAAATTCATTCTGCGCATGTCACCAGAGCTCCTCAATGACAGTGTTTGTCAAAGCGTTCGGAAATCTATTACCGAAATTTTACTTACGTGCTTTCGCAATCTCCTTTTCTAGTTGCTTATCTGTCAGGGCGAAAATGATATAAATTGCATATATTGTCGTCTGCAAGTTTTCTAGAAAGAATTCATCAGAATAAACTGCAACCGATTGTGAAATTCTTAATATATGCGTAATATCAGCATCAAATGTTTGAAGAAAGCATGTCTTGTCATTGAAACTGCTATTAAGAACTTCACCGGATTGACCCTGTTAGCTTTCAAGACGTTGGCGGCGTGTAGTTATGTAAGTGCTTCGACAGAGAACCACATTTGAAAAGGTACCAGGGCAGAACAGTATTTCGAAAGTGAGGTGATATTTGATGTGTTTCATCTGTGGCTATGTGCTTCAGTGTCAGCTTTGTCGGTACTATACATGTTGCATCGGCAGAATTCATCGTTCGCCCGTGTGAGACGGTGGAAAGAACGGGATTAAATTGTACTTCACGCTTCGAAAATATCGTTGAGACTTTGGTCTCAGCGAAAGAAGTCCTGAAAACGTCACCGTGACAAAACACGCGGTCGTACTCGGACTCACGATCGGTCAGTTACTCTTAGAGACCGTGGCAAGAAATAAAAATGGTTTAGTACATTCTTCAAGTATTTCATTGCGGAAACAAACCCACAGAAAGAGAGTCACATTTTTTCTGTTCTCCTTTCTAGTGACTAGAACTAGGGACAAAACAATTATGACTCGGTATGATGTGGTTCTGTCGTCTTCATTTCTGTATCTTGAAACTATTTAATAGTCTCATTTAAGTCGCTTACGAGCGCTTTTTTATTTGTTGGTACTCGGAAAATCACACAGCTATGCTTTCAGAATCATACGGACATAAGAAAATTTACAGAATTTTCCGTGACAAGAGTGACGCCTCTTTTAAATTCTCTCAACCTTGGATGGATGGCCAGTAGAGGGCGTGTGACATTTACGTCATCCCATGATTTTAAGAGCTGACAAATGTTTTGAACTTTCTACCTTTCACCTAGCAACGAATGAGTGTTTTGGTGTGGCAAGCATTCGCTTGAAGGCCATGAAATGACGAATTTTTGCCAATAGAGGAGATTGCTGACGATAATGATATTATGCTTATCGTGCGATTGGCTGAACGCCTGGCTTTTGTTTGTTAATAGGGTCCACTTTCCGCAATTTGGACAATTTATCGATTTATGCTCCAATTACTTTCAATACCTTACTTGGCAGGTGGCTATCACGGTGACAAACCCAAGATGTCAGGGCCGAGTTTCTAAAAATATGCAGCCTCATGTGATATTGCGCACGTCGACGAATGTGCTTGCAAAACTCTTAAGTTGCACTCAGTAGACTTGAAGGATATTGAACTTTGAACAACTGCGTACTTTAAAAATTGTTCTAATTTTGAAAAAAAAAAACTGGCCATGAACAGGGGAGATAATGTACTACAGACAGTGGACAAAAATGTCTGGTTTTGACACAAGAAATGATTCTTTATTACTTTGGTCAAAGGAACCGTTCCACATCTAACTTTGAATGCGCAGTTCATGTCTTTCATTCAGAATTGGATTTTTGGTTAAAGTCAAGTGGTTGTTACCAAGTACCGCCTTGATGTTGAGCAAAAGAATGAAGCCTTTCTTTTAATAGTTGTCTGTTTGAAGGAATAATAGATATAAACCCATAACAAATCACGAAACAAGGCACTATAATTTTTGCATTCAATGAAATTTCTTTGTGCATATTAACGGTGAACTTCAGTTTTGGCCGAAAGAAATGCACGTGACGAAAACGGAATATACATAGAACGATCTAGGAAGAGCTATTGTTACCATTGAACAAAGACTAAAGCTCGCAATTGTATGAAATTCGCTTTCAAAATAGTTGGCCTTTCTTCGTATTCTCGGTGTTTGATTTGATTTGGAAGTCAGTGGGTAGTATGACGTCATTATGAAAAATGCTTTCTCAGCGTTTTTCTTATCGGACTATTAAAATTCAAGCTTTCGGAAAATAGAAGACTATTTATGATGCAAAGCTACAGCAAACAAGCAAACAAACGTGAAAGTATCTTTCTGATTACATTTATAGAATCGGGTTGCTTTGGGGCTTTGTTTTTTGTTTTGTTTTTGTTGTTTTTTTTGAGGGGAGAGGATAGTTTTGTCTTTAAGGTAGAACGCACCTCGGGGACAGACATTCGGACTCTCAAACTTTTACAATTCTCTTCTGATATACCACATGTGGGGGTTCATTTTAAAGCTCTTGGTGAAAGAAAACTTTTCACCGGCTTAGTTTTTCGAAATTCGAAATTTTTTATTTTTCTCCATAGAGTTAACACAGGGATGGCGGCCATTTTGAATTTCTAATATCGGTAAATCTTGGGTAATTTGTTTCTCTAGTACAAAAATTTGCACGTTGACCCCCTATTTTTATTCTTGATTTTGAAAGAGAATGATTGAAAGATCCCTTGAGGAAAGCTAGAGCAAAAGTTTAAGTCTTTCACTTTCGAGGTGCATACTACCTTAATACAGAGAACAAATTGTTCACTGATTTTGATGTGAAATTCCTACTAAACCTGCCAACCTGAACAATGTAATAGTTTAACTCATTTTCAAAATATTGAAATCGTGGCGGAGGCCGAGAAGTTCAAAACTGTCACTCAAGTTTATAGCACAATTTAGCCGTACCTACCGGAAAAGGCTATTGGAAGCAAAAATGATACGCCCCGTTCAGGACACCGTGTCTCAACCTATACGGATTAAGTTCCGAAACGCCCTACCGTAACCAGCTGGTGACAGCTGTACCGACTTGACAACTAAAACTACACTTACCTTCACCGGACTTGTTTCCATTCTGAAAATAAATATAGAAAGGAAAGCGGCGTTAGAAGCTATCAACATCACAATATTATTATAATAAATTATTGAGATATTTGCTGTACTTCCTTCATGGCTTATTTCTGAATAAAAATACATAAATGTACGAAACATTTCGGGCAATGTCGGCGTGATCGACAGCTTGAGGTTAATATTTGGTTGTTTGAACGCCAAACGTTGACAATTACTCGAGATAAATCGCAAAAGAGAAGCAAAACACATATCGTTTTAGGATGGCAAAAAGCTATTTACCCCATTTCGCTTGGCAAGCGTGACTTGAACGATTAAAACGCTCAGGAAAAGCAGGCAGGCCAGACGTAGATCCATCTTGAGCCCGTGTCGAGTGGAGACAGGTGGGAATAAAGTGTTACCCCTTCCGCGCTCGAGTTTATAACATGGAACGTACCATTCTGCATTCGTTGGAGAGGGGAGTGCCTAGCTTGAGCCGAAAGAATGGATTGTTAAAAACTTCGAAGGTGTGGTCAAAGTGAAAATAAATATTACAGGGCAAAGAGCGTGAAGGAAAATTTTCAGCCTCGCTTTCGCAAAAAGTATTCATATAACAGCAAACAGAACAGTTTCATATTCTCAGGATAGATATGCATGCAATGCGTTCCAGTTGGGGAAAATCCCTCAAATCTTTGTACGTTAAAAATAATTTGCAAGTTCTCATTCTGAACATCCCTTCCAATAATCTAATGGTCCATTCCTGAAGTGTGATTATCAGAACTTTTAGTTTGTTTATTTTTTGTGAGTGTCAACTTGACTGACAGCCACTTTCGTCACACTGCATATGTGCATTGTTTGTTGGTAACCTCTGCCTACGTCATCACGATGCAAAGATTACTGAATAATTTGACCTTGTAAGGTCAAACATTAAGTTCGATCTTATGTGAATGCTCGTATGTTCTCTGTAATTTCAGTAAGGCTGCTATATTCCTTCATGCTTTTTACTCTCATCGTCTTTCTTTTAAATCACCCGGCTCCAACTAATCCCCTCAAAATATCAACATTTTTTTTTCTGAACAGAACATTCCATCGGACATAGAAAAGATGTGCTAATGACGGGGGAAAGATAATGCTACGAAACATATAAATCAAACGGTTCATTGGATCCCGTAAAATATCACGTGACCTATCAAATTAAAGTGCTTTCAACCTCATGCTATGGCTATAGGTATTTAGGAGTTGTAATAATGGTATAAAAATAAGAATCAAGTGATATTTGATGGCGATTTTAAACCGACTGTAGGGCCAATCTGATTGCCGTTGGACGTTTATCTAATAAAAATCTACACAAAAACACCAGATGTGATTTAAAATGTCAAGCGTATCACAAACTATAGAAAGAGACTCTTCAACAGATACAGACATTAGTGAGAATTCATGATTGCTGAGGTTTTCGCAATCAAAACCGATTTTAAAATGATTTTCATGTATCCGCGTCCTGCAGGAGGGAAGTTGACCCGGGCCGGACGTACAACGACACAGATTCCGTAGAATCTGGATATTTGTTTTGCCAACTTGACAACTTTCGAAATTTATCTTGACAGACAAGCGTCGGTGCGTTGCCGATCGATCTCCGCTAAGTGCCCTTACAACAGATTTATCATACTTGAAAATCAACTTTCCTGACAAAACTGATTTTGAGATAAGGGCTGCAGAACAAACGCCTGTCGGGTTTGTAGTAGCAACCGAGCCGCCAGTACCAACATGCACTCGAATGGGACTTTATCGTCCACAGAAATCACACATTTTCAGTGTGTCGGGAGAGGTTTTCCGAAATTCGAACTTTCTTCATGTCTTAGCGTTCGCTGCCCAATACCGACATTCCGCTCAAGTGACAACTTAACGGCAATTGACAAGCAACGGTACTCGTGCCGCGCACTCGTGGCATCGGAGTGGGCTCATGTTAGGTTAAAACGTTGGTTTATGTTTTCTGAACTCCTTAGACCACTAAATCTGCCAACACAACATTGAGAGTAAACGCAGTCTTTGTTTAGCGACTGCATTCAAAAGAAAAAGTTTGTATAGTTGCCCTTGGTACCGTTTTTACGGAACGATTTCGTGGTATTGTTTCCTTTCATTGGTATTTTCATCTGATTTTCAATAAAATCTGTCATATTTTCTAATTCTACGAATTTATAGGAACGTGTGTTACGATTGCGTCCAAATAGCGAAACCACCCTTCTTTTTTTAAACAAAATTTTCAGCGAATTATGTTTATCGCCAAAAATGTGTTTCAAGATTTGTTTGATAAAATAATATTTATACTCAGTCAATTTGACAGAGAACGACGCTGTTATTTCTTGATAGCTGTGATTGCTTTTAACTGAGCTAAATTTTTATTTCAAACTGACTGTCGGCCTTTAAGGTTATTTCTACTTGCAAATGTCGACTAAAATGACTTGCTTGACCTTCGTGACTTCGTGACGACGCATGTCAGAAGTTCTATATTAATTAAGAGGTCAGGAATAGCTCTAATTCTGTTACAGATAATTAAACAACAACCATTTAGATTGTTTTCGAATGTTAGAAAGTTTCCTGTCGAAGTTAGTGCGATACATATAGAGTCCCCACAAAATACTATCGTCGAAAGAGACTAGAAAAACTCAAAATCTCAAGTCCCGGAGGGCTTAAATGCTTGGCATATTCGCGCACGCGCAATTGCTGGTATCCATCACAGTGGTGAAATGTGAAATGTGACGTATGTTTCGTAAAGACCCAGAATTCCTTAAAGACTCTCAAACTTGACTATAAAAACTATTAAGAATAGAAATACTAAATTATACTGTCTGTCGTTTAGCCTTGCAATTAATACGAGAAATCTCCCAAACGAATATATCGCGAGTGCATGGTATGTGAAAACAGAAGTTACACCAATTTCGGACGTGACGAATCGTTTGCAACCGCCTTTCACCCTCGGAAAGTACAACCAGTGTTAAAAAGTCACGCCATCCCATTGTAACACAGTTTCATCTTAAGCGAATCTTAAATCGGGCACAATGAATTATTGATAAGGCAAACAATACGGCGAAAGTAATAAAATCTTGAGCAAACAAATGCACCCCTGTCATTGATTTTTATCAAAATATGCTAGTAGTGCCAGATCGTCAAGTACCCATATCTGAAAAAGTGAGCCTTATACAGTATTGTACCTCTTGGGTGCAGGCACAGGAATCTATGCGTAAACAAAAGTAAAGAATTCCTCCCCCTAATAATTCAAAAAGAAATTGTCAAAACGCTTATCTTTCATCCTCAAGAACTATACTGAAAGTTTAATAGTGCAAACTCGATACATTACTGACCAGTTGATTAATTTTGAGGGCCATTCACGCCTACGCTACATATGAAACGACTATCCAACATAGGGCCAGAAAGACTGTGCGTGCATGGAATCAATCACATTTTCGCCAAATAATACTGTCAACAGGAGAGAGAGAGAGAGAGAGAGAGAGAGAGAAGAGAGAGAGAGAGAGAGAGAGAGAGAGAGAGAGAGAGAGAGAGAGAGAGAGAGAGAGATGACCAGTTTTTGCATGACAATTCCCGATTGAACGCCTGAATACACATACAGGTGGTGATCCAACCTGTAAACCTTTACCGGCCTGTGCTTTCTGCGAACCGAAATGTCTTGAGCTTGTAAAGCGCGTTTACCTTCTAAATTGTGTTCTCGGAGGACGGTTTTGTCGCGATGAGACATAGCGACCAGTGCTTTGTTAAACCGTGTGACACTTTTGTTACTGTTATCACATAGCGACCAGTGGTTTTGGTAAAGGTGTGGCCCTTCTCACACGATGAATCGACATCGTACACATCGCGCGTCTGCCACGGTGATTTCACATATGTAGTATTTCGCACGCATTTTTTTTTCACTTTTACGCATTTTTATGATGACACATTCCTACGATTTTTAATGTAGAATCGCTATGAGCAGTTTCATCCTTTGTACTTTGCAATCGTTTTCCTTGACTCTGTCATGGCCATTCACGCTGAACACGTAAAGTTCAGTAACTAATGTAACTCCCAGTATTTTTGTCCTGCTCGTCAAAAATTGTTTCTTGTCCTACTCAAAAAAGCATGTCTTCTCAAAATATCTAGTGTTGAAACCATATGGACAGTGTTCCGCTCAACTGTCTATATTGGAACAGGTCAAAAGGCCCACCGTTCAACTCGCCATTGTGGTATGTTTGTAATGTCATCGTTATTTATACGGTGAACGATTATAGCACTGCATGTCATGTACGATGTGTTGTGTTAGCATAGCCAGATCTTTGCAGTTTAACATACGTTTGGAGAAAAGAACATATCAAAATTAACAATCATCGCTCGTTTAAGGTTGTACGCGCCTTCAAATTGAAAGATTTAAAACTTTTGCCTTAACTTTCTGTGAAGGAATTTTCTAAATTATTCCCTTTCAAATCAAAGAATAAAATTAGGGGTCACCATGTAAAGTTTAGTGCTAGAGGAAACAAGTTACCAAATATTTCAATTTGCCGACACGTGAAGTTAAAAATGGCCGCCATTCTTGTGTTAGCTCTATGGAGGAAAGATACAATTTTCGATTTTTACAAAAATAAGCCAGTGAACATTTAATTTAGTCCATGAACTTCCAAATAAGCCCCCATAAGTGGTAGATCAAAACACACTGTGAAAGTTTTAGAGTCTGAATATCTGTCCACGAGGCAAATTCTATATCGGGCACCTCATAATGTGTTTCGAATGCTTATGCGTTTCGAAAATTGGAAGACAAACTTTTACACAAACTTTCCTCAAGGGATATTTCAGCCATTCTCTTTCAAAATCAAGAATAAAAATCGGGAGTCACCGTGCAAATTTTGTACGAGAGACAAATTATCCGAGATTTACCGATATTTGAAATTCAAAATGACCGCCACCCCTGTGTCAACTCTATGGAGAAGAATTTTTTTTTTTAATTTTGAAAAACTAAGGCGGTGAAAAGTTTTCTTACACCAAGAGCTTTCAAATGAACCCCCACAAGTGGTAGATTAGAAAAGAAATGTAAAAGTTTGAGAGTCTGAATATCTGTCCTTGAGGCCAATATTAATTCCTTTTCAATGACTGCTTTGTCACTAGTACTGTGGCTGTACCTGCGGAAATTAGATTGGGTATGGTGGGTCATGGGGTAAGGGAGGGGGGGGAACTGTTACCCCATAGCGCACAACTGGTAATGAAATTAAAGTTTTAATGAAAATGAAAAAATAAATACTGTCTTCAGAAAAATGACAGACCGAGAAAGATATTACGAATCAAAAAATCACAAGTTGATTAAAGGTATACAGTCACCTGTAATCTAAATATGCCCATATATGGTCAAAGGGGCGTTCCTTGGTATTCAAAATGCCCATGTGAGGGCGCTCTTTTTAAAAAGCGGCCACCCGCTTAAAATCTGTGATTGGTTAGATTTTCTCTTTCCATGGTAACTGTGGCAAAATTGGAACAGGTGACAGTATACCTTTAATATTTATCAATGACTGTCAAGTTTATCTTTTTCGGTGATCAGGTCCGGCTTAAGACGTGTATCCAGGCCTCTCCAGGCTAGAAGGTCATCTAAATACGACATCTTGACAATCAGCATGATCGTCTTTGCCAATATATGCAGTTACCACAAACTAGTAATGCAGTATAATGGTGTCGTTTACGTCCGTTGCGACATGAACCCGTATTAACTTTGTATGCTCATGCTCTGACATGCTCACACACGAGTCGGACATCTCGACACATCGCAAACTGGCACAAAGCTCTGTTTACAGTAACCGTACACAGAACAAAAAAATGAAGTATGTTTGTGATAACCTGGCTTACCCCTTATCTTCATTCAAGAAGCCTAAACTTCTTAGATCAGAAATAAACATTAAATAAAAAAAATCATTTAAAAGTTAAGGTGAAAGAGAAAAATTCTGTAGGATTTGTTGTAATGACGTCATTGCCATATTTATGCAGCTGACCAATAGCCCGACGTAAAAGTTGTCTCCTGCTGCGAGGCAAATAATCCCAACGTTGGGTCTATAATATGATTAGTACACTCGTCTCAACGCAAACAATATGCTGTGTATGGAATGTAACTTTGAGTGGAAATGGTTTAGCAATGGGACAAGAAATGAATTCACCACGCCATTATGAGTCGATGACCTGTGTCGGTCGATGGGTCATTATAGTGGAGCTCGGTACAGAGAGGATCAATACTGGCAACAGTGATAGGCGTGAGCTCAACACCCACACGCGTACGGTGTCGATTGTCCACAAGCTTTGCACTTTTTGCAGAAATCAAAGATAGAAAACGATACGGTCTCCTTTTATCATCCTTATCGTTTCTCCTTATATCTTACAATCGAAGATTTAAACACGATCCTATCACAATGTCAGAACCGTGGTTTACTTTTCTTGATCTATTTTGTCACTTTCTTAAAATAAAAGATGCTGCTTTTGTACAAATTTAAAAGACAACTTCCGAAATGTTAAATTCAAGTTTTTTGTTTTGATCCCTTACAACAATATGGCAATACATTATAAACAAGTTTTAAGTTATGTTTAGCGGAATTTGAGTAGCTATGCCTTTGAAAATGGAATTTGTCAAATGACATGATACGTTTGTCGCAGTAAAAAATATTGATGCAGGTTCCTACATAGAAAACTGTGCCATACCGGTTAAGACACCTGTATTGCTTTGATTCAACAGATCATAAATGTTTTCAGTTAGGACAGGCGACATCTATACTGTCCTATCAGGGACTAGATGCCACTTTGGAATTCCAATCAAGGCGTACAGCACAGTGTGTCCACTCTGTATTGGCATGCGCATGTATTGCCCCAAGACGTAATAATCAACAAATTTTGTGATAACACTTTTATCCTATTTGAAACCCTAACCAAATATGTCATAACACTTAACCTAACGATTATATTATACAAGCCAAATATGTCATAACGCGTAACCGATATGAGTACTTCAAATTTACAGATATGAACTAATACTATAAAATTCGCTGTATTACTGGCGACAAACGGAACCCAGGACGTCAGCATGTGACGCGTGTCGTGTAGCTCAGATAGGGCCTCTGTGACACCAAGTAGAAAACCGGCAATGTTAAACATTTGAATTCGAAGGGTCATCTAAATGCTCTCATACTTTTGCAAACTTTCACTTCTGAATCAACCATGACAACACAAACAATCAGTTAAGATGGAATGGGCCCTCGGGGACACATTCGGACTCCGAATTCTACAATTCTTTTCCGATCTACCAACTTGGCGTTAAAAATCTTTTCGAAGCCTTCGCTTTTCGAAAATCGAAAATTTTATTTTTCTCCATTTATAGAGTGAACGCAGGGATGGTGGCCATTTTGAATTTCAAATATCCGTATCTCTTGGGTAATTTGTTTCTCCAGAACCAAATTTTGCACTGTAACCCCAATTTCTATTCGTGCTTTTGAAAGAGGATAGTTGAAAGATCTTTGAGAAAAGTTTGAGCAAAAGTTTAAGCTTAAGTCTTTCATTTTCGAGGCGCATAGGCCTATATGTACTACCTTAAGTGGAAACTGGAAAAGAAAAACAGGTTCGAGAAAATGATCCCCTTAGAACAGTAAGACAGTAAATTAAGAAAAACAATGAAATATACGTTTACAATCTTCCATTTTCATACTTATGCATAGTTATTTCTACAATCAGCACAAGCTTATCAGGAACTTGAGAACATAATCATACAGTCTCCCTTGACCAACATGACGGTTTTTATTTTCTTACAATAGAATCGGGGCCAGGAACTTTAACAATTTTCAAATTCGTGTATATATATATATATATATATATATATATATATATATATATATATATATATATATATATATATATATATATATATATATATATATATATATATATATATATATATATATATATATATTAAAATTGCCTCGTGCAGTGTTGACAGTTGGCGATCTAAAGTCGGTGAATACGATGGTCATGAGCTCCGAGTGATGGTTTCTAAAACCTCCGGCTGTTTATGTCATTTTTAGTGAGTTGATAGATATAGTACAGTTTCCAGAGGGAAGAGACTAAGTGCGTACGACATCAAAATCTTTGCCCTGCCAAAGGTGTAGTTTAGAGTCTTTGAGTTCAATCTTGTGATATCAAGAGTTGAGCTTATTTCTCGCTTTTGTACAATACTTTGAAATCTCTGAAAAAAAACTATGCCAAAGCAGATGCAAATGTGAGGGTTTTTTATTTCTAAGTACCTATGAAGTGCAGTGCCATCACAGGTAGGAAATGCAGCACTGCTTTGAACGAGCCAGAGATTGACACATCGAAGGCAGAACACTTAAAAGCTGTCGCGGCGCCCTAGATGAGGTTTACAGAGCGCCACCACTGGTTGCCATGTCATGCGAGTGGTGCATTTGGAAGCTGTCGGTGCAGAAAAATGCATGTACACACCATGGACGAATAAAAAGTTTGATCTCAGTAGATTACTTCTGTTTAATGCATTCTGGAGTGTTCATACAAATAAATAATAACAAACACCAGACAGTCGTAATTTTCATTAGCAATTCTGTTTTCTACGATTTCCCGTACCACAGTCCCTGTGGATAGAGGGACTGTGCCCGTACATACGATTTTAATCTCCGGAATTAACTTCAAATGTTACACTAAAATGGTCATGTATCAAACTAAAACAAAAAACAGGTTTCTCTCTCATCCTTTGTCTCTTACAAAAACGATACTGCAGTATGGTTTACTATTTCACTTCCGTTGTTGGGGTTTTCCAAGAGCTATAAAGATCCAACTATTGACATGAGAAAAAGCAAAACTGGGAATGTTTACAAGCAATGTTAATTCTGACATCTTGGTGTTGACAGTAACTTTACTGTTTATAATCTACATTGTGACCGTGAGATCTTACAGACAACATCTGTTACATTTGTGCCATTTTTTGTGCCATGAGTAACAAACGGCCATTTTTCCATACAAGTTCTCCACATGAACATGAAAAAAAAGCCAGACACAGCTTATCCAGATTGATGTACACCAGGATGAGAAACAAAATATTTCTGGCCATATGCGTACATAAACTTGCATAACTGCAACTGTTGTAAGGTCTAATTTAACTTTTGAATAGACAGATATCAGATATGGAACAGTAATATAGGAAACATTTTAAATAAAATTTTGTCAATCCAGAACTGCCATAGCAGTCTTTTTAAATGCTCGTCAACACCAGTGTGCTGCAAATTTTTCAGCATTCCGACATTCTGGATTACAATCTTGACATTCATATTGACGGCAAACAACAGTTTCAGGCCTTCATTTCCACTGGTGTGAAGTCATTCATGTCAGCTACAATAGCACTTCAAGGATGGCCATACAATGCACAATTTTTGGCTTACGAATATTCACCATTAATAAATAAATAAATCATTATCATTTGATTTGCATACCTAGACAATGCTCATTGTCTCTTTATTAATTAAGATTTATGAGGGGAAATCATATCAGACAGACATCCAGTTACTTAGTTACTGATATGGATTACAAGTTTGATGAAAATTTGCAACATTTTTCACGTTTTCAAATTTTTTTTTTTTTTCAAAAAAGGGTTACTTGTTGAATTCAACTTGAATGCCATTTTTATAAGAACATGATATTTACAGGTTTGTTGTGTTTAATGCACATGCACAGTACTAAACAAATAAAAATAAATTAAAAAAAATAAATATGCAAGCTTCTCAAATATTTTAAAGAATAGCTCCTTTCAGAAAGTTTGCCCATATTGAGATTTCCATGAATCCTAAATAATTTACAGCGGTTTGTTCAATTCTTAGCAAGAAAGTCAAACTATCCTACAATATCCACTTTGGATCGATATCTTATATGCCTTCTTTCCATGCAAGCTGGGTTTTGTTGTCAGGAACTATATACAAGCAATAAAAGGCTGTTTCCCATTGCATGCATGTTCTCTGATATACCTACATCACATTTTGTCCGTCTGGAGACTAACAAATGGTTCATAATTTAGCTGTCTTTGGCTCTGAGAGACGAACTTACACATTTCATTTTAACAATTCTGCAAAAATTGAAAATAACAGAATTACTGGCAGCACAGGTCTATGTTCTCTTTTCCAATGTATGTATGCATGTACAAAGTTATTACATTATGTGCACTGGTGAGCATTTCTTTTCATTTCATTTCAGGGAATACTACACAAGTTTGACAGCTACACTTATGTTCATATTTTAGGTTTAATGCACAAAAGTTTTGCAGATGAGACATTCTGTTGATAAGAAACGTTGTTCATACTGATAATAGCAACCTAAAAGTAACAGAGGTGTTGCGCGCTGTCTAGACAAACGATGATACAGGTAAACTTTGTACATACACATGGTCAACAAATGCGGTGAAATCAATTGATACACAGTGATACAGTTGACCAGTATTTGTGGTTGTTTTGGCTTCCCTTTGTCTACCCACAGTGTTGTCTAACCGTTTCGCAAACAGAGTTTGGTCCACACTCAATGTTACTGACAGTGAGTGCGGACCAGTGTGTGGAGGGAATCGTAGGTCAACAGGTCAAACAGTAATACTGTTGTGTTTACATCAAAACACCAAAGCGAGTTGGCCCTTTTTTCATAACCTTCATCTGCAAAACAGTTTCAACAACATGAAAATTGAAAATAATGTACCCCATATGTAACTGTCGAGCTCATGTGAAATTCCCTATACATATAATATGTATTTTGGACAGTAATAAAAGGAGTTTTGCATTAATGTCGTTGGACAACCTAATGTACAATCTATGAAACTAATGATCAAAATCTATGAATTTTGATGAAGGCAATAAACGATCAGAGTCTCTAATCTTGCAAAGAGAAATGTACATCTTTGTTAATTTCTGAACAAAAATGTCAGTATTATTATCATAAACTTGTTCGATTTGCATATATTCAAATTTGTATATATATTCAAATTTGCATGCATTCAAATTTGCGTAAATTCATATATGGTAAAAGTCATGCCAGCAACTGTGACCAATGAAACATCAGTAGCAATACTGAAGAGTTTCGGTGGCACATTATATTTTCCAAGGATTGGCTCTATCATAAATACAAAGATCAAATTATTTTATTAGCACCAAAGATTAAATTCTTTTCTTTGTGTAGTGTTTGTACGTACTTGTATTTTCTAACATCATATTTAGTTAAAATACAGTGGTTGCCATCATGGTAAGGTTCACCTTATACTGTAACCTAGCCCACACTTTGACTGACAGTTTTAGAGGTGACCTCAGATAGCAAAAAAATACTTCAGGGCAAGTAATGCTTACCTTTTTTGTCAACTTTTGCAAATTTTCTTTTTTTTTTCATATAGTAAAATATAACTCCTTCATTTGAGCTTGAAAATGACAATACATTGTACCTCATTGTCTCTGTCCATAAACATTGTTGACACTTTCTAATTGGAACAGTACTCAGTCTAAAGAAATTATCTTTGCGTATGTAATATGTCAACACACGTGCATATTCTTTTGCAGGCAAGCAATGCTTGCCACAGAAATTTTTGTCATTGAATGCAGATTTTAAACAGGTATTCCAAATTCTCTATCGGGATACGAGACGCTACTGAAGGCCGAGTCATCACTTGATACAGAGATTCCGTCTAACTGGATCGGTTGATAAACTCCGTATTCCAATTTCAGTTTGGGTTCATTGGCATTCTCCTCCTGAAATCACAAAGAAATGTTTAGAAAGTCAACTTTGACATGATACATAGTGTTAAAGAAGAATCATTGCTTGATGAAGAAATTCAGTATTTTCTGTTTTACTTGCAAATGTCTGCTGCCTGCTTTCACTTTTAAAATTTTGAAAACTACTGATTTACTTCAAAAATGCCAAGTAGTATTCAGAGTTTTGTAAAATGTCCACTTCTGTACGATGTAATTTTTGACAAATGCTATGCAAGACTAGAATTCAGTTGTCAACAGTTTCAGTGAACATCACATTGGTACACACACGCTGTGTTGAAAAGTGGATGACTAGACGTACAGACGTGACTTCAGAATAGAGTAATGAACTCTGTTATGTAATTGCAACCAAAACGATGGAAAAGAAAAAAAAGGTTACACAGCAAAGATTTTGAATGTGAATGTATGAGCAACCGCATTATTTAAGAGGTTTGACTTTTTTCACAGCTTTGTAATATTCAAGAACCAAGAGCTGTCCTCAAGCACTCATGCTAGCACTTTCTATGTTTGTTTTTGGATACATGTATTGAAAATAACATCTAGTACATTTACCTCAAACAGTTCATTGGTGGTACCTGCATCAAGGTCAGTATGAGAAATGTAACTGGGACTTGTGTACAATGCACGAGGACTTCGCTGAGCCAAAGACTGGAAACGCCTGAAATGATATTGAAAGTTGTATCAGGCTGCAGGCACTGCACCTGCTACACTTATTCATGTGCGCCAGTCTTCAAGTCCTCTGTGATGCACTGATGAACATTTGACATATTACAAGTACTGGTATTGGGCTGATGCAAAAAGACAATTCAGATATTTCTACATTGACTAAAAAGAGATCAGCATTGTTCGCTGCCAGATGATGTACAACTGTTTACCTCAGTCCAAAGGAAAGATTAGAGAATCACACATACTAGTCATTTGGCTAATTGCCAACCTAGTCGCCAAACGCCACTTTGGCAACATCTCAACCAAGACAAAAGGTTTTTAAAAAGCTTACTAACAGTAATAAATAAAAACCACTCTGTTCTCTCTTTTTTTGTGGTATTTGCCCGACTTTATTTTAAGAGATTGACAAGACGACAATCTCTGCATTGGAGGAAAACTTACCTGCGGTTTTTGACAAGTTTTATTGCCACACCAGACAAGAGCAATACAATAAGGACTGCAAAGATGACGGCTATCAACCATCCAACATCTAAAAATAAAAAAGAATAATTCAATATACAACGATAAAATTACCAAAAGATTTATTTTCTTCTGCCATATTTCTTGTCGCATTATCTCACATTCCTGATTCAATGTGTAGCCATGATAATTATTTGTGATATGAATAATGCACCGGAAGTGACCCTGAACGCAGGTGTTATTATTCAGTAGTCTGAAATCTTTGAATGACATAAAAGGATAGGAGAGTGGGGACAGGGACATATTCAGTCAAAAGAGTACTTGTGAGAACAAGACAAATTGAGCCGTACATGGCTTTTAAGGTAGTTTGCAACTTGAAATGCAAAAAGTAAACTTTTGCTCAAACTTTCCTTGATGAAACTTTCAACCATTCTCTTACTCAATCAATCAATCAATCAAGAATAAAAAATCAGGGGTCATCATGCAGGTTTATTGCTAGTGAAATAAATTACTCGATAATTACCAAAGCTTGACATTCGGAATGACTGCCACCCCTGTCTTAAGGGACTGTAGATAATTAAAATAGGCGCACGGTAAATGAAACTAAGTGCGTTTGTCCTAAACCCCCTCCCCAAAAACGAAAATTTGGAAGTGCAAAAATCAAACCAAGCCTAATTCTGCATCTGCATCCAACAATCGGTGATTACGTTGCTATGAAATCACCCATGGGCTAGTGACCCCCTCATCCCCTCTCTAAAATCAATTCAACAATGACGCAACCAATAGAATGAAATGTGTATCCAAAATGATTGTAATGTTATTTTACTCGAGCACTGATTCACATGTATGTAAAAAGATTATTGGTGTAGCGCCAGTGCCTTACTGGCCTGTTACAAGCCAAACTATGTAGCATGATATTTTGAGATACAGAAAAGCGTGTAGCGATATGTTGTGACAAGGAAATTTGTAGTGCAATTTTTGTGCACGGTATTCGAAGGACAGCCAAACCCCCTCCCTCCTAAACACAGAAGTTGCATTTACTGTGCGCATGTATTCGTTATCCATGGCCCCTAAATCTATCTATTGGGAGAAAATAAACTTTCCAATTTTCACAAAAATAAGCCAGTAAAAGTTGAGTTACTCTGGTAACTTTTAACCCTTTTCCTGCTAGACAGTAATAACAGTAATAACTGTATCACTTCCCCATCAGCCAAGTCAGTATAGAAGCGGTATTGAGCCAAAAAATGACGTATTTTCACCCACTTGGCTTGGTCTGTTACAGCATCTTTTGTCCAAAAAAAATCAACTTTACAGTATTATGTTTTCAACAGCCTTCAAATGTACAGTATTATGTTAAGATACATCATATGGAATACGTTGTGTTTCATTAATTTTAACCATCTTGACCTGGTGGTGAAATATGGACTTGGCAGGAAAACGGTTAAATGAGCACCAATGAGTGACAGGCCAGAAAAGAATTGTAAAAGTTTTTGTTCGAATATCTGTCCATGAAATAGTTTTCACTTTTCAATAGTAACAAAAGTCTTGCTTAGCAACCGTTTCAAACTTACATCCATGGTCCTTTGATTTATCCTTGCTGACTAGTTTATTTGTACACTGCAGTCCAAAATACTCTTCACCACACCTGTGACAGGTGAAGAAGTCATGAAGTTCGTAAGTGGCAAGTGGAATAATCAGTCATTTATTCAGATTTATATCATAGAAGCACTGGTTTTCATACAATATTACAGATCAGATGAAATGTTACAACTCTACAAAAGAAATTTGATTTGCAAAATATTTGCAGACCACATTTTTATCCTCCCCTCAAACAAAGTGTAAAACCAATCTGTTCTGCTGATGAAAATTAAGGTTCTGTTGATTAACTGTCACTGCAAAACTACATTAATGTTGAAAAATACTTAACATCAGAATTTATAAACTGTGTAGGATTTACAACTTCATTATGGTAAACAAAAGACAAAACTGAAGCAATTCTTTTGTTAGCATGATTCATGGACATTTGTCAATTACAAACACATACGTTTTGTTAATTATTTAAGCTGAGAGTATTTCTTGAATTATACTACAATAATCTGTCCAAATACTCAATTTTCTCCAACAGTGCACATATAAATAATGCACTTACTTGCATTTTGGTTGTCCATTTGCCAAAGAGCACACACCGTCATTTTGACAGAAACCATTGCACACACCCATCAACAGATCAGATATTCTGTTCTTCATTTCTGTTGTGGTATCTGGGCGGTGTGTTGGCAGGGTCACTGTGTCGGTGTCCTTTGTGTTTTGGCTGACGACCCTGTGGGTCACTGACACTCGCCCTTGATCTGTGGCGGGAAAAGTTGTGAGAGATTCCCCTTGCATGTATTTGGCTGTTGTCTGCATGTCACTTTCAGAGAATGTCTTTGTAGGATTTTCTGTAGCGAGAATAATATTTAGCTCTTGAAAGTGACATTGTCTTTCCATCGTTAATACAAGTTTTTTTCTTATGCCAATCCTAGTTGAACAATTAATTGGCAATTTCAGACTTGATTTGATAAATGTTATTTTCATGATAAAATTCACACAACGATATAAAGTCAGTTGTCAAAGGGTGAGGCAAATACAGATAACAGCATTCCAGGTCTACCAAAATCTTGGCTTGTATAGTTGGCAAAATTCAGGGGACTAACGGATTCTATAGTAATTTACAATTAGAGTAAGTTTCAAGACTGAGGCGTGGTTTGATACTAGTCTAGAAATCACAAGCTATTATAAATGGATGTGTTCATTCGTGACACAGTAAGTGGTGCATCCACTCTGATAGTAGGACTACTATCTGCAGCTCATCCATAAATGTTACCCATCAAACATTAAAGAAATCCCAATGTGAAACGGAAAGGCACATCTGACTTTTCATCAGATGAAATTTCACGAATCTGCAATCAATCAAATCACAAATGATGACAATCTCTGTCATTAAACATGACATTCTTCATTCCATACCTTGGCACTGTGTTGTAGAGTTAGCAACAGATTCATATCCCATTGGGCAGACACAACTGAATCCCTCTGGAATTAGAACACACAGATGGCTGCAGGGACTAGCTAAACAGTGGTTGTAGCCTATAAGAAAGAAGGCACAAGGAAACTGCTTTATGCCAGTACACAATACAGACAGCAACTGGGCTGATGTAAGTTTTAAAACTAAACACATGTCATTCAAAAGTTACAGCAAAAAATTAGAAGCTTCCTTCATGACATACCGTATAAATATAAAGAAAAGAAAATTTACAACATTATGAAAGATATTGAAGTTGGATGGAATTTGATAACTGCTCTTCCAACATTTGTTCATCGTGATCTTGGTCCTTGTTCTCGACATCTGGGATTTTGTGATACATGCAGTATGTATAAAAGTGTAATTTTGATGGGCGTTGACTGGATGATGTTGAATTAAAAGGCAGTAACATTGTTGTCCATGGTTATAATGCAAATTCCTTACCTTGTAATCTACAACACTTTCACAACTATTTTAGAGATTTCTTATGATATGAGCGTTATTCAACGTGGTCATAGAGTCTAAATACAATAGTTGCAGTGACATGGACCACATGAGAAGCATCCAATTGGAAATGTGAATTTTTTAGCTTTGTTGTGTCTCTGTGCTTGGCCGTTTCCTGGTCTTTATGCTTTTCCCTTTTTTTCATTGCTTTGCAATTTCTGCTTGTTGTTTAAGCTCCTTGTATCTTTTCTATGCATATTCATATCCCAATTAAATATTTTCTAAAAATTCCCTAGCCAGTTGCCTGACTTTAAACTTGATTCACCTGGCAGTTTTGACCTTTCACCCCCTTAGGGAATGAGAGGATGACACCAACAAGGGTTACCATTGTTAATTGAGACTTTTGTCCTTGCGGAACACAACACTCACCAGGTTTCTGTCGAACAGGATGCATGACCACAATATCCATAGGATTTAAGAGACCACTTCGAACCACCTGTTGATCTTTACCAGTCCATTTGTTGGCCGACTCGATAGATTTGGTTGTCCAGTCTGACCAATACACTCTGTCCTCAAACACATCTATTGCAAAGGGATGGTGGACTGTTGCGTGCTTCAGAGTGGTCCTGCAATACCACAAGTCAGTAACATAGGGCCAAAGTCCCTGAAGCTACTATAGACATGGATACAAAATTAAGTATTTCCTGACTCTATGAAATTATCTCACTAAGGTCATCCTAGGGACCTGTAAACCAAATATTAAAGCTGTCTGACCAGTGGTTTTGAAAAAACAAGCGACTCAACAGTTGACAGAGCTCTGCTGTGTTATGTAGAGAATAACCTTTTGTGACACATGTATTGATGAAGAAGGTGGATATCTTTGATAGCTCATTTCAGGATGACCTGACCAAAAATGGAAAAAATTCCGTAAAAATACAGATTTGCATATTTCATCAGACTACGGTATATTAGTCTATAATAGCAAATAAACGAGAGTTAATTACATTCTAATTAAAGTAAACAAGACTTGCTTAAATCAAGATTTACGTCATAAAAAAACAGCATATCTGTCAGGTTATTAAGAATCTTGAGCTGGTTATCTTTTAATATCAGTATTTTCATTCTATTAACCAAGCACATTTTAACTTTCAAATTAACATTGTAAGTAAGTTCTGTTGAATAAGTTGAGACTGTACGTACTCAGAGAAAGCACACTGAAGAGACAAATGTTTGAAACTTAAGAAGTTCAAGGTCATCAAAAGCATCATAAGGAATCATGTTACACTTTCATTGCACTGTTTACACAGATTGCATAATTGCTATAAATAGCACATTAGGAATCTTACAGCCCAGCTTTACCATAAAAACCCTATCACTTTGACCACTCTTTTAATTGACCACTCTGTTTTCCTAAAAAAGTAATCTTATTCTATCCTTACCAAGTCAACCATAAATGGAAATTAGAACTTTCTCTGTCTCTATTTATTTGACCACCCTATCATGACAAACTATTATGAGCAATTTCTTTTAGATAACATAAATGGTGGTTCAGAATATATCAAAGTTGGGATTCAGGAAAGTTGCCTTTACATGTTTTAATCCTCGATTCACTATGAACTCTCAAAAAAAGTTGAACTTTTTGATAACTCCACACTAAAATTATTTTGGCTTTGATGATTTCCTAATTAATTGAATTATTTAAAATCATATTAATTATTTTTTTCTGGGTGAATTGATAGGGTTTATACAGTACAAGAATTACATACAATGTAAATCAAACTTTGACCAAAAATGACAAAAAAATTCCTTAAAAATACACATTTGCATATTTCATCACAATTTGAACAAATCTAAGTTGGGTTATCCTTAGGGACCTGTATACCAAATAACAAAGCTGTCTGACCAGCGGTTATGAGAAGAAGATTTTTTACCAAAACACCTTTTTTGGCATTAATTTGCCTATTTTCAACAATATCAAAAAATCAAAAAAAATAGTTTCTCAAAATCATATTTTTCATCTACACAACAAATATCAAATCAGTAAGTACTGCGGTTCTCAAGATATTTGAGTGGACGGATGCCTCACAAACGGACATACATACATACATACATACATACAGACTGACTGACGACGGACGCCAGACAGATACCCATCCCAATAGCTTCTATAGACTATAGTCGCTAAAAAACAAACAGGTAACAAACAAAGGCAGGTCAGTTTTAAACCCTTTGAATGCCAAAGTCAATATTTGTCTCCTCATAAAACATAATCAAGCCAATGTTTTCAAGA
This sequence comes from Ptychodera flava, assembly GCF_041260155.1. NCBI lineage: Eukaryota > Metazoa > Hemichordata > Enteropneusta > Ptychoderidae > Ptychodera > Ptychodera flava. The sequence goes on from NC_091943.1 coordinate 27,168,773, forward strand.
TCCAGATAATTTTTTTAGACTTTTGCCAAAATTTTTGATCAAAAACTGTTGCCTATGAAAAGTGACGTCAATGTGGTCAAATTTCTAAAAACTTACAGAAAAGTTCATAAAAATTGGTAAAATAATGCACTTAAATTTTGGCAGGCACTATTGAAACACTCAAACAAAGAGTTAAAATACATACTAGAGATCAAGAGAAATAATTAATACAAAATTGTTCTTACTAAATATAGATCTCATGCCTCTGATTGCTTCAAAAAGTAAAAATAAAATTGTGAATATCAATGAAAAATTATTATAAAAAATATTATTGGATGTGTAATGCATCATCAGAAGCATACACATATACCACACTGAAACCTTATCCAAATTTCCTGATGGCATCTCCTGGAGTATTTTCAATACCTACATATAAGCGCAGAATTGAATGACTTTTTTGCGACGGTGTGACGGTGATAGTAGTAGTAGTAGTAGTAGTAGTAGCTGTTTATTATTGTGACTTGCAAACTCCATGAGTTGTCTATTCCAATAGGCTTGTAAGTCACAATTTAATTTAACATATAGAGAACAGTGGTAATCATGGAGTTTGAAATGACAAGAACAAATACAAAATGGTCATGCAAGCACAGGAAATTCCAAACTAAGGATATTGCCTTACCGGTCAGAGCCGTCCATATTGGAGTACTCAATCACATCGTGGCTGGCATCTACCCAGTAGAGTTTCTGCATGACATAGTCAATGGTGATTCCATTGGGAAACACCAGCTTTTCAGTGACAATGGCTTCCCTGTGTGTGCCATCCATCCAGGCTCTCTCTATCTTTGGTAGATTACCCCAGTCTGTCCAGTACATATACCTTACAAAATACAACCAAACAATACAGTATGCATGTACATACATAGCAGGGTAAAGTAAGAATTAATCTATATACAGACAAAATTCAGCTAAAGTCTTTTTGAAGAAATTTGTGTCCTAGTTTTTTAATAACTTCTCATTACCAACATCCATGTTTTTTAGGGGCCCAAGCCAACCGGCTGGGCCCCTATTGGTTTTATAGGAATTCAACTTTCTTCTACTTAGGGGCCCAAGCCGACCGGCTGGGCCCCTATTGTTATTGCTCGAGTTCTACTATTTAGGGGCCCAAGCCGACCGGCTGGGCCCCTATTGTTATTGCTCGAGTTCTACTATTTCTTCTTCCTCTTCTTCTTCTTCTTCTGCCGTTTCTTTGTCAACCTAGATCTCTTAAACGGCTGAACGAAAACTTCTCAAACTTGCAGGACTTATTGGTATCAATTAGTACTCGTGCACCTGACCCTTGAAATTTTCATTGGTCACGTGACCTGGCGGCCATATTGGATTTTCCAAAAACCTAGAAATGGCTTCTCCAGAATACCCAGGGGTCTAGTCGATTTGAAATTTTTTGTATAGCAAGCATGGCCTAAGGTCTTGAGAATTTGCCAATAAAATCGCATGCGGTCACGTGACCTTGGCCGCCATATTGGATTTTGAAAAATACCCATTTAATCTTTAAAAATCTTCTTCTCCAGAACCAAAACACCGATTCGACTGAAATTTCACATGTAACATCTTAAGTGTGATCTCTTTCAAGTTTGCGAAAGGCGTTTTGATCGGTCACATGGTTTGGCCGCCATATTGGATTTTGAGAAAATCGTGATTTAATCTTCAAAAATCTTCTTCTCTAGAACCAACACACCGATTCGACTGAAATTTGACACGTAACATCTTAAGTGTGATCTCTTTCAAGTTTGCGAAAGGCATTTTGATCGGTCACGTGGTCTGGCCGCCATATTGGATTTTTGCGAAAATCGTGATTTAATCTTTAAAAATCTTCTTCTCTAGAACCAACACACTGATTCGACTGAAATTTGACATGTAACATCTTAAGTGTGATCTCTTTCAAGTTTGCGAAAGGCGTTTTGATCGGTCACGTGGTTTGGCCGCCATATTGGATTTTGCTAAAATCGTGATTTAATCTTTAAAAATTTTCACCTCCAGAACCAACAAACACAATCGACTGAAATTTGACATGTAATATCTAAAGTGTGATCTCTTTCAAATTTGCGAAAGGCGTTTAGATCGGTCACGTGGTCTGGCCGCCATATTGGATTTGAGAAAATTGTGATTTAATCTCTAAAAATCTTCTTCTCCAGAACCAACACACCGATTCGACTGAAATTTGACATGTAACATCTTAAGTGTGATCTCTTTCAAGTTTGCCAAAGGCATTTTGATCGGTCTCGTGGTTTGGCCGCCATATTGGATTTTTCGAAAATTGTGATTTAATCTTTAAAATCTTCTTCTCCTTAACAAACACCGATTTGACTGAAATTTTGCATATACCATCTTAAGTGTGATGTGTTTCAAGTTTGCAAAATGCGTTTTGATCAGTCACGTGGTTTGGCCGCCATATTTGACTTTCCCTAAAATTAAATTCCAAGTGAAACATACAGTAACTATTCGATGATGTTCAAAATCCTACTTTTTGAAGCTCGAATTTTGCACATAATATCATTAGTGCAAGATTTTTCAACCATGTTAACCGCTTGGGCCCCGCCAACGCTGCTTGCAGCTTTAATTAGGGGCCCAAGCCTACCGGCTGGGCCCCTATTGGTTTTATAGGAGTTCAATATTTAGGGGCCCAAGCCTACCGGCTGGGCCCCTATTGGTTTTATAGGAGTTCAATATTCTTCTTCTTCTTCTTCTTCTTCTTCTTCTTCCGCTCTTTTTTTGTCGACCTAGAACTCAATCACCGCTTACCGCAAACTTCTGAAACTTGCAGGGCTAATAGGTACCTATGAGATCTCGTGCACCTGGGTATAGAAATTTCGAATAGTCGCGCGACCTGGCGGCCATATTGGATTTGCGAAAAATACCGACTTAATTTTAAAAATCTTCTTCTCCAGAACCAACATACAGATTTAGCTGAAATTTTACTCATGTCATCCTTAGAGTGATCTCTTTCAAGTTTGCGAAAGACGTTTGGATCGGTCACGTGATTTGGCCGCCATCTTGGATTTTACGAAAATCGCAATTTAATCATTAAAAATCTTCTTCTCCAGAACCAACACACCGATTTAACTGAAATTTTACTCATGTCATCCTTAGAGTGATCTCTTTCAAGTTTGCGAAAGACGTTTGGATCGGTCACGTGATTTGGCCGCCATCTTGGATTTTACGAAAATCGCAATTTAATCATTAAAAATCTTCTTCTCCAGAACCAACACACCGATTAAACTGAAGTTTTACTCATGTCATCCTTAGAGTGATCTCTTTCAAGTTTGCGAAAGACGTTTGGATCGGTCACGTGATTTGGCCGCCATCTTGGATTTTACGAAAATCGCAATTTAATCATTAAAAATCTTCTTCTCCAGAACGAACACACCGATTTAACTGAAATTTTAATCATGTCATCCTTAGAGTGATCTCTTTCAAGTTTGCGAAAGATGTTTGATCGGTCACGTGATTTGGCCGCCATCTTGGATTTTACGAAAATCGCAATTTAATCATTAAAAATCTTCTTCTCCAGAACAAACACACAGATTTAACTGAAATTTTACTCATGTCATCCTTACAGTGATCTGTTTCAAGTTTGCAAAAGACGTTTAGATCGGTCACGTGATTTGGCCGCCATCTTGGATTTTACGAAAATCGCAATTTAATCATTAAAAATCTTCTTCTCCAGAACGAACACACCGATTAAACTGAAATTTTACTCATGTCATCCTTACAGTGATCTCTTTCAAGTTTGCGAAAGACGTTTGGATCGGTCACGTGATTTGGCCGCCATCTTGGATTTTACGAAAATCGCAATTTAATCATTAAAAATCTTCTTCTCCAGAACCAAAACACTGATTTAACTGAAATTTTGCTCATGTCGTCCTTAGAGTGATCTCTTTCAAGTTTGCGAAAGACGTATTGATCGGTCACATGATTTGGCCGCCATCTTGGATTTTACGAAAATCGCAATTTAATCATTAAAAATCTTCTTCTCCAGAACAAACACACAGATTTAACTGAAATTTTACTCATGTCATCCTTAGAGTGATCTCTTTTAAGTTTGCGAAAGACATTTGGATCGGTCACATGATTTGGCCGCCACATTGGATTTTCGAAAAATCGCAATTTAATCATTCAAAAACTTCTTCTCCAGAACTAACACCAAAATCTTTTCGCAAACTTTATAGGCCACACTACTAGATGCTATATAATAAATTTCAAGGAAATTAACCAGGCAGTTTTTGAGAAGAAAATTTTTAAAGTATTATTTTTCTGATTTTTCAATGACCTTTGACCTCCCCTATACCTCTGCAGCTAAGCTATACAAATGGCTTATTCTGGCCTATGTAAGAGTCATATCTAATTCTGGGCAATCTAATAGAGCAAGAGGTCAGATTTTTGGTATATAGGGATAACTACGAAAAACAATTTTTTTAACAAAATGTCACATGACTTAGATGACATTTGACCTAAAATATACATATACGTCCATAACTTTGGAACCACAAGTGCTACATCCTTCATATTTGGTAGGATGGGAGACCTCATGGTGCCATATCCGGTACCTCATTAAATATGCACATATCTAATTTTTGGCAAGCCAATAAAGCTAGAGGTCCGATTTTTGGTATATAGGCATAACTTAGCAATACAATTTATTTGACTAATTGTCATGTGACCTCAATGACCTTTGACCTTAAATATAGGTATATGTTCATAACGAAGTAACCACAAGTGCTACACACTTCATATTTGGTATGATGGGAGACCTTATGACAACAAATACTGTACCTCATTAATTATGCGCATATCTAATTCTGAGCCAGCCAATAGAGCTAGAGGTCTTATTTTTGGTATATAGGGATAACTTAGCAATACAATTTTTTTGACAAAATATCACGTGACCCCGATGACCTTTGACCTTGAATAAACGTATATGTCCATAACTCAGTAACCACAAGTGCTACAGCCTTCATATTTGGTATGATGGGAGACCTTATGACACCACATCCTGTACCTCATTAATTATGCGCATATCTAATTCTCAGCCAGCCAATAGAGCTAAAGGTCTGATTTTTGGTATATGGGGATAACTTAGCAATACAATTTTTTTGACATAATGTCACGTGACCTCGATGACCTTTGACCTTGAATGTACGTATATGTCCATAACTCAGTAACCACAAGTGCTACAGCCTTCATATTTGGTATGATGGGAGACCTTATGACACCATATCCTGTACCTCATTAATTATGCGCATATCTAATTCTGAGCCAGCCAATAGAGCTAGAGGTCTGATTTTTGGTATATAGGGATAACTTAGCAATACAATTTTTTTGACATAATGTCACGTGACCTCGATGACCTTTGACCTTGAATATACGTATATGTCAATAACTCAGTAACCACAGTGCTACAGCCTTCATATTTGGTATGATGGGAGACCTTATGACACCATATCCTGTACCTCATTAATTATGCGCATATCTAATTCTTAGCCAGCAATAGAGCTAGAGGTCTGATTTTTGGTATATATTGATAACTTAGCAATAAAATTTTTTTGACAAAATATCACGTGACCTCGATGACCTTTTTGACCTTGAATATACGTATATGTCCATAACTCAGTAACCACAAGTGCTACACCCTTCATATTTGGTATGATGGAAGACCTTATGACACCACATCCTGTACCTCATTAATTATGCGCATATTTTATTCTGAACCAGCCAATAGAGCTAAAGTCTAATTTTTGGTATATAGGGATAACTTAGCAATACAATTTTTTTGACAAAATATCACGTGACCTCGATGACCTTTGACCTTGAATATACGTATATGTCAATAACTCAGTACCCACAAGTGCTACAGCCTTCATATTTGGTATGATGGGAGACCTTATGACACCACATTGTGTACCTCATTAATTATGCGCATATCTAATTCTGAGCCAGCCAATAGAGCTAGAGGTCTGATTTTTGGTATATAGGGATAACTAAGCTTTACAATTTTTTTGACAAAATGTCGTGTGACCTCGATGACCTTTGACCTTGAATATGAGTATATGTCCATAACTCAGTAACCACAAGTGCTACATCCTTCATATTTCGCCGCCATATTGGATTTTACGTAAAACATGCAATTCCCACTGACAAGTACAGTAACTATGAGATGATGTTCAAAATCATACTTTTCCAAGATCGAATTTTGCACATAATATCATTAGTGCAAGATCTTTCAACCATGTTATCCGCTTGGGCCCCGCAAACGCTGCTTGCAGCTTTAATTTAAAATCTTCTTCTCCAGAACAAACACACCGATTTAACTGAAATTTTACTCATCTCATCCTCAGAGTGATCTCTTTTAAGTTTGCGAAAGACATTTGGATTGGTCACATGATTTGGCCGCCATCTTGGATTTTATGCGCATATCTAATTCTGAGCCAGCCAATAGAGCTAAAGTTCTGATTTTTGGTATATAGGGATAACTTAGCAATACAATTTTTTTGACAAAATGTCACGTGACCTCAATGACCTTTGACCTTGAATATACGTATATGTCCATAACTCAGTAACCACAAGTGCTACACCCTTCATATTTGGTATGATGGGAGACCTTATGACACCACATCCTGTACCTCATTAATTATGCGCATATCTAATTCTGAGCCAGCCAATAGAGCTAGAGGTCTGATTTTTGGTATATAGGCATAACTTAGCATTACAATTTTTTTGACAAAATGTCACGTGACCTCGATAACCTTGACCTTGAAAATACGTATATGTCCATAACTCAGTAACCACAAGTGCTACACCCTTCATATTTGGTATGATGGGAGACCTTATGACACCACATCCTGTACCTCATTAATTATGCGCATATCTAATTCTCAGCCAGCCAATAGAGCTAAAGGTCTGATTTTTGGTATATAGGGATAACTTAGCAATACAATTTTTTTGACAAAATGTCACATGACCTCGATGACCTTTGACCTTGAAAATACGTATATGTCCATAACTCAGTAACCACAAGTGCTACACCCTTCATATTTGGTATGATGGGAGACCTTATGACACCACATCCTGTACCTCATTATTATGCGCATATCTAATTCTGAGCCAGCCAATAGAGCTAGAGGTCTGATTTTTGGTATATAGGGATAACTTAGCAAGACAATTTTTTTTGACATAATGTCACATGACCTCGATAACCTTTGACCTTGAATATACGTATAAATCAATAACTCAGTAACCACAAGTGCTACAGCCTTCATATTTGGTATGATGGGAGACCTTATGACACCACATCCTGTACCTCATTAATTATGTGCATATCTAATTCTGAGCCAGCCAATAGAGCTAGAGGTCTGATTTTTGGTATATAGGCATAACTTAGCATTACAATTTTTTTGACAAAATGTCACATGACCTCGATGACCTTTGACCTTGAAAATACGTATATGTCCATAACTCAGTAACCACAAGTGCTACACCCTTCATATTTGGTATGATGGGAGACCTTATGACACCACATCCTGTACCTCATTAATTATGCGCATATCTAATTCTGAGCCAGCCAATAGAGCTAAAGGTCTGATTTTGGTATATAGGGATAACTTAGCAATACAATTTTTTTTGACAAAATGTCACATGACCTCGATGACCTTTGACCTTGAAAATACGTATATGTCCATAACTCAGTAACCACAAGTGCTACACCCTTCATATTTGGTATGATGGGAGACCTTATGACACCACATCCTGTACCTCATTAATTATGCGCATATCTAATTCTGAGCTAGCCAATAGAGCTAGAGGTCTGATTTTTGGTATATAGGGATAACTAAGCTTTACAATTTTTTTGACAAAATGTCACGTGACCTCGATGACCTTTGCCCTTAAATATGAGTATATGTCCATAACTCAGTAACCACAAGTGCTACATCCTTCATATTTCGCCGCCATATTGGATTTTACGTAGAATATGCAATTCCCACTGACACGTACAGTAACTATGAGATGATGTTCAAAATCATACTTTTCCAAGATCGAATTTTGCACATAATATCATTAGTGCAAGATCTTTCAACCATGTTATCCGCTTGGGCCCCGCCAACGCTGCTTGCAGCTTTAATTCTTCTTCTTCTTCTTCCGCTCTTTTTTTGTCGACCTAGAACTCAAACACCACTTACCGCAAACTTCTGAAACTTGCAGGGCTAATAGGTACCTATGAGATCTCGTGCACCTGGGTATACAAATTTCGATTGGTCACGTGACCTGGCGGCCATATTGGATTTTCCAAAAACTAAAAATGGCTTCTCCTGAATACCCAGGGGTCTAGTTGATTTGAAATTTTTTGTATAGCAAGTATGGCCTAAGGTCTTAAGAATTTGCAAATAAAATCGCATGCGGTCACGTGACCTTGGCCGCCATATTGGATTTTTGAAAAATACCAATTTAATCTTTAAAAATCTTCTTCTCCAGAACCAAAACACCGATTCGACTGAGATTTCATATGTAACATCTTAAGTGTGATCTCTTTCAAGTTTGCGAAAGGCGTTTTGATCGGTCTCGTGGTTTGGCCGCCATATTGGATTTTGAGAAAATCGTGATTTAATCTTCAAAAATCTTCTTCTCCAGAATCAACACACCGATTCCACTGAAATTTGACATGTAACATCTTAAGTATGATCTCTTTCAAGTTTGCGATGCGTTTCGATCAGTCACGTGCTTTGGCCGCCATATTGGATTTTTGCAAAAATCGTGATTTAATCTTTAAAAATCTTCTTCTCCAGAACCAACACACCGATTCAACATTAATTTGACATGTAACATCTTAAGTGTGATCTCTTTCAAGTTTGCGAAAGGCGTTTTGATCGGTCACGTGGTTTGGCCGCCATATTGGATTTTGATTAAATCGTGATTTAATCATCAAAAATCTTCTCCTCCAGAACCAACACACCGATTCCACTGAAATTTGACATATAACATCTTAACATTTCAAGTTTGCGAAACGCGTTTTGAGCGGTCACGTGGTCTGGCCGCCATATTGGATTTTTGCGAAATTCGTGAATTAATCTTTAAAAATCTTCTTCTCCAGAACCAACACACTGATTCGACTGAAATTTAACATGTAACATCTTAGGTGTGATCTCTTTCAAGTTTGCGAAAGGCGTTTTGATCGGTCACGTGGTTTGGCCGCCATATTGGATTTTCCGTCAAATATTAAATTCCAAGTGAAATGTACAGTAACTATTAGATGATGATCAAAATCCTACTTTTTCAAGCTCGAATTTTGCACATAATATCATTAGTGCAAGATTTTTGAACCATGTTAACCGCTTGGGCCCCGCCAACGCTGCTTGCAGCTTTAATTTCATTTTACCTTTACTGCACATGAGTCCATGACATGACTATGTTATTTAATTTAACCCTTTTTTGTCACCTTTTAGAAATATACTCCAGTCAATTTTTGTCATAATTTTGATAACAAACTGTAGCAAATGAAATTTGATGTCCATTTGGTCCAAAATTATAAACCAATGACAGAAAAATTCATAAAAATTGGTAAAAATGTTGGTCTAAATTTTGGTGGGAATAATAACAGCACTCAAAGGGTTAAAACAAATCATAATTGGACTAATAAAACCTATTCAATTTATAGTAAGAAATACAGAACAGAACTTGATTATGGAACAAAATTACGTTCACATCATCTCAAGATGTTTTGAATCAGTATTCAAATGAAAAATGTTCAAGTGAGAGCAAGTACACAATATTAGCTTACCCACTGTTGGGGTCAAGCGCAATACCCCTTGGTTCATCCAAATCCTGATCTATTATTTTACTTTGGTGAAGTCCCGACAAAGTACAGACACCAATCATATCGATACCAGTGTTGGTATAGTACAAGTTCCTGCCGATCCAGTCCACAGCCAAGCCTTCAACAATTTCTACTCTCTTCAACAGGACTCTTATCTCCTCGGATGATTTGCCTGCCCTCTCAATGGTGCCCTGTCAGGACAGTGAAGGTATCTTGACTTGAACATGTATTATAGTGGTAAAAGCCATAGTGTATCCAAGCAATTACAAAAACGTAGCTCAAATTTAATCTATTCTATTCTGATCGATAATGTTAATTCTTTTAAGGTAGTATGTCCCTTGAAAGTGAAAGACAATATTTTGCTCAAACTCTCAACCTTCAACCTTTCTCTTGCCAAAGAATAAAAGTAAGGGGTAACTGTGCAAAATTTGATACTAGAGAGAAAAGTTACCTAACTATTTTCTGATATTTGAAATTCAAAATGGCCGCCTCTCTATGTTAACTCTTTGGGGGAAAAATAAAATTTTTGATTTTCAAAAAACTTAGACAGTGAAAACTTTTCTTACACCAAGAGCTTTAAATGAGCCCCCTAGTGGTAGATCAGAATAGAACTGATAAAATTTGAGAGCTCAAATATCTTTCCTTGAGATGCGTTCTACCTTAGCAAGCCTTTATCCTATAAACACTTGTATAAAGATAGTTTGAGGTATGTTTACACCTAGACACAAAGTAAGTAAAACTTATCTGTTCCTTGTAAAAATTGAATTGATAATGATTTCAGGTTTATTTCTAAATATAGTACAAAGAGCACAGCATTGGCTTCTGCTGAGACAAAATTAAGACAAATTCCGTTGATTTTCTGCCAGTGTGTTCATTGGGCAAGACTGAACAAGTCTGTGCCCTCACTGAACAAATTTACATAAATTTCATCTTAGCAGTCCAGTTGTTTCCAAAGGCCAGTTCCCTACTGAGAAAACTCCATTGTTTTCATTATATTAGATTGTTGCTCAAGTTATATTAGATTGTTGCTCAAGTTTGCCATACATTGTTGCAGCTCATGGTCCGATCACTGAACATGATATACCCTTTTCAAAAAATATCCATAGTTTGGGTACACGCTATCCTGTCCAGAGGGTCAGATGGTGATTAAAGATTTCAATAACTTGCTTTTAAGCAAAAATGTATGCAAGTGCAATGTAGTTTTTTTGTATTAATTACTTAAATTTAGGAGACAGGTAATTGTCTTAAATTTCAAAAAATACATATGAAATAATTTTTGAATATCAATGATTAGAATACGATACTTCCGATATAAGCCCTGGTCAATGAATAGAAAGGCCCTCATTGAGATCTTGTCTTTTCAGATCATGGCATTCATTGAGTTCAGTCTTTGTCAATGTTTTCTGCTGACACACAACATATAGCACATTTCTAACCCTCAAAGTCATAATACATGAAGTAACATGTTCAATGGTGTGGTTAGTCTACCTGTACAATATTTATTGATCAGGAATGTGTCACCAAAATTTATATGTGCAAATAAGGGTTTTCCCGCTGACTGTCTGGCCATGTGCACATTCAAACTATTTACACCACTTAGGTATAAACACCATGCGATACACACAGCTTTCCAGCTTAAAGTTAAATGGGACAGACATTTGAACTTTCAAAATTTTTACAATACTTTCTTGGTCTATCAACTTATTTCATTCTAAGTCTTCTTTTCGTGAAAATCAAAAATTTGATGGTCCCACTAGAGTCAACACAATTTAAAGTTTTCTTGAATAAAGTTTCAGCAAATTATTTCAATTTAGAGGCACAAACCACCTTAAAAAAGTCACATGGATAATTCCCACCTTTACTAGCACACTCCAGTACACATTTCCTTCCACCGAGTCAACGTCTATTGAAGCTATGTAATTATCAGCACGGCTGAACAATGGCTTGTGGTCATGCCCTCCAGCTAAACTGAACATGTGTATCTCTTTGGTGACCGCAAACAGGAGGACAGGTTCAACATCTGATGGAAGAGAGAAAGTTACATAGTGGGTACGAAAGTACATGTGCTACAGAATGAAGTCCAGTTATCATGTGTGTCTCTCTCCTACAAATTGATCATTTCTTATTAGTGTTCACGGTTTCATATATGCAGTTAAGACAATGCTACTGCTGAAGCAGGTTGTGCTCAATAGTTTCAAAAGCTCTGTGATCTCTTCTTGGTGACATGTGTAGTGGTCTCGCACATGAACATCCCTGGTACTACGTCACTAGTACAGAAATTTGCGAGAAATTTGCGAGAAATGGACACTTTCTCGCTTTATTGTGAGAAGTAAGCGAGAATACATACTTTCTTGCTATCAAGCTGCGAGAACTGTGCTTTCTCGCCAGCATCTGCGAGAAATTGAATTCTCGCAATCAATCAGCGAGAACTATGTTTTCTCGCTCTGCATCTGCGAGAAATTGTGAATTTTTGTGAAATGCTTACACAGAAGAATACAATTTCTCGCAGATGCAGAGCAAGAAAACAAATTTCTCACTGATCGATTGTGAGAATTCAGTTTCTTGTAGATGCTAAGCAAGAAAACACAGTTCTCACCAGCTGATTGCGAGAAAATTAAATTCTTGCTAATTTATTGCGAGAAAGTATGTATTCTCGCTTACTTCTCGCAAAAAAAGGGAGAAAGTGTCCATTTCTTGCAAATTCTTGCAAATTTCTGTACTAGTGTACTGATTTGACTGCTTTGTTCAGTACAATATATGTATGTGCACCTGATTTTGTCAACAGAGTACAATTTTACGATTAGTTTACACACTTCTCGGATGCAAATTTACAACATTCACAATGGCTATTTGGGTAGCTTCTTATTCTACTCTTCAAAGTTATTAGAAATCTTCTAAAATCAGGCATTTGAACAAAAATAAAAAAAACTTAAACTGTAACTGTACAGCCGAATAAAAACATTTGGTTGATAGATACAGTTTTCTTTTGTAGATATTTATTCTGAATAAAACAGTTTAATCATGTTTATTAATTGCACGCCTGGACACCTTGAGATACAACCAGCCAAAATGCATTCATATACAGACCTGCAACTTTACATCTGTGATGGTCAACATCAAGTGCGTAGCCGGCAAAGCAATGGCATCTGTAACTCCCCTTTGTATTCTCACAGACCTGGCTACATAACGGTGGAAAGACTGCACACTCATTGACATCTGAAATACATAAGTTGGGGGATTGTTCAGCTTATCCATAGCACTGTATGAAATTCAACATCAATACCAGAGTTTAACAATTAACATTGATACAATCTGCAATTTATAGAATATACTGACTCTGAAAAAATCTCATTTTAAATCAATGTGTCCCTTGATAGTGTATTTATCTACTCTGTAATATTCAGAATATTTCCTGTTCTGCCACATGCTATTCTGTCCAAAAGGTCGGATGGCGATGAAAGACAGAAATAATTTAGTGTTCCCACACAATGAGCATAAAAATATATCATAGTATGAGGTAAGTGAAATATGGTGTTTTCAATCGGGTTCGAACTCACAACGTACGGCAGCCAGTCACCTGGCAGAAAAGCAACAGACAGAACCACTTGGCCAAATCCCCACTCTCAAAAAACAGGGTTCAATAATGGAGCTAAGTTGTTACAGTTTTCTGACTGCCACAACTCAACACTGCTGTAGAGTTCATGAAGCACTCGCACTTACATACTCGCTATCAAACATCGCACACAAACTTTATCGAAGCAGTGAAAATACTAGTATCTCAAATTCATATATTTAAAATGTTACTGAAACATTTCTAAAGGAACTTAATCAATTTGCTTTCGTAATCAAAAAAGTAGGGATCACTATGTAGATTTGGATAAGATATAAAGATTTTCCAAAATTTATCGATATCTAAAAATCCAAATTTGCAGCTGTTCCCTGTGTTAACTCTATGGAGAAAAATTAAATTTTTGACTTTCACAACAGCGAGAAAATGAAAACTTCTCTACATGAAAATGAGTCTACACCAGCAGTAAAGTAGTACCGTGCTGTAAAAATTTTAAAGTCATAAAAATCCCCTTGGCACATTTACCTCCACAGCCTACAAATAAACTTGAAATGTTACACTAGAAGGGCAAATTTAGTTAAAACATACCATCACAAGTCTTGCCATCTGATGCCAACGCATAGCCCTCATCACAAAAACAGGCAGCTCCTCGTGGAGTTGGGATACACTTGTGAACACAGTCTCCATTGGAATAGAGGCAGGATGAGTCTGAAATTAGAATGTACAGTGAAAAATGAAAAAATGTTCCCCCAGAAACACAGAAATCACCATCCACATCACGATGTTATCACCCTGTTTCTTGCTCAGAATACTCACTTGTATAGATTCAAGAGTGTATCTTCATGGACCAAATTAAAATTGAATTTTCAAGTGTCATACTGTAACAATATAGCCACTGCTTATAGATACAGCATACATAGATAGAGATCATGATAGAACTGTGTACACCATCTTTCATGGCAGTACCATATTGCATTACTTCTTATTCTGTTGAACCAAAGCAGCTTAAACCTTGATTTATTCAGCTGTGGAAATGTTGGTATATACCATAGCATTAATGCTTCCTTGAATTACACTGTAAAACCAATAACAAGTACCTAAAAATATATTCATAGATGAAGCAAGATAGATGTCTGTTTATACTGACCACAGTGTCCGCCTTCGTCTGAGCTATCTGGACAATCATCGTAGCCGTTACAGACCACATCAAGTGTCACACAAGATCCAATGTCACAGTGATACTCGCTGTCTCCGCACATTTCTTTCAGTCCATCTTTTTCAGTGACAATAGTGACAGTTGTACTCACTGTGCACAAAATATCAGAGTTCATGTTTTACAGTTATTGGAAAAAAGGAATTAGCACAAAAAATGGCTGCAAACTGTAGTCTTTTTTGCAAATTCATCAGGCTAAAAGTCTAAGGCTAAAAAAAAACACTTTTAAGGTTTGACTTGATTTGTGATTCTGTTCTTTACTTAGTCTGAAATACTTATGACTGCAGTCAGTGCTAGAGAAAACAAACAACCATCAGACTGGGCTGCAGCAAATTTACCACCAGGTCCTGGGATTTGAAGTCTAAATGAACAAAATTCACCCCTGTTCAACAATGCATACCACACTTGAGTTTATAATATCATTATCCTTGGTATGGTTTGACCACTGAAGTGAAAAAGGGATGATAATTAAAGGTTAAGAGTAAAATGCACACTTAAAGTAACTGGCAGATAAATGTTCACAACGCATTGACATTTTCTCACATTCAGCACTTCAACACAATTCTTTATTATTAATAACTGTGCCAGTGTATGGAAAGTACTCTACCTGCAGGGCAGTGTTCTTCATCCGATCCATCTGAACAATCCTTGTCACCATCACACCGCCATCTTCTTGGAAGGCAGACCAAACTCTCACGGCACGTGAACTCTTTAGATGAGCATGTAGGGGGCCCTGCTCCACAGTCAAAGCAAAATTAGGATTGTTGTGAGACAATGCACACACTTGAATGATGATGTTACATTACAAAGGAGTATCTCTGTACATGCACACGCTATGTTTAAGGTAGTTTAATTGCGCCTCAAAAGTGAAAGACTCAAACATTTACTCAGACTTTCCTGAATGAAACTTTCAACCATTCTCTTACCAAATCAACAATAAAAGTTACGGGTCGCCATGCAAAGTTTGGAACAAATTACCCAACATTATGTGATATTTAAAATTCAAAATGGCCGCCATTCCTGTGTTAACTCTATGGGGGGAAAATTAAATTTTGAATTTTCCTAAACTAAGCCGGTGAAAGTGTTTCTTTCTCCAAGAGCTTTAAAATGAGCCCCCCCCCCCCCACAAAGTGGTAGATCAGAAGAGAACTGTAGAAAATTGATAGTCCACCTATCTGTCCTCGAGGTGCGTCTTACCTCAAGACAAAGTGCACAGAGTGGGTGGCATTGTTCCAACCAATCATAGGGTATATTGCTTTCACCAATCAGCTGCTACTTCAGATTAATCCATTGGAAATAAAGTTCCAAGTTTTCTAAGTCTAACAGAGCTTTCAGCAAGTAGACTGTCTTTGAAGGCTATCCTGTGTTCTGTTTTAAGACCATTATATACACAATCTTTATCTATGAGTGGTTGTGTTTTGCTTTAGATCATCTTAAGGTAAAATGCGCCTTGGGGACAGATATTCAGACTCTCAAACTTTTACAATCCTTTTTTGATCTACCATTTGTTTTAAAGCTCTCCGTAGAGTTTACACAGGGACAGCAGCCATTTTGATTATTTCAAACATTGGTAAATCTTGGGTAATTTCTCTAGTACCAAAATTTGCACAGTGACCCCAATTTTATTCTTGATTTTGAAAGAGAATGGTTGAAATATTCTTTAAGCAAAGTTTGATCAAAGGTTTACACTTTCGAGGCGCATACTAACTTAAGTCTGCAAACCTTATGATATTTGCCTGAATATGCCTTTCATATGCTTATTCGTGGCACACACTAACACAACATCATGTTTGTTGTGTACATCGAAGCTGCTTTTATTCACACATTGTAGTTTCAGGAGAATTGGCTTAGTGAAGCAGAACAGTTTTCCCTATCTTAGTGTAGTAAATACAGCTGCCCTATTTTGTCCCTAACTCCTGTTATTCTTGTCAGTTGTGCATCTTGTTACGTGTGCACTCCAAGTCAATGTGGCCTAACCCTTCCATCACTATGATTTGGCCAAAAAACTCATTGTTATCAATGGTGAGTGTGGACCAGTTTACAAAGCATCAGGGGTGAAAACGGTCAATGGATGCACTTGCATTATTTTCACTGAACATTTACAAATTTTGAGAATTCCACTTTTAATCAGATACTCAATCCTTAACACCTTTGCATGAACAGAACAATATCTAAGGAAGACTAGTTTTTCTAGCTGTGCAGTATTTTGGCAAACTATACATACCACAGTCTAGTTCATCCGACCCATCAAAACAGTCTTTTTCATTGTCACAATGCCATTCAGTCAGTAAGCACTCTCCATTTTCACAACGAAACTCCTTACCATTACATGTATTCTCGTATTCTATTGGAAAAAAGAGGTCATTGATTCAGATAGTCTTATATCTTACCCTTTCACTGACACTGCACATGACGTTCCTTTGATGATTTTATAGAAAATGTATTTTTTTGATTTCCACTATATTTTGACCGAAACAGTTTGAGTTGAATGTAACACAGAATTGTGCAAAAATACTCATAACTTAAGTGTGATTAATTAACTTAAATAAAGAAAAAAATCAACTGCAAATATAGCTGCAAAGCAGCAATAACCGGGTTTCGAGACATCTCAGTGCACAGGGGCAATAAGAGAAATAGATCACATATTTGTGAAATTTAGGTCAAAGGTCATCCATGTCACGTGACATTTTGTCCAAAAACTTTGCTCCCATAGTTTTCCCTATCTACCAAAAATCAGATCTCTAGCTCTTTGGCTTGCCAAGAATTAGATATGTGCATAATAATGAGGTTAAGGATGTGCCGTAATAAGGTCTCCCATCATACCAAATTTGAAAGATGTAGCAACTGTGGTTACTGAGTTATGGACAAATATGTATATATAAGGTCAAAGGTCATCGAGGTCACATGACATTTTGTCATAAAAATTTCTTCCTATAGTTATCCCTGTAGACCAAAATCAGACCTCTACCTATATTGGCTTGCTCAGAATTAGATATGCAAATAATTAATTAGGTATCGTCATTTGACATATTGACAATAGATTTCTATCCCATAGTACACCCTGTGTACCAAAATTGTGCTCTCTGGACCTGTTAGTTAGCCTAGAATAAGATATGCGCATAATTAATGAGGTCTTGTCATGTGACATATTGACAATAGATTTCTATCCCATAGTACTCCCTGTGTACCAAAATTTGGCTCTCTAGCCCTATTGGTTAGCCTAGAATTAGATATGTGCATAATTAATGAGGTCTGGTAACGTAACATATTGACAATAGATTTCAATCTCACAGTACTCCCTATTCACCAAAATTCGGCTCTCTAGCCCTATTGGTTAGCCTAGAATTAGATATGTGCATAATTAATGAGGTCTTGTCATGTGACATATTGACAATAGATTTCTACCCCATAGTACACCCTGTGTACCAAAATTCGGCTCTCTAGCCCAATTGGTTAGCCTAGAATTAGATATGTGCATAATTAATGAGGTCTGGTCACATGACATATTGACAATAGATTTCTATCCTATAGTACTCCCTGTGTACAAAATTCGGCTCTCTGGCCCTATTGGTTAGCCTAGAATAAGATATGCGCATAATTAATAAGGTCTGGTCATGTGACATATTGACAATAGATTTCTATCCAATACTACTTCCTGTGTACCAAAATTCGGCTCTCTAGCCCTATTGGTTAGCCTAGAATTAGATATGTGCATAATGAATGAGGTCAAGGTCACATGACTTGACCCAAAATATTTCGGTGAACATTAAGAACTAATGATGGTCTATGTCGAAAAAGAACCAGACTCCTAGCTCTATTGGCTAGCCTGTAATGGGCATTTGTAAATCTGTAGGGGAGGTCAAAGGTCACTGAAAATGTGAAAAATAATACTTTAAAAATCTTTTTCTCAAAATCGGCCAGGCCTATGACCTTGAAATTTGGCATGAAGGAGCCCAGGCCTATGGTCTACAAAAATTTTGGACAGAATTTTGATTGATATTTTTTTATGCAAATAAAGTCTATTTGAAAGTTTGTTTTCAATATGGCCGCCAGGTCACGTAACTCATTGTTATGGTCATGTGATCACAAAATTACTTATGAGGAGTTTAATCTATGTGCCAAATTTTAAGTCTCTAGGTGCAACGGTGTTTGCGTGGCAGTCGTATTTAGAGGATGGAAGAAGAAGAAAAAGAATAATGATAATAATAATAATAATAATAAAAAACAGAACGATTACTAGAGGGTTTCGGACCCATGGTCTCGAAACCCTAATTATTAAAGTTTAAAAGGAGAGTTCAAAATTTAAAAAAGTCAGTTACATGACCTTGCATTTACACAGACACTGCATTTCAGCTTGTATCCTTTGAAAACAGGATCTTTATCTTTTGAATAATGAATGTTTAAAAAATCGATCACCATTATGGTGATCGTAAACTCAATGATTTTTGATAACTCCTATATATAGTCCGGGCTTCAATTGTCATAATGTGTGTTTTGAGTGAAGATTTTTGCCAACCTAGCTCATCGATTTACTTAATGGCCAAGTTTTTCAAAAAAAATTTTTGGCATTTTTCTGACAACTCTGAAGGTCATTTCAAGGTCATTTCCTTAAAATCGACAAAAATCGTTTTTTCTTAGCCAATAAAAGATTTTATGGCCAGTTTGCAATCATATTACCTTTGGAAACATGCATTTGATGTGAATTATTCCTTACAATCATTAACATTGAGGTTTTTTGAAAAAAAAAGGTTATTGTATTAAAAATATATAGAACTACTTTACCAAAGGTCAATTGAAGGTCAATATGAAATTCCTTCTAATTTTCGTAGAAATGCCTTCCATACCTTAAACCTTAAAACATCAAAATGATTATCTTGTATACAATTTCAGATTCATAAAACTTATACAACATTCTCAGGAAGTCAGATGTCTAACATTTCCTGTCAAAGGTCAATGACTTTTAATGTCATAATCTCTAATCTGAATAAGTTTTGTTTTAAAAGTAATACGATCACTTATACAACATTCTCAGGAAGTCAGATGTCTAACATTTCCTGTCAAAGGTCAATGACTTTTAATGTCATAATCTCTAATCTGAATAAAGTTTTGTCATAAAAGTAATACGATCACACAGCAACTTCAAAATTTGATAACTCTGCATTAGTGACTTTCAAAAAACAGAAGATTTTCATGCTTAAGTTGTTAATCATTATCAAAATCATCAACAAAAGTGTCACTTATAGGAGGTGAACAGTTCGGACAATAATTTTCATCAGCCTCACAGTGACACATTTCCGTACATGTGATGTCATTGCATTCGTCTTGCAAGAGCAGATATTTGTTTTGTATATATTTTGTTTACAAGAATATCTGATCAAATGCACAACAGCTTCAGGGAAAGGAGGAAGCATGCTTACTATGGGTATGAATGTGTTTTCCTCCAGCTTCCATTGTTAGTTTGCTGGAGGTGGCAAGTCGGGTTAGGCAATGATATCATTTTCCAAGACTGCCTTTGCTTGGTGTACTTCTTGAAAATGATATTGCTTTTCTCAAAATTTTGGCAGCTTTGAACAGTACTCTTACATTTTCCTCTGTACTTTCCTCAGCAACTCCCTGTATTGCTGCATCTTTAGTAGCATTTAGCAAAGCCAATTCTGGTTCACTGGGTCGTGCAGATTCCAATCTTTTATGTGATCAGATATAATTTCTTTAATTTCCTATTTCCAATTGATGGGTTCACAATTCCATGTTCCTTACGTATTGCCAAATATGAGTCATGTACTTCACCCAGGTTTAAAACTGAACCTTCAGCTAAAGAATTTTCCAACAAGGAAACATTGATATCTGCAGCAAGCATGGTGTTGTTTATCATTACCGACATTTGCAGATCCAGTCTCACACAATGGGTCTGCATTTGTGTTTAAATTTCGCAATACATTTTCAATGTTTTTGGTCCAACATCTTTTGTGATATTTAATGTAAATGGCTCTAGCATCCTTTGGATCTTTTGCACCACTGAGTCTGACTTTTAACAAGTCTGATTTTCCTTGGTTTACTGCTCTCTGTAGTTTTTCCCCAGCATTGAATGAAGAATCCTCATGGAGAGGACCCAAGGAAATATATTGTTGACAGAAAAAACATATGCTTTTGTCTTATTAAACATATGCTTTTGTCTTATGTACTAGCTGATGATCTATTGAAAGCAACTTTAGGTTCAGATGAACCAGCACTTTACATGGTCGATGAGAGTAAAGTTGATGTACAGGGCCTAGGGTCGTCCACTAGCTAAACCTATCAATACAGAGCTATCACCTTGCTCTAACACTTTTTCATAGCCCAATTTTGCTCACTGGAGTAGACCTTTGTGGCAAGTATTTGCATAGCAAGCACCACAATCTCGAAGGAAAGACGAATCATCATCCTTGAGTCTTTAACATTGACACAAGCTCACCACTTGCTTCCTTATATATCAGGCATAACGTCCTCTTTTCGGAGGAATGAAATGCTCTTTTACTGAAAGTTTTGACGAAGTTATTTGCATGCAATGTCAGTTATGTGAAATATAATGTATATGTGAAATGCAACCACTAAATGTCAAGATTCCGTGACAATAAAATATCGAGTAAATAGCCTTTGGATAACGGTTTCTGAGAAACTACTAACACCGTATATGACTAATCTCGTCGTTTTTAACCCTAAATAATCTACGGACTTCCAGTGTCTCACAATAAAGGTTCAACCCATTGTTAATGAATCATTTTTCGTACTCAGTATCAATATTTTAACAATGGGTGTCTTGGTTAGTACAACATTGTGCGTACTGGAGTTGATTTTCAAAAGCCACAGGTAATAGCCTATATTTCTCAGCGCAGAGGCTTAGTTTTGATAAATTGCTTCTGCATGTAGCCTATGATTAGCAACAAGTCTCTAATCCCTGCTATTGTTAGGAAAAAATACAAATCGTTTTATATGACTTGGAGAGAAATGCGAGGAAAAGGGATGACTTACTCTCACTACAAGCAGAGAGTACACACTGCTAGCTGCACAGCAATCCTGTCTACACTAGTGAAATTTTGCACAGAGGTCTGGAATTTACAACCTACCAGAGTTGGTAATACTGCGGATGGCTTACGTTGAGATGCAGGGAAATTTATGATGTAGTTGTCAAGCACAGTGCATGTCAAAAACCGATCTGTGTCATTATTTAACACAGTGCATGGAAAAAGATGTACAACTGCAATACAAGCAAATCCTTGTAATTGCATATAAATCCATATAAAATGGTAAAAAACAAAAACAATAAGGTTTTTAAAATCTTTTATGAGCTGTGAAGTTCCCTTCCACCACTGAAGGTATTATAAAGTAATTTGGTCAATGAGTATAGCCATTTTGTACGCACTACAATGCTTAATCAATGGAATTTGTGGAGTAACGAATGACCTTGAATTTGACCTTGACAAAGTGGAAAGAAAAAATGCCAACAATGTTTTTTGGACTCTCCAGATATTAAGGAACAAAATGATATATGTTGACAAGAGTCTTCACGAAATGCACACGGAAGCCAAAATCATGACAAGTGACCCCGGACTAATAGGTGTAAGAGATGGTATACAGCAGAAAGGTTTGAGATGAAGGCTTCTTCCCCAAGCACAATTACAAAGCACAAGCACAAATGAAAAATTCATGATTGACAGAATTTAGTACTGCCACAACTACAATTGTTCTGAACATGTCCTGATAACTTAAAGAGAAATGACTATTGATGCACATAACATGTACTAGATTTCTTCTGTGGAACAAAATGCTATACTTGGTATTTTGAATATATATACATATAAAAATGGGTTTTTTTATGAAATGTCAAAGCTAAGTCAAATATACAGCAACATGATTTTAAAACACTTTGGAGGGATAGTCTTACTACAAGGATTGGTTAATTTAAAAAACTTAAAGCTAATATTGGCAAAAATGAGAAACTTATTTAGAAACTGAGACCAATGCACTACATTGCAAAGTGCAGCAATTCATTATCTTACCACATCCACTTTCATCACTTCTGTCACCGCAGTCGTCATCATAATCACACTGCCAAAACCCTGTTATGCATTCACCATTGGCACAATGGAAATAACCATCTGGACAGGTCTGATTATCTAGTTCAAAAAAGCAGTTAAAAATTATCACAATTTGATACTAGCAATATATAGTAACATTTGAACGTTTCATGGGACTTGTAGATTCAAGCTTCGCAAGCATAGGTTAACAAATACTCCGTTGATAATGAGCCATACCATGTGATTTGCATATTTGAACAATGTTGATTGAGGTAGCATATGCATTTCAAAAGTTAACTTTTGCTCAAATCTTCTTCAATGAAACTTTCAACCATCATCTTTCAAAATCAAAAATAAAAATCAGGGGTCACTCTGCATATTTTGCTACTATGGAAACAAAGTACCTTAAATTTAACAATATTTCAAATTCAAAAAGGCCTCAATAAATGTAATAACCCCATGGCAAAAAATTAAACATTTAATTTTAACTAAATAATGTCAGTGAACTGTTCAGTTATTCAATGAGCTTCAAAATTAGCCCCTTAAGTGATAGACCAGAAAGTATGATAAAAGTGTGAGTCTGAATATCTTCTCGAGGTGCTTTGCATAAATGAAATCATTTATTTTGGAAATCTAGCATTAGATGTTTGCTGACAATAAAATACTGCAAAATACATGTTCCGCAGCTACATATTCCAATATCCCAACTATAACATATCGCACTGTATATGTTATTTTTCCACATTTAACACGGTTGCTTTCAACTTTGTATATCCTGATGATATTTTTAGATTCAGATTTGTGCAGGCTAGGGATTTCAGCCAAAATGAGTTAATTTAAATAGAGGTACATTTTGATGACCACCATTACAATATAAATGAAAAGCCTACCGCAATTTACTTCATCTCCGCCATCCGTGCAGTCCGGCTCAAAATCGCACTTCCATAACAATGGAATACATCGTCCTGATGAACATCTGAGATGAGTGGCTTCGTCACAGTCTGTGTTTTCTAAAACCAAGAGTAAATGACAGTATCCGATGTATATGATAGTGAGTATGAGTGTGTGAATGCTTTATGAACTTTAAGGCGTGTGGTGGGTTTGCAGTCAGAAAATGGTAACAACCTATTTATTGAACCGCTCTGTTTTAAGGGTGGGGATTTAACTGAGTGGTTTAGACTGCAATGTCAAAACAACTCAGCTACGGTATGTTATCGTGCAAATTTCAGTTCTAGAGACCCAAATTACCCGATTTACCATATTTGGAAATTCAAAATGGCTGTCATTCCTGTGTTATCTCTGTGAGTAAAAAAATTACCCGCTTTTCACAAAATAAGGCCAGTGCAAACTTTATTTACTCCATAAGCTTCAAAATGAGCCCCCACAAGTGGTAAGCCAAAAGAATATTGTAAAAGTTTGAGAGTCTGAAAATCTGTCCCCAAGGCACATTCTACCTTAAAGTTAACATTGTTCATAATACTGGGGAGTAAAGTATGACCATACTCACGGCAGTATGTTTTGTCTTCATCAGAGCCATCAATACAGTCTTCTGAGCCATCACACACCCAGGTAGTGGTAATGCACTTGTATGCATCGCATAGGAAATCACCTGGTGTACAAGTTCTGGCCTCTGTGGAGGAAATAAACATTTTTACTAACTGGGCAGTATCTCAAAATAGTTGCCTATTGGCCAAGGATGATCAAGATTTTTGATGTTACGGGTGCTTAATGCCTGCAAGTTTCCATTTTCTCCATGTGTGATTAAAAAATGCATTTAGCATTGTTTACTTTTTGAGATATAAGCACCTTTACTTGCAGCACAAAGTGAAAATCTACAATTAAGTACTATAAATACAGGGGATTGAATAATTTATGCCAGTTTGGTCACTCTGACTACTCTTTTGATGTAGTACTTCCTTGAAAGATAACAATGTGATATTTTTGCAAAAACTAAAATACAATCTAGTTGGTTCACTCAAATGACCCAAGGTCGCCTTGTGCCAAAATATTTTTAAAAAATAATGTCAATGACACTGGGGGCTTACATTTGTTTTGATGTTGCAGGCTAGAGTGAGTATGCTTAACTAAGTTTACCCCTTTGAACACACATACCAACTTTAAAAGAAATAGGACAAGCGATTTCAGAGAAAATGTTTTTCTGACCAAAATGGGGAAAATTACCCAAAAATACAAGTATGAAAATTTCACCACAATTTGAAGACATTCATTTAAGTATGCCTCTAGGTACATGCATACCAAGTTTCAATGCAATCAGAATAGTTAATTCAGAGAAGATGATTTTTTGACCACAAATGCAAAAAATTGCCCCCAAAACACAAATACAAAAAATTTCACCACAATTTTCACACATCCAACAGAAAACAACCCTAGGATTATGAGTATCAAGTTTAAAAGCAATCCAACAAATGCTTTGGAAGAAAATGATTTTTTGACAAAAAAATGCAAAAATTACCCCAAAAAATATAAATGTGAAAATTTCACCCAATTTGAACAAATCTGACAGAGGCCAACCCTAGGATAGTGCATACCAAATTTCAAGGCAATGGGACAAGCGCTTTCAGAGAAAAAGATTTTTTTACCAAAAACAGGTAAAATTGCACCAAAAATACAACTATCAAAATTTAACCACAATTTGAAGAAAATTTAACAAAAGTCACCATAGAGAACCTGCATACCAAGTTCTATACAAATCTGGCCTGTGGTTACAGAGTTTTAGCAATTGCAGGATTTTCACCTTTATCTCATTTGCATATTTTTGACACCCACATGTTCATTTGAACAAATTCACATCTCCACCCTTCAGTGCACCAGTACACCAAATACTGAGAATGTAGGTGCTGCGGTTTAGGAGTTTTTGATGTAGACAACATACATCTGCACATACTAACATACATACATACAAACAGACGCCGCTGACCTACCATATAAGCTCTTTAGTTATATATACATATATCAAATGTGAGCTAAAAATTACAATATTATGTCATTATGCTCACCACAGTCTGTTTCATCAGAGCCATCACCACAGTCCTGGCCACCATCACACACCCAGGATGTGTGTATGCATCTACCATTATCACAGATGAAATCTCGCGCCAGACATGTATGTCCACCTGCAATAGAATATACTGTTAGGAAAACACTGCACTTATTTCTATTTCTGTGGCATTTTTGCTTTCTTTCTTTATTTTTTTATGCATGTTTATTTGGTTTTTGAACAGTATACTTCTTGTAGGTTTCAAGGAACACAATGTTAAAAATTTAGCCATGGTGCTCTTTGCTAAAAAAACCACTAAATCCCCTCGGTACCTATTTGTAGTCTTTTAAGGTAGTCTGCGCCTCAAAAGTGAAAGATTCAAACTTTAAAAAATTTGCTCAAGCTTTCCCAAATGAAACTTTCCACCATACTCTTACCAAATGAAGAATAAATATCAGGGATTCCTTACCAATTTTGGCACTAGAGAAACAAATCATCCAACATTTACCTATATTTAAAATTCAAATGGCCACCACCCCTGTGTTTAACTGTATGGGGAAAACAGAATTTTTGATTTTAAATAAACTATTTCAAAAAGGTGAAAATTTTTCTTACACAAAGAGCTTCAAAGTGAGCCCCAACAAATAGCAGACCAAAATATATTGGAAAAATTTGACAGCCCGCATATCGGTTCCTGCGATGCATTCTAGTGTCTAAGTCTTACATACCACAGTCAGTTTCATCAGAGTTATCTCCACAGTCGTTCTGTCCATCACAGACCCAGTACATTGACAGACACTGGCCATTGTCACAGTGGAACATGTCAGAGGCACAGGAAGACAATGCTGGAAACAAAACCAAATGAATTTACGCAAACTTTAAAATGTTCACTCTCTAAATTTTTAAATTGCTTGACAAAAAGTCACAGTACACTGTATCTATTTTGTGCATCCCTTGAATTGAGTCTCTGTGGCTTCCAAATCTGGAAAATACATTCAGATTTAATTCAAGTTTTGATGGCACGACGATAAAGTAAACAGTGCATTACACAGCCTTACCTTTGCATGTGGCGTGGTCTTCCTTTGATAGTGCCATGTCATTGGGACAGGCACATGTGTACCCATTTGGATTGGCTAGACAGAAATGACTGCACCCACCATTTGAATCCTCACAGCCATTCTGACCTGTAATGATATTGAACACTTTAAGCCCCCCTTTCAGCTTATAGTGAGATATAAACAGTTCAATAAATATTTTGTATGCAGCAAAACATTTTAGGGTATATGGAGCATGGGGGGGGGTTGGAAGGAACTTGACTATAATCATGAATTCTAAAGGGTGCAGTCGAGAATTTGTTGAGATCTTTTGACCACTGCATAGTTTTAAAATCAGCTGATATAAAAACTGAGCATATTAATATTTCTTTATTAGCCATGAAATACATGTAGTGCTTTCGCAAAAACTCCTCAGGGTAAATACATTTTGTGCTACTGTCAAATTGCTGTGTACATGAGGGTTAATTTCTCTTGTCAGAAGTGGGCAGGTGATGGACTCATCAAAAAAGTATCTGATTGCAGGTTTCATCAAATCCATTTTCAATGAATAAAGAGCCATGGGTGATTAAAACTGGTTTGTGAATTCCAATCATGAATTCATAAATGGGTTTTTGCACTTCTAAATTTTGCTCAGGGGAGGGGGAGAGGGTAGGGGGTTTGAGGTCAAACGCAATAAGTTTGGTTTGTAGTGCTCATCTGATGATTATTCATGGTCCCTAAATGGATGCAACAATAACACAGCAATGATACTCCAAATTTTTACAAGCATGAGGTTTGGCAACAACTATTGTTTAATATCAACAGTGATATTTGACCTTTCGATACAGAATTTGGGGTTAAAAACTTATAGCTTAAAGCCACCGTCTCACCTGATTGAGCGATTTGAAATGCCATTGGATCAATCACACATATGTCCAATACATCATTCATGAAAGAATCCAACACGGTTTGCTCGTTTTCGCCAGTTGTTTTGTCAGCCTTGTGGATGTTCCCTAAGAAAATCAGTTTCGAGACTTTCAGAATAGCATTTTCCAGAATTCACGTTATTGTGTTCTCAATACATGGCAACACACATGTAACAAACATCTTTTGTTTAAATAGCAAACAATAACAAATGTCTTTTGTTTAAAGTATACTAATGAAGTGTATTTATATAATCTATTAATAGTAACTTATTACATATGTTGAATATTCATATAATGGCATTCAGTTGCCAATCCCCAGTATACGGCCATTTGATTCACAAATCAAGCACACTTTCAGAAGATGGTTGAAAACTTATGTAATGCACTACTGAAAATGAACTTTTTGAGCTCAACACATGCAGTGTATAAGCATCAGCTGACACAATTTGTTTTTGATCTTGCATCATATTTCTGCACATAGTATCCCCTAACTTTAAAAAGTTAATCAAAATAGGAAAAAATTACGTTGAAGGCACAAACTCTATTCCAAACAATCTAATGCTTCAAGTGTAATGATACATTAATGCAAAGGCTTGCCAATACTTGCAGTTAGGTATGCAAATATAGATTGATAATGATTCAAGATCAATAGAGAATGTGCCTGTTCTAGGGAATCATGCACTCTATATCTGTGGAGATGGGCAAGATGGCTGCCTTTAGAAAAGAATCTCTGAATATTATTGTATTTGACAATAATCAAATTCTGCATCATCTTACCAGTGCTCCAGTCAGACCAGTAGAGTTTGTTTCTGACAACGACAAGTGAAAAAGGGTGTTGGAGACCAGACACAATCAGTTGACGGTCTTCACCATCCAGGTTAACAGTTTCTAGAACATGACAGAAAAACTCCCTCATTGCAAACCATATTAAAGGCCCTGTAGCTGTGACGCGTTCTATTTTCCCTGGTTTTAAATTCTACAAATTTAAAGGATATATTGAAAAATTGGACAATTAAATTTAAATTTTTTTGATATTTTGTTATTTTGATTTCCCGTCATTTTTAAAAACTGGTAGAAAACAAAGCATAGGATGTCCCAGTGGAAAACATTCAGCACTATACATTATATTTGACTACTTGATGTTACTGTGAAGATTCCAATGCATTTATGCACAACGTACAGTGTTTTTGCTTTATTTCCATGAGGGCCCAATTTTACGTTTGGGCAAACATTTATTATTCATCTTGCTCAAAATTGCACATGCAGACTGTCGACAGTTTATTATACTTGCATAAACACCCCTCAATGAGTAAATTCCCACGAACTTGTTTTAGTTTGGAAGTAAAATCACAAAAATAATGCTAAAAGATACAGCTATTGGGCCTTTAACGTAAGTGACAATTAAAGAGCCCATTGCTGTAGTATCCAATTCAAATTTGTATTATTTTTGTTCTCTAAAACTACTTTTTAAATTCTTTGCCCTTAAGTATACATATCTTGACATAGCAAGTACAACCTTGCTAATACAGTAAATTGTACAACCTTGCTTATACAGTAAATTGTGCCATGTCATTGTTGATAAATAAATTGACGTTCAGACTAAAATTAAGTTGCCAACAATCATATTGGAACACATACAGGCTATGCTGACCAGTTAAACAGTAGGGATTTTGATGTAATTTTTAGAGCAGACCAAATTGTATTACACGAAAAGAACAAAAGACCTGAAAATATACATCAGAAGTTACAGTTCAAAAACTTTTTACAACATCGTAGCCGATCAATCAAGATTTCCTTCTACTCCTTTGTAGTGCAATGCATGAATCAATGTTGCCTATTTTTCATGAAAGCACTGTGAATATTAATGACCTAAATACATAAATTGCATACATATTCATGTTTGCTAATGAATATTCATGCCTCACCAATAGAATCTGTGAAAGCATCAGCCCAGTACAGTCTGTTTTCTGTATAATCCACACAAAGACCATTAGGTGAACCAATATCCGAGTCAACCAATATGTGTCTGTGACTTCCATCCATCCAAACCTTCTCAATTTTTGGTTTGCTTCCCCAGTCAGTGAAAAATAGAAGCCTGTGGCAGAAGACAATGGACAACAATTGTAAGAAATATTCGTAGATCAACATTTTTCTTTGAATGACTGTAATGAAATAATGCGTTTAAATGAAGTCAGTGAGATTATTCAAATTTTAAAAATAATTTCATCTCATCTTTTCCAGTTTTATGCGACATGCTAATGATTTTGTTCAGGCTACGAAGCTCAGCAAAGAGTTTCTGATTTAGCACTCACTTTTCCTGTATTCCCTCTGACACATCAACCCAGGAAAACATCACAATTTATACTAACATATATACTCTAGCTTTGATATACCAGTATAATCTAGTTGTACCTCAAAATGAAAGACTTAACTTCAAATTTGCTAAAACTTTTCTCAAGAAAAGTTTTCAACCATTCTCTTTCACAATCATGAATAAAGATCAGGTGTCACCGTGCCAATTTTGGTACTAGAGAAACAAATAACCTAATATCTACAATTATTTGACATTCAAAATGGCCCTCATCCCTGTTTTATCTCTAAACAGGAAAATAAAGTTCCTGATTTTTGCAAAACTAAGCTACTATAAACTTTATTTACTCCACAAGCATCAAAATAAGCCTTCACAAGTGGAACTTCAAAAGAATATTACAAAAGTTTGAGAGTCTGAATTTCTGTCCTCGAGGCGCATTCTACCTTAACAACAGAAATCTTGAGCACACTTTCATTTGCTCACAACTAAACCAACTGCTGGTAATAACAGCTGAGGAATCACTGATTGAGGAAGGAAAACCCTCCGTACCCCTTGGAGGGATAGAGAGCAATGGCTCTTGGCTTTTCAAGCTCATCTTCAATCAGTGTCATCCTGGAAAATCCATCAAGTGTGGCCACTTCTATCTTGACAGTGCCGGAGTCAGTCCAGTAGAGGTTTCCAGCAATCGGATCTATGGCAATGTCATCAACAGTGTCCAGTCCGTCCTGAATCACAATTTCACTGAAAAAAAATTTTAGGATATTAAAATTTATGAAAAAGATACCTGCTTTACTTTAAGAGTTTTTAATTCTTTAATATAAGGTGCTCACTACACTATCAAGACAAACTTTAACCTTCTCAGTCTCATGCATTTTTCTCTCAGGCAAATAGAGTTCTAGTGAGATGGATTCAAATTATGATGTTGTTACGTTGACAAGAGCTGGCAGCTACCATAGGTAATACTCACAATACATACACGACTTTCATAGACTGAATAAAGATCTCCAATGAGGAAGAGAACAGTGTTAAGACTGAATGATTAGGACAATTAATCAATTAATTAAATCATGTACGATTAAGCACCAAAGAAATTCAAGGTTCACTCTAACTGTGTTAAGCCTATGGACAGTACTAGATTTATTATGACATGAACATTGCACCCCAAGACAGTCTATGATACACATAGAATTGGCAGCCTAAAATGGTCAATATGCAAACATAGTAAGGATTTGAAACACCTGTCTTCAGGTAAACCACAAGTGCACAAGCCAATCAAGTCACATAATTGACTATAATTGGAGTTGTTTCAGTTCATTTTAGACCCTTTCCCCAAAATAAAAAAAAAAGGCTAAACTTAATATTACCTTTGATTCTTGTTGATGTTGGCTTTGCTGATTGTGTCCCTGGACACATCACTGTAGTATACCGTTTCTGTCGATGGGTGATAATCAATGGCGATCACATTGTACAGGTTACCAAGGACGGTGTGAGGCACAGTGTCATGGCTGCTACTGCCATCAACGTACAGTCTCTTGATTTCTTTCCTGGTTGTGAACAGCAACGCCAATGAATCTGTAAGACTTCCTGAGAGAGGAAAAGAAATTTATTTGAGTGATTGATAAAGCTTTATATATGGTCGATGTTTGTGGGGATTAACAGTTCAGTTGAGCAGAATAATTCACAAGGCAGTTGTTATGAAAGCTGGTCATGTCTATAATCTGGAATCCTGGGATCACATTATGCAATATTACAATTCAAGAAGACCACACAGGATTTGTTTTTAATTATTTACTGATTTATCTATTTAAAAGTTTGTTTGTTTATTTTGTTTGTTTTGTATTCAATTTAGAAATTATTATTTATTAAATTTATCTAAATATGTATATATATATATTTTTTTTTTATTTGTTTATTTACTTATTTATTTGAAAGGCACCTAAACACTTATTATACAAGGTGGATGTGCCGATATTCTACATGTATGCTGCAAGAAAGTAAACAAAAAAAACGGAAATGAGAGATTAACACCTACTTTCACAGGATACGCCATCTGACAATAGTTCATCATAGCCTTCAGCACAGACACACGTGTGGCCATCATTGGGAGCAAGCAGGCAAAGATGACTGCACCGACTTCCATGGCAGGGATTCACACCTGGAAGAGATAGCAGACAGGAAAAAGTCATACCCATGCTGGTAGTAGTCAATAATCCATTCAGTGCTTGGTTGTCCGAGGACAAGTGTCTGTGCAAGTCAGGTAACCCTGTTAACTATTTTGCCAGACCTACATGCCTTTCATATCACATTAACTATTTTGCCAAACCTACATGACTTTTTATATCACATAAAGCAATCTGTATAGACAGATCTACTTGATAAGTGGAATTGCAAAAATTGTTAAGGCCTGGACTTTAATAAATTAGATTTGCTCACATTCTATGTACCTATGACTTAACCCTTTGACCCAAGAACCCCTTGTAACCTTTGATATATATCATGTTGAAATTTCATTATAACAAAGTGCTACAGGTCAAGAAAGAATTCACTTCAGGGACAGAAACTCAGACTAACAAACTTTTACAATACTTCTTTGATCTATCACTCGAGGAGGCTCATTTTGAATCTCATGAAGTGAATAAAAAATTTGTATCTACATGGTCAATTGCGGTAATTCCTGTGGTACCAAATTTATTTCTTTTCGGGATAACTGCTCTCATGGAAGTGATACGTGACTCAGCAAGGTATAGGATTCAGCTGACCTTACACCGAGGTACCTGAACATTTTTTTTTCTAACTTTGCTGTAATTTGCTTCCTTACACACCACAAACCAGACTTGGTTGAAGGGGCGGGGAAATGGGAATACCACTGCCTATGTTTGTAACAGACTGTGCCCACCTGGCGGTTGGAGTGCAGGGTGGTACACTATGACACCCATAGGTGCCTCCATCTCAGTGAACAATGAGCTGTGGTTCTTGCCAGTGAATTTCTCCGCCTTTTCCACTGACTGCAGATCCCAGTCTGTCCAGTACAAAGTATCCTCAAATACGGCAAGACCAAATGGGTGGAAGATCCTGTCCGTGACTATTTCCTGGAAAAAATTACGACAACACAAGTAAATTCAAAGGCAGTTGACTTCCAAAGGAGCTGATTCATATCATAGAAAGAAAACATTATTTTTTTTATAAACAAGTCATCGTTGATGACACAGTCCCCACTTGTTAATGGGTGCTTTGATTACAGGTCCTCAGAGAGGATAGAGTCCTCTTCATTAGGTCTGTGATAAAAATACTTTTGAATAAATTCGCTTGATACATGTCTGAGTTGTAGTTCAGGACATGAAAAAATTGTAATAAAATGGCCACATGGTGGCCATATTGGATCGAATCACAAAACAAATCAATGTGCATATGTATGACATATGTCCTTGTACCAACTTTGATTAAAATCGGTTGAAATATGCCTGAGTTATGGCTTTGTACATGAAAAAATCATAACAAAATGGCCGCACAGCAGCCATATTGGATCGTATCACAAAACAAATTAACATGCATATGTATGACATTGGTCAATCTCCTTGTACGAACTTTGAATAAACTTGCTTGATAAATGTCTGAGTTATGGTTCTGGACATGATAAAACGTAATAAAATGGCCACACGGCGGCCATATTGGATTGTATCACATAACAAGTCAATGTGCATGTGTATGACATAGGTCGATGTCCTTGTACCAAGTTTGAATAAAATTGGTTGAGATATGCCTGAGTTATGGCTCTGTACATGAAAAAATCGTAACAAAATGGCCGCACGGCGGCCATATTGGATCGTATCACAAAACAAATTGATGTGCATAGCTATGACATTGGTCAATGTCCTTGTACCAACTTTGAATAAAATCTGTAGAAACATGCCTGAGTAATGGCTCTGTATATGAAAAAATCGTAATAAAATGGCCGCCTGGCAGCAATATTGGATCGTATCACAACAAAATTGACTGCATATGTATGACATAGGTCAATGTCCTTGTACCAACTTTGAATAAAATCGGTTGAGATATGCCTGAGTTATGGCTCTGTACATGAAAAAATCGTAACAAAATGGCCGCACGGCGGCCATATTGGATCGTATCACAAAAAAAATTGACGTGCATATCTATGACATTGGTCAATGTCCTTGTACCAACTTTGAATAAAATCAGTTGAAACATGCCTGAATTATGGCTCTGTACATGAAAAAATCGTAACAAAATGGCCGCCTGGCAGCCATATTGGATCGTATCACAAAACAAATCAACGTGCATCTGTATGACATATGAAGTAATCCTTGTACCAAGTGTGAATGAATTCGCTTCAGGCATCTCTGAGATATCTGCGTGAACGGACGGACGGACGGACGCACGCACGCACGCACGCACGCACACACGGACGCACGCACGCACACACGCACGGACATGACCAAACCTATAAGTCCCCCCGGACGGTGTCCGTGGGGACTAATAAGAGTTCAGGAAAGAGATTTCGTCCCAAATGCTAATTTTTACAATGTATGATTTCTATTTCTAAGATTCCAGTCATGAAAACCAGTGTGGACATTGGGTTAACAGAATAATCCGGACGTGAAAGTCTGTTAAACAAAAGAAACAATGAAACCGACAATATCTAAGGTAGAATGCGCTTCAAAGTGAAAGACTTACACTTTTGCTACAACTTTCTGTACGGAAACTTTACATCATTCCTTTTTGAAATCAAGAATAAAAATCTGGGTCCCCCTGGCAAAATTTGGTACAAGAGAAACAAATCATCATATATTTACAGGACACTTGAAATTCAAAATGGCTGCCATCACTGTATTAACTCTATGAGGAAAAATAAAAAATTTTGCTCTTCAAAAAAATAAGCTGGCAGAAACTTTATTTACTTCATGAGTTTCAGAATGAGCCCTCATGAGAGGTGGACCAAAAAGGTGTAAAAGTTTGAGAGTCTGAAGATCTGTCTCAAAGGCACATTCTACCTTAAAGTGTGTATATATTATCTGGAATGGGGCTAGTGGTCACTTTTTGGTATGAAGGGGTGAATTTTGACAACCAGAACATGTTTGCAATATCCATATACTTTAAATGAGACAACACTCGTATTTTTCACAACATCTGAATTAAAGCAGACAGAGGATGGCAACAAATATTTAAAAAAAATTTACTGATCCGATCATTCCTGGCCGTTCAACCTTTCTGTTACAAATCAAAGTTGAAAATAGTTCCTTGCCTGGATGTTTTCTCCATCCGCATCCATCATAAAAATTTTATCCAACTTGGCGTCAGCCCAATACAGCATGTTTGTAGTGCTGTCCAGGGTGAGACCATTGGGCCAACCGATGTTATCCTCAACGAGCACATGGCGGCTGGTTCCATCCATGCCAGCCTTCTCTATCCTTGGTCTCTGGCCCCAGTCACTCCAATACATGTAGCTACATAGTGAAAAACAGTCCATGAATTAAATTGTGATAAAACACTCGTCACAAGTTTATGCATAGGCGGCCCATACATATTGATAATCTTATTATTGAGTTTTTCTCAGTTTTCTCTGTCACTGTCTGTCCCTCTCCTTTTCTTCATGCTCTGACTGATGGTAGTAAATAAAATAAATGACTATATAGCCTAACCTATAGCCTCTTGACTCTTTATTCATTTTACACTCCATTACAAGGACGTATATCTCTCATGCACACATGCTGTAATTGATTAGTCAACACAACTAATTATGCTAATCCGTGGACTTATCAGAGGTTGGTCAACATCGGAAAGATAGTGATGTTAATGACATTTTAGTAACCATTCCTATCTTTCGCGATGTTGACCAACCCGTAAAATCCCTGATAAGTCCACGGATTAGCATAATTAGTTGTGTTGACTAATTAATTACAGCATGTGTGTATGAGAGATATACGTCCTTGTAATGGAGTGTAAAATAAATAAAGAGTCACAGAGGTTAGGTTAGGTTATACAAACCATTTATTTTATTTATTCCGATCATTCAGAGCATGAAGAAAGAAGAGAAAATGATAGAGAAAAGACAGTGAAAAACTCAGTAATACTTATTGGGTCGCCTGTGGTTTACGTGATTGCAAGCTACAATTGTCTGCTTTCTTGAGGGGGGTCAATGAATCTTCTTTCCTGTTCATTTGGTTTTATTGTTATGTTTTGTTTCTGGTGAAATGTGACTCAGGGACAGATATTCAGACTCTCAATTTTTTACAATTCTTTTCTGATCTACCACTCTAAAAATCAAAAATTTTACTTTTCCCCGTAGGAATTAACACCACGATTGCAGCCATTTTGAATTTCAAATATTGATAAATATAAGGAAATTTGTTTCTCCAGTACCAAAATTTTGCACGGTGACCCACGATTTTTATTTTTGATTTGGTAAGAGAATGGTTGAAAGTTTCATTTAGGAAAGTTTGAGCAAAAGTTCAAGACTTTCATTTTGGAGGTGCATACTACCGTAAGTATTTCAAGAGAGCAAACAATGTCACAATACAACCGTCTGCTCTCAAAAAATGACTTTTTTTCCAAACTTTGGTATTGTTGCTTTGGGAATACTGGTACATGGCGGAGAAACCTGTAAAATTTTTGTTGTCTACAAGGATTTCATCGATGTACTACAGGGAAGCCTAGTATCAAGACTGGGGAACAAAAGTAAAAAATTTCTGAGGTCCATGCGCTTCTGTAGTAACAGATGAAAATCATTTTGAGTAGAGAACATATAAAAAACAGCAATAATTGCAAACTGAGAGCATAAACATAATGTAACATACGAATCACATATATTAGGCCTTTACTATTTGTGACCAAGGGACATACATCATATGTTGTCTCTGAAATGATTTGGAGAATATATAATAGATCTCATTACAGTCAAGAGTACAGTTGAGTTTTAACAACAAGGAGTTTTTATTGGCTTTGAAAAATGACGTCAGTAGGTGTTTTGTACGTGAAAGTGTCTGATGTATAGAAAAAGCTTATTTTGAGAAAGGGGTTTGAGAAAGGAATGAGTTGATGGACATCGAATGCAAATACATATCTAGTTTCTATCAAAGATTTTGAATACCATAACAGAAGATTCTCTAAACTTTCATTAGCAGTAAAAGGTCACAGGGTTCCGAACACAACCAGAGAAAATTTGAAATCTTAAGAATGCTGTCCACTGGCAAAAGCCACAGTTAAGGCAGTACTAGCTAAAGTTTGAAAAGGAATACTATGAAATGTAGACTTGCCCTTTATGAGGATCAAGGACAATCGATCTCAGTTCATCGGTGTCTGCATCTATGATTACAGCCATCATGTCGCCGTCCATTGTGCCGACAGCAATGTGCTTAAAAACAGCATCTGTCCAGTATAGCTTCTCATTGATCCAGTCCACTGCCAAGCCATCAGGTGTGTCAAGTCCTTTCATAAAAACAGAAAATATTTGCTTTACGGAGACTAATTTTACCCATAGTCCAGTGTGCCTGCATTGAGCGTTCCACTTGAACCTAATAAGCTTCAAACTCCCAACTGTTGAAATTCAACAACTTGCTGCCTGACAATGGCAAAGTTTATTGTCATTTTAGTTCCATCTGAACATCACAGACGTATTCGATTGCACTGTCTGTGAGCTATAGGTACAATCACAAATTTTGGAATTCCAGCAGTTGAAAGAGTCACACAGGTTCAAGTTGAATGCTGAGAAGCAAATACTGTCATCTGAGTAAAACCTGTGTATCAAATGTAATTGATGTACATGAAAGCCATCCTTAACAAGGTCGAGGAATTTTTGCCCAGATATGTTATAAATCCTGATTAGGAGGTATCAAAGTTGGAAATAATTATCCTCTCTCTCAGGCAAGAATAATCTTCCAAGTCATTTAAAATTGGAATCGAGAAGAATGGTGCACTGAAAAGCATGTTGACAGAAATTTTACAACTGGTTGATCAATTTGTCTACACATGGGACACATGGTAGATTTCCCCAAGGAATCTCCGACTGTACAAATCATAATGAATCATAGGATATTCCCAGTACTTTGGAGTGGATACAAAATTGTGAAATGTCCATAGTTGACCATGTAAAACATGCAGTTTTTCTCATGTTTTTAAAAACTTTGCAAAAATATTATCCATGGGCTGTAACCATTTTCCTTGAGGATTAAAGTGCATGCATTCCTTTCATAGAACAGAAGTTCACTCTCTCTTGTACATGTATGGATGTGATGACCTTGAACCCTAGGCTTCTGACTGCAATTTATCTGTGTGAAAGTCCAGTGAACTTTTTAAAGATCCATTAGCTGTAACTTTGGTCATTTTTTTCATTTTGTTTGTTTCTGTTTATCATCTGCAGTTTCTGGTTTGAATCCCTGAACTATGGAGAAATTCCTAATATTTGGCTCATAAATATACCCTATATGAGTATAATCTGGATTGTCATTGTTTAAATTTTGTATTCAGGTCCGGACTAGAATACATTTATTAGCAATAAAAATGGTCATTTCACATGTACAGGCTGTGTTGGCAAGCAGAACACCAGGCATTGGTCATGATGATCGGATTATTGTAAAATTCTGTGGTTGATACATTGAAACAGAGTAGTGAAAAATTAGTCAACAGTTACAGCTAATCTCCCTTTAAATGAATGACTCTTCATGTAGGTATAGTCCTGCTCACATCAAAATGTCTTTAATAATTTAGAAACAATTTATATGATAGTTCAATATTTTACAGTTGTGACACTGAAATGTACCATTTGTTTCATCCTAATCCTTTTATTATCAAGTTTAGCATGGCCCTCTCATTTCCTAATGCAAAGTAGGGCCTGTACAAAGGTACATGGGGATGACAGACCTACTTACCGACTGAAATGACAGTTTCCACATTGCTACCATCCACCTGACATGACCTGATGACTTCCTCGTTCACATCAGTCCAGAATATTTGTTCAGAGTTTGCGTAAAAACTCAGAGCAACAACATTTTCCAGGTGACTTTGTATTGGGTAGTACTCATTGTGGTGAAAATTTGCCGCACGGATGTCACTGCGTGTTGCAACTATTAATAGTGGTTCTCCATCTGGAACAAATAGGATTGGTTTCTTGTAAGCTATATTATTGTAAACAATAATATGACAAAAGATTCTCATGTGCTAAGGTGAAACATAAACATCAAAATTTGTTATGACTACATGTACACTGTAGCTGTATTTTGTTATGATAACAGGGCTTCCCTGACTGCGCTTCATTCATAGAACTACGGGTATTTGCAATTCTCAATAGCGCCCTCAAAGTCAAGAATGATATTCTCTTTCTCCAAAGTTGCTGTGCAGTTTTAGTTACTTCACGATATATAAATGTGAATTTTTTTTGAAAATATGTACCTTTTCCGGTCAGAAATGGGAAATAGCGCCCTCAAAGTCAAGAATAAAAATGTCTTTCTTCAGGTTGTCATATTGTCATGGAAATCCAGACACTAAGTAAAAGGTAATATTTGTGGTAAATTTGTCTTCACATGGCTATTTCATGACATTAAATTCTGATTTCTCTCCAATGAAAACCATTTTCACAAGGTAGACAGATCAACCAACCTTCAGCTTTGCACCTGCGACCATCAGGTTCTAGTGAGTAGCCATCCACACAGGAACACTTGTAGGATTCCTTTGTGTTATCACAGCGCTGACTGCACAAACCGACAACCTCTAAGCATTCGTTGATATCTGAAATCAAACAACAAAAGAAACTTGCAACTGATATCTGTTCACCCCTATTCCCTGTGAACTTGACCAAATCACCAGGTAGAACAATAAGTTTGAGCCAAACCATGGGCGTGAATGGGTATAAACTACTCAGTAAATAAGAATCAGATCTAGAAGTATATAAACAACAACAAATGTATGTATTACCCTATGTATGTGTATCCAGTATACAGGCAATGCATAGATAGGCTGATACATAACAGACTATAACACAAACACAAGACACAGACAACTTGCTAAACATGGAATGTTTGTCAGAACTTTTGTCAAAAATTTATGAAAAGTGTTAACACACTCAATTTTCTCACATTCCCTCAATCACCCCGGGGGTGCATTCTTCCAAAAGGACACTTGAACACTTTGTAAACGGACGTCTTCATCAAATTACCAGCAATCTGAACCACTCTGTGTACTTGCATGTACACAGACTGAAAATTGCACTCACCTTCACAAGTTCTGTTATCTGGCATTAGTCTGTGACCATGCTGACACAGACAAATTGCTCCAGACGGAGTCATCTGACAGTTTTCACCGCAGTCCTTCTCTTCACACAAATCAAAATCTGTCGGGAGCCATTGCAGTGAAAATACATGTACATGGAGTTACTCTTCATGACAAGACTTGCGAAAGCTTCAAAAAAATCACTCCTGCTTCTTTTGACACAAGTTTAAAACATTTCTATATACTGGCAGTATATTTCACTAATTTTGATGTCTGTACTATAGAGTTGAGTATTCTCTGAACGTTTCAAGGAAATGAAATACAAATCTGTACTCTGAAAAGATTGTTTTGAAATCTTGGCTTGCATTGCATGGCCATTCAATATTGGCTTTATTTCTCGGGCCATGTGAATACTGAGCTATCAACTATCAAATATAGTTAAGAAAAATTTCAATGGTATTGACAACAACAAAATTAATGGTGCGTAGAGCACAACAAAATAGACCATGCTGTCCAGAAGACCAGATGGATGTCAAATTGTACCATGCAATTGCTCATGTGCATATTAATTGCTGAATCAAATACAACACAATCAAAAAAGGCAGTTTCAGCTGCAACTTTATTCTAGGAATTATTTCTATCAATAAGAAAGTTTCTTGTAATTCCGAAGTACTGGAGTTTTCATTTCGGGATATGCAAATTAGTAAGTGTAGCATTACAAACCACAGAGATTGGCTTCATCAGATCTGTCCACACAGTCGTAGTTGCCATCACAGAGCATTGACATATCTATGCAATCACTGCCATCAATACACTGGAAGCCGTTACACTCAGCGGGCTCTACTTTACATTGAAAAAATTCAAAAAAAAAAAGAAAACAACATTGCACAATTGTAACTTTATATCAGAGCTGGACACTGCCTTGCTTGTTCACATTACGGGAAGGCTCCATTAACTTAGGAATACCCTACCGGTACTTCCCTATGAGGATCAATTTCACAGACCTGCCTTTCCTACAATGGCACTACGATGGCACCAGCTGGATTAGATAAACATAACAATGGGACAATCACACCTTGGGGATTAAAAGTTATGTGTTTGTCACCCGAGTTGGTCAGGCAAGGACTCGGGTTTCAGGTACCATGCAAGTTAATGCAGCCTTCCCCTAATGACCTTTACACTCAGAATGTTTTGTTTCTTCCCATAGTTTCAATATGGAGTCAGGTCATTTACTAACTGAACAAAAGGAGTTCGCTGTCGTCAAAATATTTTCTTTGGTCCACATATAGGTCTTGTGTGTTCAAAGATATGCAAGCACCACTAGCCCTTCTTGACCTAGCTTGAAATGGACGCTACAGCTTACGTAACGTCATCAATAACCAACTCCAAGGCAACGCGCACCCTGTCAGCTTATCAGGTGCTTCACACATTTTAACAATCATATAGTGTTTTCTGACTCTTTGTGAAGGTAAACTAAAAAAACTTATAAATGATACAACTGAAATGTTCGATTTCATCGAGAAAAAGTTTCAGATGAGTCACTGATGAATCATTGTTTCAGCAGATTAAGGCAATGGATAGCGATTTAGAAACAGACTCACCACAGCCATGTTCGTCATCACCATCGGGGCAGTCCCTGATACTATCACATACCCAGTCGAGTGGAATGCAGTGACTGCCTGGGCACAGAAACATGCCTGTGCAATTGACCGGCTCTACAAATCAAATAAAAAAAACAATCTCAGTCACCGGGGAAAAAGGACATTCCTTTTTCATTAAAAATCGTTGAAATTCAATTTCTTAATCAACATAATATGTGTTTTGAGACCGCTACAAAACACAGATTATACTAAACTATATATACCACACTCTGTGCCAATTTTAACTGGATCTGCCAGGTACTTGACATCAAGGAGCTTGGACATTCCAGTCAAAAATATTCTGTTGGGTCTTAACAATTATACAATCCCCTGTGCCAATCCACCCCTCCATTATGGATGACACCGCTTTTCTGACAAAAATGAGACAAAGACGGAAATTTTTTTTTAGAATTAAAAAAATATCTAATATAACATTACACTAAAAAATTATACTCCAATATAATCTGTCTAATAGAGATTACTGGTAGTGACCATGGTGAGCACATTGTGGTACATATTAAGGTACAATTTCTACCACGGAAATATAACCTGAAAATGGGTATACATCAAAATATGACATACATATACGTCATAAATAAGAGAGAAATAATTAAAGGTATACTGTCACCTGTTCCAATTTTGGCAGTTACCATGGAAAGAGAAAATCTAACCAATTACAAAGCATTTGCAAGCAAAAGCGAAGTTCCAGAGACCAGAGCAGCGGAAGAAACAAGAGAATGTGTGACAAAGATAGGTGCAGAAATGAAAGAGTGCTTTGGATTTTACTATTCAGGGCTCATAGCAGTAAACACCATAATACATGTACAACTAAAAGCAAGGCAGTCCGGGGAATTACAGTACACAGATTACAAATGCCTACATGTACGGTAAAAACGCAACAGATACATACGGGGGCGACAACGCACGGAATTGTTTATCAGACGACATTCTCGCGAGACAGAGCTGCAATAATTTTCGCTCCGCTGACCTACGCAAAAATCAATCGCTTGACGGGTAGCGCTGAGTTGTTGCCGTAAAGAGGCGTGCAATTACGACGATGATCAGATGAGAGGAAACATCGGACCTAGGCCGTTGAAATTGAGCCACATGCATTTTCATTTGATTAAAAGCACAGACTAAAACAATTTTCATTGCTATGTCGCTGTTTTCACAAGATATTGACCGTTTGATCTTGGAAAGTTGAGTTGCTTTTACGTGCAGCCAACGCATGCCGGTGCGTGACAGACAGTACGTTCACTATGAATGCCTAGCTCTGCATGGCAGGGCTGTGTGTTACCGGCGTTAAACGGCCTCCCACCTCAGCCCCGCAGACTGATATAGGAAAAACCGCTGATGGCTCCTCGGAAATACGGCGGGCAGTTTCTCCGCCAAAACAGCCGATTTTGAGTCCAAATTTTGCATTGATCATCGTTTTCGAGCACACCCACCTCGCCTAGGTACACGATGTGCCCAGCCGCGCTTGTAAACGTGCGGAAACCCTACTTTTCTCTCTCTGTGCGAGCGAAGCGATCGTACCGCCGCCATTGATATTCATTAGCATTCGGGCGAAACAGTATAGCGCCACGTACGGCGAGTATTTAGAGAAAAAGAAAATCAAAAAGCAACAAAAAACAAAGCGAAAGAAAGCTAGAATTATTAATAACTGAACGCAATATGATAGTTGAGCAATGCCAAATGAAAAATAAATAAATAAACAAACAAGAAATGCCCGTAAAACCCGTCCGAGCTGAGCGATGACGTCATAAGCGTGTCGCAATGCATTCTGGGTAATTAAGGTAAAATTTGTGTGTAGCATGTTCTATGGTAGTAATACCGGAAATAGAGAAAGAAAGAAAGAAAGAAAGAAAGAAAGAAAGAAGGAAAGTGAGCAAAAACTAACAGTTCCAGAGCTGGTCTCTGGAACTAATTACAAATTTTTAGCGGATGGCCGCTTTTTAAAAACAACGCCCTAACGTGGGTATTTTGAATACCAAGGATTTGAAGGAACACCCCTTTGACCATATATGGGCATATTTAGATTACAGGTGACTGTATACCTTTAAGTCTAAGGCTACTATCCCCATTTGTGCATTATAAAGTCTGTCTTTCCAATATTTTACCAATATTATACCAATATTTTGGTTATGAAAGGGTTTATGAAAATCTCCAATGTCAGTGATGCAGAGACTAAATTGGTATATCCAAATTGCTGCTTACCACAAGTCTCTGGTTCATCTTCTGCCAGAGGGCAGTCTGATTCACCGTCACACATCCATTCCTTTGGTACACACACTCCAGAGGAGTTACACAGAAACTGAGGATCTTCACAGATGGGCACTTCTGGCGGCAAATCTGAGGGGAGAAGAAATTTGAACCTTGAACGCTGGGAATCAAGTGGATGGTCTCACTGTCACTTTACCCCAGTGTTGGGTTTGCTAAATTCATTATGTGTTCCTAAATTAGTACCACAGCACTGCTAATGTTTCAATGACTTTCGTGGTACAGTTACCAATGGTTGTCGACATGAGTATTGAATTTTTGTTGTTGTTTTTTTTCATAAAAGATACTTCCACATTTACAGGTTAAGCAAACAACATCATTACAGCACAGGTTCCCAGAAATCAGACACTTTAAAAGTAAATTACACAGCTATATAGTAAGCCATACATGTATAGTGTATTCACTTTGTTATCAGTGAGTTACTTCATCTTGAAAGCAATACAGTTTTTCATTCCATTCAACTGCAGATACTTCGTGAATGTGGAGGCCGCATGCACAGTTGCCATAAAGTTTATCTTGGTAAAAGGAATTCAGTCTAGCTGTGGTAAAGGTGCCTAGCTTTGGTGGGTTTGGCTCATTAGATTTGGCGGGTTTGGCTAATTACAGGAAAAAGGTCTGTGTCGAAATGAACGGACAGTAGTAAAGTCCAATCAAGAAATACTGTTTATTTCCAGGCTATTACTTCATAATCAAACAAGTAAACCTAAAATTTTTCAACGCATATGTAAAGTGACAGCCATCTTAAAGGTAGTATGTGCCTCGAAAGTGAAAGATTTTTGGACAGACTTTCCTGAATGACTCTTTCAACAATTCTCTTACCAAAGCAACAATAAATTTTGGGGTCA
Organism: Ptychodera flava; assembly: GCF_041260155.1. Lineage (NCBI taxonomy): Eukaryota > Metazoa > Hemichordata > Enteropneusta > Ptychoderidae > Ptychodera > Ptychodera flava. The sequence continues at coordinate 27,213,701 of NC_091943.1, forward strand.
CCGTGCAAAGTTTGGAACTAGCGAAACAAATTGCCCAACATTTGTGATTTCTGAAATTCAAAATGGCTGCCATTCCTGTGTCAACTCTGTGGAGGAAAATTGAAATTTTGGATTTTCAAAAAACTAAAAGGGTGACAGTTTTTCTTTCTCCACGAGCTTTAAAATGAGCCCCCACAAGTGGTATATCAGAAAAGAATTGTAGAAATTTGAGAGTCCGACTATCTGTCCCCGAGGTGCATTCTAACTTAATTTTCTTAATTTTAGGTTAATTTGTGAAGCAAAAAAGAGTAGGCAGTCATTTCAATGGAGTTACATTATATTTTGAACTGACAATAAATTGGCTTTACAGACTCTGCGACTATCATTGCTTAAGTACAACATTACTGTCAGCTAAGTGGTAATGACATTGACTTACCACATCCAAATTCATCAGTATGATCTCCACAGTCATTGTCTCTGTCGCACTGCCACGTCATGGGAATACACATGCCATTCCCACATGTGAACTGTTCTGGTGAGCAGTTGTCAGTTTCTGAAAAGAACAATTAAAATAGTGAAATTGAAAAACATTTTCTGATTGACCAACCGGTATCTTGCATGCACAATAAGACATGGTAGTCTCTGTAGTTGCCTCAACAGTTATAGATACCATTATGTCACCCTACATGACTCTTTTAACCAACTAACCATCCGGAGAGCTCTCCTAAATCTTGGGGTCCAACAGAGCTTGATCAATTAAAAAGTGATTCTGTCTCATCAAGTTTGCACTCCTGTACGACAGGGAAAGGGCAAGAATGATTGAAGTTGTGATTTGGAGTACAGAATGCACACAGCTATTACATTCATGTAGGAGAATTCATCTTGTCTGATGAGAATTCATCTAAATTTGGCAGTTGTAGAAATGTCGCGTTAATTTTTTATTAGCAATGTCAGGTGCTTGACAAAATTTTCTGCCATCACAGCTTCACACAAAAAGAGGCAACTTTTAATCTTGAGCATCTTGTGAATGAATCATTCATTTTATATCACAAAATACTTGTTAGATTTGCAAGAAATTTCTTCTCTGGCAGATAAAAAGCAAAAGAAAAAAGAAAAAAATTACAGTTCAGAAGTCTTTTGAGTAAATTAATGAATTTCTGTAACTTTCTTTTCGGTAACCCAGTCGGTGCAAAAATTCAAATTTCCAAGACATATAGTGAACTTGCTTCTGTCAAAGATATTGTGTCAATTTGGCTTCCTGGCGACCTTTGACCCACACCATACTTCCTGACCCCAAAACTTGTCCCTTCTGTACTAGGAGCCCTGAAGTAGGATGTCAAATGTCAAGTTCAAGTGTTGCTTACCACAGTTTGCTTCGTCCTCTCCATCATCACAGTCAGGTTCATGATCACACACCCAGGTGTTCATGATGCATTTGCCATTGGTACATTGAAACCAGTGGGCATTCACACAGCCACTCTCACCTCCTGGCAGTGTCAAGATATCATCAAACTTATTTAAGGGTAGGTAAGGGACCGTCTCAGATTGTCGCAGAAGTTCAAGAAACAAAATTTCTTCGTTTAGATCAAAACCCCCTCCCCTTAACGAAACTTCAAAAGTGCGAAATGTTCATGTCTGCCTGAGAGTACAATGTTGCATTTTGCTATAGCTACTAAAGACGTATTCCCCTTGCCACATTACAATTAAAGTAAACGATCAGATTTGAGTACTAACAGGGCATTTTACCGCATAAAAGTTTCATTTTATTTTACTTTCCCTTTTTGCATCTCTTGTGCTGTTCTTTGTCTTTGTGAACACGCAATTTGTACTTGGTAGGGGCGGTAAATATGCGAAAAACTTTGACAAGGGGGCCCAGGCATGTTCAATCATATTAAAACGACTATGACCAGGTGCATAACAAGTGAGAATAAAGACATCTAGTGGTTAGAGCAGACGCTTATAAATAGCACATTTTTAAAAAAATGATACTTTTTGTCTTTGTATAATTTGATGAATGAAATGTTTAGGATACAATGTTCCTATCGGTAAATTGTGTTTGGGGCACAAACGAGATGGAAACAGTTACAAATTTGTTGGCACGAGTGTGCAGTTTTTCTTTAATTTAAAATAAACACACGAAAACTTGTGATCACAAAATAAAAGTGCGAAAGTGAAGTTCACTAATTGAATGGAGGTCAAACCCCCTCCCCCCTAAACGAATAAATTTCGCTTTTTGAACTTCTGCGACAATCTGAGACGGTCCCTAACGCACCTCGAAAATGAAAGACCTAAACTTTTGCTCAAACTTTCCTCAAGCAAACTTTCAACCAATTCTCTTTCAAAATCAAGAATAAAATTTGAGGTCTCAGCACAAATTTTGGTGGTAGAGAAACAAATGACCCAATATTTGAAATTCAAAATGGCCGCTATGCCTGTGTTATCTCTGTATGGGGAAATAAAATTCACAATTTTTACAAAACTAAGCTAGTGAAAACTTTATTTACAACAAGAGCTCCGAAATGAGCGGGCCACAAGTGGCAGGCAAATAGATTATTTTTAAAGTTAAGAAGTCAAAATATCTGTCCCCGAGATGCATTCTACCTTAACCCTTTCACCCCCAGTTCCCTGTATACAGGTCCAACTTTACCATAGAAAACAATGGATTTGGGACAAATCATGGTGGTGAAAGGGTTAAAAAGAGAACTCATCATATTGAAATTTCAGTAACCTGTCTTATAATGTGCACATGCATCTGAAGGGAAAAGCTTTTTTTTTCTCAATAATGAGACAGCAGTTCACTCGATAGATCTTATGGGATACATATGTAGATGGGATCATGGAAATATTCCTTCTTCAAAAAAAACAAAAAAGCATCTTGAATGTTAACCCTTATTCTACAGAGTTCACAGGTCATCATCGGGTCAAGTTGGGTAAAATTAATGAAGCATGACATGTCCTATATATGCTGTATTTTAACAAAGACCTGAACATTTGCAGGCCCATGCAGACATGAATTTATTGACTAATAAACCTGCTGCCAAGTAGCTGAAACTTTGTAGACATAAAAGTTTGACCCTTTTCCTGCCAGACAGTATCACTTCCCCATAACCAACTCAATGAAAAGCGGTATTGAGCCAAAACCATACATATTTCCACCCATTTGGCTTGGTCTGTTCCAACAGCTCTAAGTCCATACAAATCGTATTTCCAGTATCTGTGATTTCAGAGGCCTTCAAATGTTCAAATTTTTGTAATAATGCACCCAATGGGACGTATACTGTGCTTCACTGGTTTTCAAAAAACTTGACCTGAGGGAGAAATAAACGTGAACTTGGCAGGAAAAGGGTTAAGGTCAACACCACCTTTTTTTACCGACTTGGCAGATGGGGAAGTGACGGGTCTGGCAGGATGAAAGTTACCACAGCTTACCACAATCTACTTCATCAGATCCATCGTGGCAATCTGGATCACCATCACATTTCCATCTTACAGAAATGCAAGGCCCACCATCACACTGGAATTCTCGTGGAGAGCAAGTAATATTACCTGAAGACAGAGTATGATACAGGCAAGGTATACAGCACTGGTATTATTCAACAGTTATTCAATTAGTTGACACCAAGACCAGGAAGAATAATTAAACTCTTCCTCGGAATCACAGCTTCTACTCTAGCCAATTTGGAAACTTTTATGAAACTGCTGCAAAATATATACTTCTGATTTTAGTGCTGAAGGAGAAGTTTGTTTTCTTCTGCAAACATTAGGAAATGCTCAGAATAAGTTCCATCAACACTGCTTATATATGATATAATACTTCTATTATTGTGGACTGTTTGTAAAATCTTGACACCAAGTCATTAATAACAATGAATAAATGGGAAGTTTTTCCAGTTCACAATCAATTTAAACAGAAAATTTCACTCACCCCTCTACAGCTTTGCCAATAAAAGCCCAAGGAACAATGTGAGTTTTAAAGTACCATCCTGTGCTTATGCAAAGTCATTTTTCTTGGCATAATTACAACACTTACATGTTTCTTCATCAGAGCCATCACCACAGTCATCATCCTGATCACAAACCCAGTTTTCAGGAATGCATTTGCCAGTCTTGCAGTGGAAAGCATTCGAAGCACAGCTACTGCCTGTTAAAAAAATATGATGGGACTAATTTCATCTCACACATTTCTCAAAGAAAATTTCTGAACACTGGATCTAAAATTGCTGATCACATCCCAAATTGAAAGAATTTTACTGAAGAACACACCTTTAATCACTGGATTTTTTTATATACATCAATATCATTATTACATAGGCTGACTAATGCACAGATACAAGAACTTGAACACTAATCATGATGCATCATTTTTCACAATAACTTTCATGCTTGATACCTAGGGTATACTTAATGATTTGTGACAAGCTATAATTGGGGGGTGACTGTGATTATTGCCACTGTTCACCATGACTAATCTCTGATTGATGTGTTTGTCAGCTGGAGTAGTTGGAACTTACGGCACATTTCTTCATCGGAGCCATCATGGCAGTCCTCCATGGCATCACATTTCCAGTCTTTGGGAATGCACTGACCATTTCTGCAGTGGAATTCACCATCCATGCACGTCTTCTCCTCTGTGTAATACAACAACAATATGCTATATGTGTAACATATTTGTGAACACTACTGTTGGGAAGATTGAAAACAGCACTGACGAGGAATTTGGTCAAAAAAGCCTTCAGGTAGTATGCACATCGAAAGTGAAAGACTTAAACTTTTGCTCAAACTTTCCTTTCAGCCCTTCTCTTACTAAATCAAGAATAAAAATTGGGGGTCACACTGTGCAAATTTGGTCCTAGAGAAACAAATAACCAAATATTTACCAATATTTAAAATTCAAAATGGCCACCATCACTGTTAACTCTAAAAGAAAAATAAAATTTTTGATTTTCGAAAATTAAGCCGGTGGAAAGTTTCTTGCACCAAGAGCTTTAACCCTTTCACCACTATGTTTGTCCCAAATCCATTGTTTTCTATGGTAAAGTTGGACCTGTATACGGGGAACTGGGGTGAAAGGGTTAAATGAACCCCTACAAGTGGTAGATCAGAAAAGAATTGTAAAAGTTTGAGAGTTCGAATATCTGTCCCCGAGGTGCATTCTACCTTAATAACAAGTAGTGTTTTGAGCAGTGAAGCATAGACCCTTTGTGCATTCAGCGGTTGGGTTTTGTTGATATAAGAATTATTATTCTCAACTGTACATTGGCACACTTCTCACCTGTACACCTGTTTTCCTTGTAGTGAAACCCTGTTGGACATCCGCAAACTGGTCCACTTGTTGTTGGAAGGCACATGCCACCATGGCAGGACTTACTGAAGTCATCTTCTCTGCTGCAGGCACTAGTCTCTGTGAGGGACAAAATGGTTGACATGAAAATTAATATTCTACTATTTAAAAGTATCACTGACAAGATCATAAAATTAATGTCCCATGTATTCTTCAATCAACACATCGACAACAATTATGACACTGGAAAGAAATTGTGAAAATATGCAACATTGACATTATGATGTATTCTGAAATGCTAGAAACTGTGTAAGTCTTCATGTGGAACAATCAAAGTTGGATGTTTTCAACTATCAACCCTTTTACACAATGGTTTGGCCCAAACCTATGGTTATTGTTAAGGAGTGTTGACCCGTTTAGAGGTAATTGCGGGGTGTCAAGAGAAGACTGCTGTATGGAGTTTTCATGCTGTTACTGCAAACTTGAGATTATTACATTTATGTTTTACATTCAACTCCTCACGCTTGCTAACAAATATTTACACTCTACCTCTTAAAATTTCAATATTTCGGTTCAGCCCAAATTTGACAGGGTGGCTGGACCTGAACACAATAAAATAGGAATTTGCAGCTGAGAAGACCAGCAAAGCTTTGGCAATTTATCTGTCAGAAGCACTACCTTTCACAACTGGCTCCATAAATACCCTGACATCATACGCCCCATTCACATCAACTTTAACCATGTTCTCCTGGTTGCCAAAGAACTCCGATTCTTTCAGACTGTAGAGTTGACTGAGGGCGCTGTCCGTCCAGATGACAGTGTTCTCATAGACTGCGACTCCAAACGGATTGGTCAGACTTTCAGTCAATGTGTACCTGCCAAGGAAAGTTGACAAATATCTCACTACAAGTAAAAGTTTCTTTCAGTTGATTCTGACAGACTATACCAGCATATTCCTCCTTCTACCAGGCTCCTCAGACAAACCATAGAAATACATACCACTTAAGAGACGGAGGAATATTCAATCTAAAAGAAAATTTCGCTTTCTACCTTGTTTGAATTATTTTTCCTTCATCCAAAGTTATATCAAACTACCGGCCACTTGGAAATGAACTTCCCTGATGAAGAAAAAAGTCGGGGTGATGTACATGTACAGTGATGCCTCCTTTTCCTTCATTTGTGAAATACTCAATTCAATCATTACTTAGCTAGTTTTACTCCAGATCTGAAACATAGACAGGGGTGTTGATGGACAACGCACCGCACTGATTTGTGTTTGATGTGTATGATCTATCCAAGGACAGCAAATGTTACATTGCAGAGCTTTGTCCTGTACTGTCAGACAACTTTCGACTTTTAAAAGAGCTAGGTGTTAAATTGAGTCAACAAAATGCATTCTGTATTTCATTAGAAGAGACAAATGAATCCCATCAGGTCAATCCATGAATGAAATTTGGGACAAAACAACCAGGCCAAATAACCTCACAATGCTCTGTTATCATAGGAAATTCCATTCATAGTAATACAAAGAATGACAAAATATTGTAAAACCTATTTTGTTTTTAGTATGTGTACATGATTTTCCATGCTTGGATGACATATCACCAAGTTTATACCTTTGGCTCCCATCAATGCCTGCCATTTCTAAAGTATGTAGCTTTGCATCGGTCCAAACCAGACGTCTCGTCTTCTTGTCAAGTGCGATGTGATTTGGCCAGCCAAGGTCAGAGTCTAAAATGACCGTTCTTTCAGAGCCATCCATTGCAGCCCTCTCTATCTTAGATTTCGTACCCCAGTCAGTCCAGAACATCAATCTGTGATGCAGGCAATATTAGTTTGAGTGTATTTAGAAATGTTCAAGTTCCGTTATGTGGAATTTGTTCTTCTTTCTCGGCAGTCATGTTTTCAGTTTTGTAAGCCAGTTGTAATTTTAAGGTACTTTATCAATTGTTATTCTGCATAAGTATGATTCTTTGTGAAATATACCCCCCCCCCCTCCACCCAATCTGTTCCTTTACAAACTATTTTACTTGAATTCAAATCCAAGGGCTACAACATTCTGTCAGTATTTTGCAATTTGTTTCATACACCTGTCGCTACAGGACCTTACATCCTGATACTTCTGGTGTTATGCAGAATTCAAAATTCAACATTTTACTTGAAGACAAATGCTACCTTTTCCCTAAAAAATACACAATCTCTGTAGGTTACAACTGTGCAATTCAGTACAAAATTTACTGAATATCACACTGTTGGATTCTATACAAACATAATTACCAGCCAGTTAGGTCATGTAAGGATTATAAAAATGGATAATTGTTACTTAAAGTTCAAGGATTTTCCAGGACTTCTAGCAATTTTTAAGAACATTTTGAGGTCCAAAATACCATTTCAAGAGCTCATTTTTACAACACATCACTTTTTATACAATTTCAGTAATAACTTTTACGATATTACTACTGATTGTCTCGCCATCTTTTTTGAAACTATGGATGGATTATCAATTTTCAAAGACTTTCCACGACTCAATTTCATTTTTAAGTACTTTTCCAAGACTTTCCAGGAGGTTTTAAAATTCAAAGAATTTCAAGGACTTGCCAGGAATGCAGGAGAGCCTGTAACTGGCAACTATGCAAATGATAACAGTCTGTTATGCACCTCGAAAGTAAAAGACTTAAACTTTTGCTCCAACTTTCTTAAACGAAACTTTCAACCATTCTCTTGCCAAATCAACAATAAAAAATTGGGGGTCACCGTGCAAAGTTCAGAACTAGCGAAACAAATTGCCCAACATTTTGCAATTTCAAAATGGCCGCCATCCCAGTGTTAACTCTATGGGATTAATTAACCCTTTCACCACCATGGTTCCACCCAAACCATTGTTATCAATGGTGATCTTGGACCTGTATACAGGGAACTGGGGGTGAAAGGGTTAAATTTTGGAGCTTCAAAAAACTAAGATGGTGAAAGTTTTTCTTTGTCCAAGAGCTTTAAAATGAGCCCCCACAAGTGGTAGATCAGAAAAGAATTGTAGAAATTTGAGTCCGATTGTCTGTCCCCGAGATGCATTCTACCTTAACCCTTTCACCCCCAGTTCCCTGTGTAGAGGTCCAACTTTACCATAGAAAACAATGGATTTGGGACAAACCATGGTGGTGAAAGGGTTAAAAGTAGGATTCTGAAATTCTTTTTTAAGATTATTTACCCTTCTTCAGGAAACAAAGCCAATCCTCTGGGCATTTCTACTTCATCTTTGACCAATGTTCTCCTAACACTGCCATCACCACTGATAACTTCAATGACCCTTCTGCCAAGATCTGTCCAGTAGATGAGACCCGTGCTCTGGTCAACTCTCACAGTTTCTGCCGAAGTCAACTCACCCTGCACCAAGGTGCGTAGGTGTGTGCCATTGAGGGCACTGCACTCCAGGTGACCTGGTGGAAAAAGTATGAATGACAAAACTTCTGAGGCTGGTGAATATTGACTCACTGGTAGCTCAAAACGTGCAGCTACTTTTCATACAGAATAAGGCGACAGTTAATTGGTACACACACACAAACACTGACCTTGAGCTTGACATGCACTTCTGTGATTAGTATGAATGACTTTAACGTCCATCAAAGTGTCCATGAAACTGTAAAATCTACTGCATGTTTCTATGTAAACACGAATTTAAATTATCCTGATGGAATATTTGGTGAATCAAGGTCAACTGCATGATGAACAACACAAAACATTTTTATTTTTTTTGAAGGAAACTTATCAGGTAAGAGTTGGAAAAATATTGTTTTAACGCTTTGAGTGCCAAAGTCTATTTTTGTCCCTTTTAAAAAACATAATCCCCAGGCAATTTTACTCAGATTTTTACCAAAATTTTGAGACAAAACTGTAGCAAATGAAATGTGATGTCCATTTGGTCCAAAATTATCAAAAACTTACAGAAAAAATTCATAAAAATTGGTAAAATTTTGCACTAAAACTTTGGCGGGAGAAAATTACAGCACTCAAAGGATAAAAGTAGATTTTACAGTAACAAGATAGACAAGGTAGTATGCAAAATGATCGAATATGGCTGTTTCATAGGATGTCAAATTGGATGCTCATAGCAATCTTACACTTGTTGGACTGTAATAAAGTATTTTTTTTATCCATTACCTGTTCCAAGGTCAATCCAGTACAACAATCCTCTTTGCCAGTCAATATCCAGGGACATTATTTTGGAGAGGCCAATGTCAACTTCTAATTCTTGTCGCTGACCCGTTGACATTTCCAATGTGTAAAACGATGAACGATTTGCATATATGACAGACAAACCTGATGGACATTCATGTAAAAAGAAAAACATTGTCAAAACAGTGTGAGAAAAATGTATATACTGTTTCTTATGACATAGATTTTAGACATAAGCCAGTATATTGAGAGTTTCAGTTTAATTTTTCAGGTCTTCAACGCAATGCTGACCTTCAGAAAATTTTACAGGATTTTGCAAAAACAAAGTTTGGGCTTGGTTTGGAAAGGATTGGGCAAATTAAGTTACCAGAAATGAGTATTTTTCCTGAACCATTTAATTCACCATTTAATTGTTGTACCTTTTGGATTTACAGATTGCAATTTAGTATGGTTCAATATCAAAATACAACAGAATGTTCTAAATACTGCTTCTAGGGTATTTTAATAGGTATTGGAATTTGATGGGCTTTTAAGTATAAACAGGGTAACCACAGACAAATAGAACATGTGCTCATAGAATAAAATCTTTTATGAGCCCTACAGATTACTCATGGTGTTACCACATGGAAACTTTACCAACACATTACCATTAAAAAGAGTATACATATACACTGATTTATATTTCACTGCTGTTCACAATTGTAAATTTACATTATTCGATTTGATGAAGAGGGTCGTACTTTGAGTCCGTAAGGCTGCATTAACTTGCATGGTACCTGAAACCAGAGTCCTTGCCTGACCAACTCGGGTGACAAACAGAAGACTTTTAATCCCCAAGGTGTGAATGTTCCATTGTTATGTTTATCTAATCCAGCTGGTGCCATTGTAGTGCCATTGTAGGAAAGGCAGGTCTGTGATATTGATCCTCTAGGGAAGTCGGGTATTCCTAAGTTAATGGAGCTTTCCCGTAATGCAAGCCCTAACAATGAGAAAATCACTTTCCATTTGAAGAGTGTGATTCATTACCATCACTGCCACAGCCTGACATACACACTTGACACTATAGCCGCATTGACGCCACAAAAATCATCCTGGACGAGAAACAACATTCAAAATCCATCCAAATTCACCTGTGCAAGTTGCACCATCTGAATTCAAGTACTGATCGTCTGGGCAGGAGCACACATGACCTCTGCTGACCAATGGTGATAGAAGACAGAAATGACTGCACATAGCTGCTCCACCTTTGTAACATACATCTGAAGAAAAACAAAACCAGTTTCTTTGTAATGCCTACAAACCTTGCTATGTATGTTTTTTAAAATTTACATAGAATTTGGGAAACAGTACATTCAAACCTAAAACTGCTTGCTTCTGTAGTACCTGCTTGTCCATGATGAAGTTCATTTTGTTTTATCTATCAAGTTGTGTGCAGAGCACAGATTTACAAATGAAGCAGTTTAATCTTTTCATCAAATTTCCATAAAGATTTACAAACTGAAACTATTGCTATCACACACTTACATGATATTGCATCAACCTGATTTCAAAAAGCACACCGAAAAGGGCTCTAAAATGAACTCCTACAAGGGGTAGTCCAGAACAGTATAAAAAAAATTGTATGCCTGAATATCTGTCCCCGAGGCACATACTATATATACCTTCCATGGGAGGTTGTCTCATTGGATGGAAGACCTTCACATCAGTTGGCAACCAGGATGTTACCAGTGTCTCATCATTCATACCAGTGAATTTATTAGCAGAGTGAATGCTGTGGGATTGCAAATCAGTCCAGTACAGGGAATCTTCAAAGACAGTCACAGCAAACGGATGACCCATTTCAGCGTCTCTCACTCTCCGGCGGTCATTGCCAGACAGGTCACATGAGTCAATCACCTGTCAGCATACAGATTAAGTTAAAAGAATGAAAAATTGTCAATAGAGGGCGATGTATAGAATTAGGTTTGATGGAAGAAGAATTAAAAGCACTGAGCCGATGCGTGTTCAGTAAGGAATAGTAAATTGTATATCCACTTCCCACCATAAAAAAACTGAGACTTTGTTAAAATCATGTTAAAATGAACAGAGTAATTTTAAAATATAGAGATGAACTGCTTCCACAGACATACACCTTTATGAACATATGTCAATGCTTTAATCTATACTCCCAAATAAAAATAGGAAAGTTCAATATGTGATCTGAAAATCTGCATGAAAAAACACTTCTCCATTGTTTTCAGGTGACAAATCTTGATAAAAGCAAAAAAATACAAAAAAGGGCAATATAGCCAACCAGAAAAATACTATTGAAAACTGCTAAAATATTATCAAAAACTTTGAAACTTTGCAAAGAATAGTATTAAGCCAGAAAAATATTATTGTAGCAAATGGCCAAGATATTATAGAAAACTTTGAAATAAACTTTTTTATCAAACAGGGAAATGTGTGTACTATGACAGTGCTTTCAGCTGAAACACTGCAAGACAAAAACTATTGACACATCCAACCTGTATGTTGCCATCAATCCAAAAGAGTCTACTGGTTGAATAATCAATTGTGAGTCCATTGGGCCAATGAATTTCCTTCCTGATTAAGATCTCTCTTCTGCTCCCATCCATTCCAGCTTTTTCAATCTTTGGTATTAAGCCCCAGTCAGTCCAATACATGTATCTACAATAAATCACCATTCATGAAAAAATCAAGTGACTGCAGTATGATTTTACTTATCCTATCAAAGTGTAGATTTTTAGTTAATCTTTTACAGGTTTGTAATTTTCCATTTTTTATGCCATTGGCTTTCCATAAAATCTTTCCTTTTGTGTCTGTTTTGCTTTGTTATTGTTTTATGATATACTTAGTGCCTTCACATCAAATTTGCTTGCTGTTGATCCTCTTCAAAAAATGAAAAGAATCAATAAATGAATGAATAAATAAATAACTAATTGAATTACATCAATGTATGAATGAAAGGAATAAATGAATGAATGAATGAATGAATGGAGACATCAATGAGTGTTGTATATGAATGAATGAATCAATGAGAGTAATAAATCAATGAAATGAATAACCAATGAACAAGTAAATGAAAGAATAGAATAAATCAATGATTGACAGGAATCTTTATAATTAAATGACCAATTCCTTACCCATGCTTGGGATCTAACACAATAGCTCTTGGTTCATCTATATCAGAGTTGATGAGAACTTTACGAGTACCATCTAAGATTGCCACCAACACCTGCCCTGGTTTGGCAGTTGTCACATACAACTGCTTGCCAACCCAGTCAAAGGCAAGTCCTTCAATTGTTCCCAGATCTGGAAGAAACAAATTAAAGAGATTTGGACTGGAGTCACGTACAGATACATTTTGTCATGGCCAGTGAAGTAGTGTTGTTGATGTTCAGCTATTAGTTAGCCAACCACTAATAATAATAAAGTAAATTTGTAATGCGCCTAATCTCTAAACAGAGCTCTAGGCGCAATAGTAACAAAATAAAATATAACAGGGGAAATGAATGAACCACCGGGACTGGAGACAAGGTAAACGAAAAAAGGTAAACTACTGTTTAAAGAGATAAGTCTTGAGGGAACGACGGAAAGAAAGGGTAGAGCTGGAGTGGCGAAACTCATGATAATAGGTGCACTATTTAAAATTATATCATACCAGTATATTGATGGTGCAAATACAGCGATCTGATTGGTCGAGACGCGAAACGAACCGTGGTATATTGGCGATATACCACAGCTGGTAATTACATGCGAGCTCTTAGCTTGAGCAAAAATCCGTCTTTCGATGTTACACGCCAGAATTTCAATATACTGTTATGATATAGTAGCAATAAATCACACCCAGCGACGGTATACCACTCGATTTTGGCCAGTCCACTTCATATATGCACTCGCTATGCTCGTGCATATATGTCGTGAACTAGTCAAAATCTTGTGATATACTATCGCTGGGTGTGCTTCATTGCTTAAGTATTACATGGCTGATTCAAATGGTCTTTCTCCCCCTTTATATATGCATCAGAATAACTTTATGAGACGTACGTGTTATTCACAATGGTATTTTGACCAAAATGTTGGCCAGGCTTGCAAAATCAGTGATTTATCGATGATGCTGCAGGTGGACCATTCTTTCGCCAGGCCTAGTTGACAGCAAAGTATAAGGCATTGGAACCCTACTCATATACACAGATGGGACAGCAAACCATAAACAAAACTGAAACGGTTCTCCTCTATACAAGCTTGTGATGGTATACATACAGAGGCCCAGTCATTATTGTCACAATCATGGAAGGTGCAAAATAATTTATTTGTACACAGACATGGCAAACCATAGACTCTTGAGAAAAAACGGGACAGGCAACTGCTGAGGTTTCTTTGTGCGATCTATCTTGGAATACATTAAAGTTTATTTGCCAAGCGGTCCCCGACAACAATACTTCGTACTTAACACTGAATCTCATTAACGATCAAACTGACGTTCTGAATATGTACACTTTGCTCTTGCATGGCATGTTCCGAGTAATGACACAGAGAATTTGAGGGGTTTTTTTATGCTAGTCATGGTGAATGTTCTGGTAACGATGGAGATCACATTTTGGATTCAAGCCGAAGCCAACGGGAAAAAACCAGACGATAAAAACAGTGTACATTTAGCCATAGACGCTACAGAAAACTCTTGCTAGATATCGACAATATAAGTTTACATTCCCTACCATCAAATCTCCGATAACAACAAACATTTATAAGTTAGACAGGTTTACACTTCCCCAGTCCTGCGAAACGAAAATCTGACCTTTATTTCATCTGTCACGCAACATTTGACGAAAATCAGGGAACACAAAAATGACTACTCCATCGGAGCTCAAATACACGACCTCTAACATTTTGGTACTGTTTTAGCCTAAAGAAACACCAAAGTTTGGATAAGCTATACATGTTTACATCCGCAAAGTACTAAAAATACATTTGTAACACTGACTTTCGCTGTCAGGAGAAACTTCGCGATAAATCGGGACTCTCCATCGGTTGATGGAGTCAGAAGCGGTAAGGTAGACATGCATTTACACAAGCTGGACGCTGTCCTCGTGAATTTGGCCGTTCACAGTTTTCAAACAACAACATTTCAGTAGTTAACATACATACTTTACCGAATCATGGAGCACCTCCTCGCACAGAAAATATTCCGACGGTTAAAAAACTGCAAAAACGAGGGAAAATTCGGAGATACACGGACGATTGCGGAATGTAAACAACTCTGTGATGTCAACTGCTGTCAAGTCTGGAACTGCAGCGGTATGTGTTTCGGATTTCTATTCGAAACTTTGTCACTTTACAGCAACATACTGACTCCCTGCAGACTTCTAGTTGCATCGAATCTCGCTACCAATATGTAAAAAGTACTTTAAAACCATTTTGACAAATTCTTCTCAAAATAGTTATTTCTAAAGATGGACTTGCGGGTAATCCGAAATAACTTGTAATCCGAAAACATTATTACCGTATACCCGCATGCACGTGTCTATGAACCGGACGTTGTGCAGTCGATCGGGTCCAGCTTCATTCCGTCCCCGACCCATTAACACCTCTTAATTATTCCAAGTAGGATCGCACGCTGCTAATCCCATAGACCCTTTGTTCTCTATCGCAGTTGCCTGTCCCGTTTTTCTCGAGGGTCTATGGGCAAACATGGCAAAAATTGCCCCAAAATACAAAATTGCAGATTTCATCATAATTTCATTAAATCTCATTTACTTCATCTGTAGGAACCTGTATACCAAATTTCAAAGCTATCAGATGTGTAGTTTTGGAATACACATTTTTTTGACCAAAACTGGCAAAATTTGCCCCCAAAATACAAAAATACAGATTTCATCAGAAATTCAATATATATTACTTAGTTCATCTATAGAAACCTGTATACCAAATTTCAAAGCTATCAGACCAGTACTTTTTGAGAAACACATTTTTTGACCAAAAATGGCAAAAATTGCCCAAAAATACAAAATTACAGATTTCATCAGAAATTCAATATATATTACTTAGTTCATCTGTAGAAACCTGTATACCAAATTTCAAAGCTATTAGACCAGTACTTTTTGAGAAACACATTTTTGACCAAACATGGCAAAAATTGCCCCAAAATACAAAATCGCAGATTTCATCATAATTTCATTAAATATCATTTAGTTCATCTGTAGGAACCTGTATACCAAATTTCAAAGCTATCAGATGTGTAGTTTTGGAAATACACATTTTTTGACCAAAAATGGCAAAAATTGCCCCAAAAATACAAAAATACAGATTTCATCAGAAATTCAATATATATTACTTAGTTCATCTAGGGAAACCTGTATACAAATTTCAAAGCTATCAGATCAGTACTTTTTGAGAAACCCAAAACCCATTTTTTGACCAAAAATGGCAAAAATTGCCTTAAAAATGCAAAATTGCATATTTCTGGATAATTTGAACATATCTGAAATAAATCATCCCTAGAAACCTATGTACCAAACATCAAAGCTATCTGACTGGTAGTTTTGAAGAAGAAGATTTTCAAAGATTTTTTTACAAAAAACGACAAAAATTGACTTAAAAATACAAATATGCAAATTTTACCACAATTTGAACAAACTTAAGTGAGGTCACCCTAAGTTAACTGCATATAAATTCTAAGCAATCAGACTTGCGCTTTCAGAGGAGAAGGCAATTGTTGACGGATGACGACGACGGAGGACGACGACGGAAAATCAACCTATTTGATAAGCTCCGCATCGCTGACAGCGGAGCTAAAAACTTGGTAAAATGACAAGGAAACCAGGTGAAATTTACCCGTTCACCTCTGAACAAATATGTGGTTTATTTTAATTTCCTTTCTCCCACGTGGTATTTATTTCTATGGTTTGTCTACAAAGCCTGGTAGAAAGGGATTAAATTTTGACAAATGTGAAACAATACAGTATTCCTGACCAACTGAAATTACTTTCACCGGAATTCCATCATCCAATGGTACTCTTTTGATGCTCATGTTGGTGACATTTACATAATATATGAGCTGACTTGACCAATCAAAATCCAAGACTGTGAGGTGGGGAAGGCCTGACGCCACGGCAACATACTCCTTTGTGCCATGCAGACTCAGCATCCGCACTTCATGTTTGTTGGTGAATATTAACTTGGGTTCAGGACCTGTAAAAGGTGGATGAAACACTTTGTCACTGTGTCTGGCAAACTTCTTTTTTGACATTTTGGCAAACCTCTATACACTAGCAAGATATGTCTGTTTTTGCTCTACGTATCAACTATGCACAAGGCTTGTAATATTCTACTATACAAGTATATATGTTTGTTGTGAATGGAAGAAATAATATTTGTCATTTACAATACAGGGCAAGTATACTTTTTGAATTTCTATGACACCCTGAATCTTCATGCTTTAACTCCATGGACACAAAAATATGATACCGTTAAAATTCTCCAATTTCTCGACAGATCTGAATACTTTTGAATCAGAGGCAAGAAAAGCCTGAAAAATAACACTCTCTCAATTGACTTCCTTTTCAATAGAATAACACACCTGTGTCCACTGCAGATACTAGTAGTATTACAGACTGTAAAAGTGAGACTAACGATAGTAATACTGAATTTTTCATTTAAACCAACGTTTGAGTTGGTGAATTCCCATCCAAGCCCCCTCTCCACATGACAAACAGAACTGCAAAACTGCAAAAGGACATCAAAACTTACCTGTGGCTCTGCAAGTGACACCGTCAGGCTCCAGTAGATATCCCTTGACACACAGACACTTGTAAGAGCGAAGGTATTCTCACAGATGTGGCTGCATGAACCGAAGACCTCCGAGCATTCATCGACATCTGTAAAGTACAACACCTGTGTGAGTCTGTGATCTACTATAGTGTGGTATTTGACCAGCAGAATACGTGAAGCAACTTCAAACCACACAATGTGAGATGTTACACATGTACCATCTGACAAGGACAGTAGGATTTTTGCGTGAGCTAATCAAAAGTGTTTTTTATAGTATGGAATGGGCATTCTGTGAAATTGACTATTTCGAGGTATCTGACTGCAGTGCATATTCTGTAAGTTCCTTTGCACATTCACTGTTGAACAGTTTTGAGGGAACCCATTGGACAATTTTTTTGCAAGAATATATCTCAATTGCGCTCTTCATGTAGGCTGTCAGGGGCACGTCCAAAACAGTGTTTCATACTTGCACTAGAAATCGGAAGAAATATTATTGTGACGTTACACAGAAACGGTCATTAAACCCAGGCATTTGATACCATACTCATGAATGTAACGGTAAGATGTACTATTATTTTATTTGCAAAATATCCCAAAGGATGCACAAGGACATTTACACAGTGTATCGCCAACACTGATGCGTGTTTAACAACATGTTCGAAGAAACTCTTGAAAAATGTAGCCATGACTATACAGACATAATTGCTTTGGGTGACTTTAACTATCCCATTAACAATCCTTTAGATGATGTAAGTGACAACTTTTCTTTATCACAAATTGTCAACCAACCAACTCACAAGAAAGGTAAAATATTGGATTTAATTTTTGTTAAAGAACCAGAACTTTGTTCTGTACCAACGGTTTACCTTTGAGCTGTTTGACAGCGATCATGCTGTCATTGAATTTGTGTTTAAAACACATATTACTAGATTAAGCAAAGTTCCACGCATAGCTTTTAATTTCAAAAAGGCGGATTTTGATGGCCTGCGTTCATTACTAGATAAAGTCCCTCTCCATAGTGCACTACTTGACTCTGACATTAATGTTAATTGGCAATGTTGGAAAGATCTAGTATTCTTAGCAGTAAAGGAGTTTGTACCAACCACTGTAATTAAGGATGTCAACAGACCTCCCTGGGTCGACAGTGAAATCAAACACTTTAGCAAAAAGGTTCAAACAGCACGGAGAAAGGCACACCGCTCTGACTCAACATCAGCTTGGTCTAACTTCCGCAAAATAAGAAATAAACTTAAAATATGTGTACTCACAAATATAATGATTACCTACAAGTCCTCAGTGACTCAGTTAAAGAAAACCCCAAGAGATTTTGGGGTTTCTTCAAAAGTAAAACGAAATCTAAAAATATTCCGAATCAAGTTAAACTCAATGCCAAGACAGCCACCCAGCCAAACGAGAAAGCAGAACTTTTCAATGATCACTTCAAGTCCATTTTTACTTCTCAACCCATGAACCGGACTTATCCTGTAACTTCAGTTTTCCAACATGCTGGTCTTGGCAGTATTAGCATTTCGATCGGTGAGGTCGAACATATTTTAAAACACCTGGATACAAACAAAGCCAGTGGGCCTGATGAATTGCCAGCCCGAATTCTCAAAGAGTGCTCACATGAATTAGCACCTTCATTGTGTTCACTATACAACAAATCGATAGAAACAGGTGCACTACCCGATGAATGGCTGTCAGCTAATGTTATTCCGGTGCACAAAAAGTCTGACAAATCAAACGTCATTAACTACAGGCCTATTTCCTTATTGTGTATTTGTAGCAAAGTTTTCGAGAGATGTATTTTTAACTCCATTTATCCACATATTGAACCCCTTCTCCATCATATGCAACATGGTTTTACTAAAAGACGTTCCACGACTACACAACTTGTACAAATATTTCATCATGTAGGGAAAATCCTCGATCGGTCAGGGCAAGTCGATATAATATATCTCGACTTTTCAAAGGCCTTCGATTCCGTTCCACATGACCTTCTTATCCACAAAATCAAATCTTTCGGCTTTCATAGCACTTTACTGCGGTGGTTCACTGCATATTTGTCAAACAGAAAACAAAGAGTTGTTGTAGAGGGCTCAAATTCACAGTGGTGTAATGTATCGTCCGGAGTACCCCAGGGATCAATACTGGGGCCTATGTTGTTCCTGTTATATATTAACGATTTACCAGACCATGTTAGTTCAAACACAATGGTTGCACTTTTTGCAGACGACTCCAAATGTATCAATGAAATCAACGACATTTCTGATTGTCTAAAACTGCAAAGTGATATCAACAATTTAGTATCATGGAGTGAGAAATGGAGCATGCTTTTCAATGCTGAAAAATGCAAGCTCCTTACCATTAGTAGAAAACGCAACCCCATTACCTATACTTATTCAATGCGTGGTGTTTCCCTAGAAAAAGTTGACAGCATACGTGATCTTGGAGTCGAAGTTTCTTTAAATATGTCTTGGGATAAGCATATCAATATATCTGTTACAAAAGCAAACCGCATGCTGGGACTGATTAAACGTACATGTGGCCACACCTGTTCCACTAAAATGAAACTCCAACTGTATTTATCCCTTGTCCGTAGTATTCTTGATTATTCATCCCAGTCATGGGCTGTCACGACTAAGCAATCAATGCTTCATCTTGAAGGTGTCCAAAGGAGAGCCACAAAATACATTCTTGGATATCCCCAGGAGATGGATTACAAAGAGCGTATGATTAAATTGAATTTGCTCCCATTGAGCTACAGGAGAGAATTAAATGACTGTGTCTTTTTAGCTAAATGTTTTACTGGTATGTATGACTTAAATTTAAGCCAGTTTGTCACATTTAAATCTCCTGATGACACTTCCATGAAGATGCCATTTTTTAAAACTGAATGTTTTCGTTACTCGTTTTTTAACAGAGCTTTTTACTCGAGTAGTGTTATGCCCTTTCATGGCAAATCTTCAACAAGTGTTAGGTCATACAAGTCTATTTTATTAAAACATTACACGGGTTTGTTAAACAATAATTTTTATCCTGATAACACTTGTACTTGGGTGGGAAAGTGCCACTGTAAAAATTGCCGTCTCTGTTAATTTCTCTGTTTTGTTTTGTTCTGTTTTGAAATTTCTTGTATTTTTTTATGACTCTTTTATTCTGCGTTTGTCTTTCTGTTTTTAATTTTGTATGTGTAACTTGTTACATGTGTGTTTTTGTGGAGGGTTGCTTTTGTATAGGTGTTAGTCACTGTGCGACTCATCCTGACTTTATGTCAAAGCTGAATAAATAAATAAATAAATAAATAAATGATGTCCAAAGTGTATCCTCTGTACTATTTTTGTAATAACCTCATCTTATTTCAGTGCTGCATCAGAAAACATTCCCCATTGTCAGTCCGTGTACATTATTTTGTGTAATTACAATATATTGATTGCTGGAAGTAATTTTGTGAAAATGTTAATAAAGAATTTTGTATCATATTTTTTCTGGCAAGATGTCTTTCCATCTGATCATTAGTATTCTCTTACGGTGCAGAAAATGAGCTGAGATATTTCTACTGAGAAGCACAAATCTAGAAAAAACACTAAGAATGATTTAAAGACATTTGCAATTATCATGGTATATAAAAACTATCTACTGTTGATTGACCAATCAGAGTGCTCAATTCAGGGTGTTTATTTACTCGTAAAGCCTTGGTCACCAAATTTCAGAAACGAATGACAGCGCCGTAGTAAAGTACTGTCCAATCAAAAGTGAACATGTCATATTCTGTAGACATCTGGTACATTTTAATATTCAAATTTGGTAACACAGCAGAAACCAGCTGCAACACAAAATCTGCTGTGCCCTAGGGCATTTATATAATGGGCCCTAGGGCATTTATAGGATGTTCCATTACATTGGAAGGCTATTTCACAAATAAAAGTTTTAATTCATATCCTAAACATGTTACATTGACAAAGGGGACGGTTGACGTAAACACATTGAAAACGAAAATATATCAGTTAGGGGCGATAGTTTTTAAGTCGGATAAAGCCCTGCGGCCTCGACATTTTATCGTTGGGTTGGACTTTATATACCAGAAGAGCCCTCGTACTCGGGCTTTATCCTATACATATATATATATATATAATATATATATATTATATATATATATATATATATATATATATATATATATTATATATATATATATATATATATATATATATAAATATATATATATATATATAGCCTATTGGGATTATTCTGATCAGAAGGAATCACCACTTTTCTAGAAATACACCATATATATATATATATATATATATATATATATATATATATATATATATATATATATATATATATATATATATTATATATATATATATATATATATATATATATATATATATATATATATTATATTATATATATATATCTATATATATATATATAGCCTAGAGGGATTATTCTGATCAGGAGGAATCACTTTTCTAGAAATACACCAGAATTTTCACATGGCTTGACAGGAATTCAGGGTTCCCCAAGCATATGACTTGCAATATTTTTTAACACTGTCCATGTATATACATACCTTCACAAGCTTCATTGTTGGGAGCCAGTCTTAAGCCAGGGGTGCAGTCACAGTGGTAGGAAGTCATGGTGTCCACACAGATATGGCTACAGCCGCCATTGTTGACCGCACACTCATTCACTCCTAGGATGATGAGAGAAAAGCATCACAACAGATAATTGAAAACGCATTCACTAGGACTGAGCATCAAAAAAGTTTACAAACAGGAAGATCACAAAGACCTTGCCGTCTATTTTGACTGCATGAACAGAATATTTAATATTATGTATGCAATACAACAATGTCTTCATATACAGCATTTCTTTTCAAAAGTATTTTGTCATAACTTGTTCACTTTTAGCGGTGATGGAAATAATAAATATATATATATATATATATATATATATATATATATATATATATATATATATATAATTTATAATTTTTTTTTCATCAAAAACATCGAAGATTTAAGAATAGAGGATACATGTCGTGACACCTGACCTTTTATTACAAATTCTGTGACCTATTTTTATTGAGATTTCTGGTCTGCTGTGTTTGTTATACTGCTTGTTTGTGTTGTTGAAAGGAAAGTTTTCAGGTAAGGATGATGAAGAAGAATTTCATTTCTTTCATTAATTATTGTTGAAGATGGATTCAACTAATCATGTATGCTGTGCCTTTCCAAATGTACTCTGATTTGCATCTCACCGCATTTTTCTGCTTCATCACTTTTGTCTCCGCAGTCATCGACGCCATCACAGACTAGAGAGCTGTTGATGCAGTGGCCGTCATTGGCACATTGGAATTCAGTTGCAAAACATCCAATCTGGCTAACATCATCTGTTACAATTGACAGAAGGTAAAATGGTGAGAAAATCTTGACAATAGTTTGTACCCATAACCTACTCGGCTGTTTTTGAAGTGAATATTTATCAAACTCAGCCAGTCACACACCCCATCCTGCCATGAAAATAACACCTCAATTCAATGAAAAGTCCCATATAAAAAGACAAGCTGGTCATTACTTCTATTAACCAAAACAATTATTTGAAAATTCATAATGAGATTCACAAGAACATTATTTACAACTATGTTGATGTTAAGGCTGGTGGATTCTGACAGAGGGCAAGTATTTTTTTCAGGGTTACTTGCCCAGGGTCCAGTGAGTCTGAAAAGGATTTTGTTCTACCCTGGCATGGTTCATAAAAGTGACAAATAATATGAACATGTTAGGCATATATAAAGGTGCAATTTGTACAAAATTGTTTTTGTGCTCATCTCCACTCGAGTAATTGTGGTGCACCACTTATTCATATGCAGATTAGTAAACACAACACTCTTTTTAATAGTATGCTAATAAATTACATTCATAAGTGTTAGATTTACTATTGTACATATGAATAAGTGCAATGGTTTACTAATTTGCATCAAAAGAGAAGGATTGTGATGAGTGCTGGAGTATAAGCACAACCAGAATATGGGGTCATGTGGCCAAGAGTGGCATTATACCTAGCTAAAAGAAAGGATACATCCATTTTAGTAACTTTCATTTTTAAATTTTTAAATCAAGTCTTTTATTGGCAATAAAATTGACAGGCACTTGTACTTCACAGTAATTATGAAATTAGTGAATCACATAGACACTTACTACACATTTCATCTGAGCCATCAGTACAGTCAAGAACTCCATCACACACTTGCAGATGTGAAATGCAAAGGCCATAGCCACAGCTGTGTTGCTCAGGACGGCATTCAACAGAGCCTGCAATGTCAGATAAGAAATCATTCTGTTTGTGTACGTCCGTTTGACAGAATTGCACGGTACAATTTTCTTTACAGAAAGTAAGTCTCGGCAGAGAATTATATGAGCATGCTCTATATCATTGCGGGAAACCTCCATTAACTTAGGAATACCCGACTTCCCTAGAGGATCAATTTCACAGACCTGCCTTTCCTACAATGGCACTACAATGGCACCAGCTGGATTAGATAAACATAACAATGGAACATTCACACTTTGGGGATTAAAAGTCTTCTGTTTGTCACCCGAGTTGGTAAGGCAAGAACTCGGGTTTCAGGTACCATGCAAGTTAATACAGCCTTCCCCTAATGTTCAGAATGATTTAACTCTTTGAGTGCTGTGCTTTTTCCCACCAAAATTTTAGTGCAACATTTTGAAATTTTTTATAAATTGTTCTGTAATTTTTTGATAATTTTGGACCAAATAGACATCACATTTCATTTGCTACAGTTTTTTATCAAAATTGTGGCAAAAAAAACTTGACTGGGGTATATTTTATAAAGGTGACAAACATTGACTTGGGTGCTTAAAGGGCTAATTATGCCCGCTTACCAACAAACACTACAGGTGCTTTGTGTATCATCACCCATCATACATGATTGAACCAAGACCATGAAATTCAATGAATGAAAAGTCTGCAGACAGAACAGAAAAAAGTCTTTATACACTCACTACATTCGGTTTCATCCAGTCCATCAAAGCAGTCCTCTTCTCCATCACACACCCACTTCTGAGGTATACAGAGATCGCCACAGGAAAACATCCCAGGAGCACATGTCGCATTTGTTGTACCTATAGAA
Organism: Ptychodera flava; assembly: GCF_041260155.1. Lineage (NCBI taxonomy): Eukaryota > Metazoa > Hemichordata > Enteropneusta > Ptychoderidae > Ptychodera > Ptychodera flava. Next base: position 27,238,069 of record NC_091943.1, read on the forward strand.
AAACATCCAAGCAAAAGATAAAAATATTCCAAGTTTCACATAAATCTTTAAAAACGTTTTTATCATGACAATGAACACAAACACCTCGATCAAATCAATTTTTGCCACTTACAACTTACACCTGCACAATGTAGACATACATATGTGTGTGCTGTTAACTGTTCAGTCTTCACAAGCCAATGTGAAGACTGCTTCATAATAAAATAAGTACAAAATAAACACACACGTATATCCAATCTTCTCTCAAATAAGTCTTCATGATTTAACTGCCAGCCATTTTGATCATCACAGTGTATGTATAATCAAACTGTATTTCCTAAACATTTCATCAATACTTCAGCCAGTTGGATATTCATGTAAAACACTAGATGCACCCTCTACAGTTGGCTTTCAATGAATATAATGCATGAATGCACACTACATATATATGTGACATGGTGATTATATGTTATGAATATTCATTTTTCATTAATATCTACAGTATCATATGCATATTCATGAAACATCTTCACCTGCACCTTAATACACAACAGCATGAAAATCTTGAGGAGACTCACCATTACAATGAAACTCATCGGATCCATCGGTACAGTCAATATCATAATCACACAACCAGATAACCGGTACACAGAGTTGATCTGACAAGCAGTAAAATTCTGTCTCGTCGCAAGAATGTACAGCTTCTGAAATAAACAGAAAATAATTGTAGTTAGTTGATATAAAACATATGATATCTTTTCAAACACAATGAAAAAAAAAATGATTACATCCAATCATATTTTTACCGTAACCTCACCATTTTGATCAATTGCAAAAGGTACAAGGTCTTCCCCATCAATGTCATTATTTGTTGGATGACAGCAAAATTTGTATTGATGATATCTATTATTTTGAATTAGTTTCTGCCTGTTAAAAAAAAATTAAGCTAAGTTTAATTGTACAAAACTGTCAAAAATTACAGAAAGGTAAATGGCATGCAGCACCGACTCCAAACATACTTAATTAAGTACAAGACACTTACAAATAAAAACACTTTGGTATGGCAAAGGCAATGACCAAAGTAAAGTTCACTGGTGCTTCTAAAGCCCAATTAGGAGGACAGAACGATTGACTTTTTGATATTTATTTCACTCTTACCACAGTCATGTTCATCACTGCTGTCCATACAGTCCAGATCTTGATCACACACCCAGTCTGATAAAATGCACTGACCGCTCTCACACTGGAACTGGCTCTCCTTACAGACGACCGGTTCTGTAATACGACAAGTGCACAAGGCTGTAAATCAAGCTTGCCATGGCAAACACCAATCACAAGAGCACACACTATTTGACCAATCACAAATATCCACGATCCTGCCTACACATTTCACTTGGTTAATCCACATGTTTGTTTGTTTTTTTGGAAGAGCACATTGCCAAGCAGAACAGAGTATCCTCCATTTTGAATGGGCTAATCCTTTACTTATTGATGAATTAAGGAAATACCAAAAGGATTCAGATTTCCCTTAGACAGTTGGTAGGGGATAACCTATTATTATCCACAAAAACACCGACGTTATTGGGGGGATTTTCAGCAAATCCACAATAATGAGATTCAGAAACTATTACAATCAGATATGGAGTTGCCGGCTACAGCCCATGATGTCATAGAAATACAAGCAAGTTATGTAAGTTTTTAAACTTGTACAGCAAATCTAATCCCTGTCAAAACATGTAACTTGCAGGTTTTTGCTCAAGATGCCCTTTTCATATTTCCAGTGAGGAGTCTAAATAGGCAACAGGAATCTCTTTTGGAAATTTCACATCTTTATAAGAATTTTTTTCAGATTTGAGCAAACTTTCACTGCCATTGAAAAAAACTGTAGTTGAGAATTTTCAAAACAGGCATGATATACAGCCATCTTTTTAAACGTGATGTCAACACTTCTGGTGGAAGACAAAATTGACCGACATTAAAACGTTGAAGTATGCTACATGTAACAATACCAAGACCAATAAACAACACGGCAAAAACAGCACAAAATTTGACGGACAATGTTTTGAAGGTCGCCAGCATCAGCTGTGTTGGACACATTGATTCCCTGAGTATCACTTTAGTCAGATAAAGTTGCTCTTTTTCAAACCTTTTTCATGTATCTGTGTGACATGAAAAGTAGTTTGCATTGACTTCTTGAAACATGCTGAAATACCGGGCAACTGTGCACAACATCAACTCTGCTTGCAGCCAGACAAGATAAAACATTCAGCTAAACTTTTTACCGTCTGTACCAAAAATTCAAGTTCTGTGCACAGCTCTCACAATTGTCTAGAGGTTAGAAATGAAACCATCCGTTTGCATTCAACAAAAGGCTAATTTCTTACACTGTTGCAGTTGTGTATCGTCATCATTTCATACACTGAGTGACTTTACGAGAGTATTCCATGTTTTCTTGATATCACAAAAAGATCAAAGAAGAGTGACCTTGTCCTTTTGAACCCAAGTCATCTAGCTCTTCATTAGCCATATTAGTTTCCAATTTACCAGCTGGAGACAGGAGTAGAACAAGTACAAACAACAGACAAACAAAGAGTCCAAACAACAGACCCACTGAATTACAAATCCTTGGTAGGAAATCAAAAACAAGTTTCAGAATAAAAGTACGTACTGCAGTCTGCCTCATCGCTTCCATCATCACAATCTGATTCAGTATCACAGCGCCAAAGCATTGGGATGCAAAGATTACCACATAAGAACTGATCATCCTTGCATCTCTCTGCAAATCTGAAACAAACCAAAGGATGTAGATGTAAATACATGTACTAGGACGCCTGCAGATAGTAAATAGGAAAACATTGAGAATCCTGATATGAGAATTTGATTTCACTCAGATCAGTTGATTCAGGCATTACCACCTTAGCCATGGATCAGTAAGTTTTAACCCTTTTACCACCATAGTTTGACCCATGCCCATTGTTATCAATGGTGAGTGTGGATCTGCTTACAGGGCATTGGGGTGAACAGGTTAAACTGGATGATTAAGAGTTACAGAGAACTACTCAACTAGATTTTAGGTCCACCATAGTTTTTGCTGACAGTGGATCCTTACAACTGTTAAATACAGGGGTTTCAAAAAGTTTGAAGTAGAGAGCCCAAACTACAAAGTAAGTGGCTGCAAATGGCCAAACCATGAAGCGGTCAGGGGGTGGGGGCACTCGGGGGTGTCCTCCTTCCGGCCAAAGGCCAAAAAGATGGAAAAATTCACTATAAATAGCATTTATATATTTGTATGTATGCATTTCATTATGGATTTTACCCCGTCAGACAGTTGCAAAAGTAACTTTTTTCCATGGGAAAGCCCCTGCACAAATCTGACACAACCTTGATAGCATTTTCAGGAGTATAGCATATTCAACCGTTTCTAAACAACATACTATCCCATTAATATACTTGAACTCAAATGAACATTCCCCACTGTGATGAATTGACTTACGACTGCTAAAAGTAGCTGAAAGATTTAGTATTCGGCGGTTTAATGTATTATTGATTCCCTTACATTGTGGCAATGTTTATTTGTCATAGGGAAGTAGGTGAGAGTAGGAAAAATCCATTTTGTCGAGAGGTCACTGTGACAAAACAAATCATCTGTTTGCATTCTGCAAAGGGGTAATTTTTGACACTTTTGCAGTTATGTACTGCTGTCATTTTGTACACTGACTAAGCAAGCAGTATTCGATGTTTTCTTGATATCACAACAAGGTCAAAAGAGGGAGAAATACTTTTATCAGGAAATTGAGAATTTGATGATTTTTTAATTTAAGCATGAAAGTAGGCCGCTGGGATGTATGTTTATTTCACTATCTCTATCTCCATGGTCTCAAAGTAGTGTGCGCCTCGAAAGTGAAAGTATAAACTTTTGCTCAAGCTTTCCTAAATGAATCTTTCAACCTTTCTCTTTCAAAATCAAGAATGTCACCACGTTTTTGGCACTAGAGAAAGAAACTACCCAAGATTTCCGGATATTTGAAATTCAAAATGGGTGCCATCCCTATGTTAACTCTGTGAAGAAAAATAAAATTTTGGATTTTCAAAAAAAGTAAGACTGTGAAAAGTTTTCTTACACTAAGAGCTTTAAAATGAGTCCCTACAAGTGGTGGATCAGAAAAGAATTCAAAAAATTTGAAAGGCCGAATATCTGTCCTTGAGGTGCGTTCTACCTAAGCCTTTCAAGCCTGAATTCTACATGGAAGGGTCATCCAGGTGAGTTACCAGAAAGTCAGGCCTGAAAGGGTCTTAACCCTTTGAACCCGGCTCGGACATAAATGTCCGATGACGTCATAGAGTACCAGGGGGTCAGGGTGCAAAGGGTTAAACACATACGGTAAGTACAAATACAACTTCTTTTGTTGGCTTTATGGTGATTGAAAAATAAGACAGATGATCATACAATATGGATTACCTGCCATGAGCTTTGCAACAAAATTTTGGAAAAGAACTCTGTATACCCAAAAGACAGCACAAAATAGGGTAGTTATACAGCAGCCCTGGCAGATGCCAAACACAAAACCCTTTTAGTGCTGTAATTTTTCCTACCAAAATTCTAGTGCATCATTTTACCAATTTTTAACAATTTTCTGTAATTTTTTGGTAAATTTTTGATCAATTTGACAATACTCTTCATTGGCTACAGTTTTGAACAAAATTTTGGAAAAAATATTGAAATAATTGTTTGCATGTGAAAAATAATTGTCTGGGTCATATTTTACACTGTAGACAAAATGTGGCCTTGGCACTCAAAGGTTTAAACATCAATATATTTTTTACTTGCAACATATATGATAACATACCACAGTCTTCTTCATCTTCACCATTGGTACAGTCTTTCTGTCCATCACATTTCCAGACAGTTGGTATACACTGGCCATTCCCACAGTCCATTTTGTCTTCATCACAGGGTCCTGTAGCTGTAAAACAATGATTTATGAAACAAATTTTACAAGCCCACCTTGTAACAAGAATTCAGAGGGCGCCCTCTGGAGGCAAGAACAATGATTCGATCAAGGGAGGATTAAAGGTATACAGTCAGCTGTAATCTAAATTTGCCCATATATGGTCAAAGGGGCATTCCTTGGTATTCAAAATGCTCATGTGAGGGCGCTGTTTTTAAAAAGCCACCGCTTAAAATCTGTGATTTGTTAGATTTTCTCTGTCCATATGGTAAGTATGGTACAATTGGAACAGGTGACAGTATACCTTTAATTCAGCCTCATACGGGCTTCCCTGTAGGACTAACTTAGACTGTCACAGAAATTCAAAAACACAACTTTTGATCATTTAGGAGGGGAGGGGAGGGTATTTCAAGCTAATAACTAGTGAACATTACTGTCACAGTTAAATTGGTGACTGCAGAATTTTTTACACGGATAAAGCGTAAATGATGTGAGCGAATTTCGCTGGGTACCAATAGCTGTAACTGTATTGTAAACATCGCCTACAATTCACTTGTGTAACCTTCAAGACTTCAGTTACATACATTGCAAATGATGAATTACAAAAATCAGGGTGTTATTTTTGTGAGATTTGAGATTTGAGCATAGTTGAAATAATGTTGTTGCTGAATCTCTGTCAATATCAGATTAAATAACATAGATGTAAACACTTTCAACCTAGTACCTGCATGGTATCATGGGATGATGACATTACAGAGTGCCTCTGACAACTCTACCAACATACTGTATGAGATCAAAACACAAAAATGGATACATTATCTTGAACGTTTCGCACTTTGAAGCACACATCAAATGGTTGTGTTGTATATCAAAGATAAATTTTTCTCTCGACTTAATCAAATTTACAGGTGAAATTCTCCTGGAGTTGATTTATACCTATGATGTATGTTACAACTATTCTTGTAGTTTACGACCTCTCCTTGGTTTCTGTGTGCACTATGCTCTCTCACAAACCTACGTCTAGTGATCTGTACAAGATTTTCGCCAGAACAATTACATCGCTTGCAACCCCTTGAAGTCAATCATGAAGTTTGTCCCTCTAGTAATTGGCTACATATGCTGTAGGAGTTTCTTCATAAATGTTTATTGTGCCCAAATAGCACACAGCTCAATCTCAAGTTCAGTAAACTGGAATTTAACACATGGTATTAGCAAACTCCTATGAAATTCAGAAGCAATGTAATATGGATTGTTTATCAGCATATTTTTTTCATGTTTCATGTTCAAGAAAGCAACACATAAAATAACTAATACATGAGCATATTCAGGGGATTTCAGTAATCATCTGGTTGTAGACCATCTGAGGCGTCAGGGAAACCGTCAAGCTGGTTATTGCGTTATCACAGTTCAAACTAGTCTCTTGACTTCTCCTCAGTTATAGTGTGTGCTTGGAGGGAGCATTATAGTGTATAACTTATCCGAGGAGAGGTCTTGAACTATTTTTTCTCACTGTTACGACATAGTTACTGACAAGAGAGACAATAAAATTGCTTACGCTGACAACTGTGAGGTCTACCAATGTCAACAAATTACACAAGATCTGTTTTTACTCTGCATGTGTGCAGTCAAAGCAACCAAATGGGAACATGCTCAGTTGTTTAATAAAATGTTGAAAGCGACAAAGTTGCCCTTTTTGACCTTGTTGTGACATCAAGAAAACATGGAATACTTGCATAAAGTCACTCAGTGTACAAAATGACAACAGTACATAACTGCAACAGTGTCAAAAATTACCCTTTTGCTAAATGCAAACAGATGATTTTGCTTGTGACCTTCTAGACAAAGTGGTTGTTCTAATTCCGACTCCCTTTCCTGTGACAAATAAACATTGTCACAATATGTAATGGAAAGATGCTGTCCTTTACAAGCATTCAGTGTATTGCAGGGTGGTGGACTGTGGGGGATGTGCCAGGGGGTGGAGGTCATCTGAAATTGGAAAACTGCAAAGGGGGACACTTGATTCTTAAAAATGTCCACCTTATCAAAAGCCCTGTTTCAGTGTACAAAACATTCCAGGAAATACAGGTGATTCTTTGTATATTATTACTCCTTGATGGATCTGTATTAAAGAAAGACAAATTTAGCAGTGTTGTGTTTCATAATGGAGACAAAAGTCTACTTTTGCATTTAAAAGGTCAAAGTTATCAGAGCATTGATACATTGAATGTACAAATTCCTACAGCTTCCTTTAGATGGAAGACAAACGAGTTGACCATTTCCAGGTCAGTGAAATAAAAACAAGTAACTTGCAACAGTTTCTCATGTCTTTTGTGTTTCCTGTAAAAGTGGTTCATTTTCAATGAGTAAGTGAAAATTTCAGCTGTTTGCTAGTGCTGAGCAGTACTGCAAACTATTTAAGCAGCCTGAATGTGATTTAGTTTGTTTTATTCAAATGTGATTTACAGAATACCTTCACAGCAACACCATCTTCAAAACCATAGTTTCACGTAAACCAAAGAGATAAAAGATTTAAAAATGACTAAGTCACAACTTAGAATTTAAAGATGTCCAGAAAATTGTATAAAACAATTGAAAGAACTGATGAAGAAGGTGGCTAGTGACAGGAAATTGACTTCACACATTACTCTACTGTACTGGTCAGTCAAAGCCTAGCACAAGCAATGTACAAACTTAATTCCTTGACACCCTTATTTTGACCAATCACTACATTTTTTTTTATTGCAAACAATCTCCTTCACCAATCACTAGATTTTTTTTCTTTTATTGCAAACAATCTCCTTCACAACATGTCCATTACACTGTCTTTTGGTTCAAAACCAGCCGTTCCCAAATTACCACGTCCGAATACATATATTTTTACATAGGGGTTAGGAAAGGTCAAAGTTGAAAGGGGATTAACATACCACAGCCCCATTCATCAGAGCCATCTAAACAGTTGTCTTCACCATTGCATCTCTGGTCTGTAGAAATGCAACCGCCTCTCACACATGAGAATGAACCCGATGTGCAATTGTGATTACCTGCAAAGAGAATGTGTACAGAAACAGCAAACATACTTCATTACTGATCTGGATTAAAAACAAGTCTCCTCATAGTTACACTACAGATATTGACCATTTACACTGAATTGTTGCTTTTAGAAGAAGTCCGATGACAATCACAAGTAGAAAATTAAAAGAAAGACATCAGTGACAGAAATTTTTACAGGAATTTCAGATGTCATGCATAGTTAATGTCATAAGAGTTCATCCTGTCATTTCCAGGATTCAAATAAATTTGCTCGGAATTTTCCTGGACTTTGTCATTGTGCTCTACAATAGGTTTAACCTGGAATTTGAATAGACCCACATGAAAACGAAATCATGCAGAAACACAGATTGAACTGTTGTGTGCTCTTGTACACACGTTAACTAACATTTATTTGTTTGTACCACTGTGAGAAGGTGTCTTCAGCGCCCGTTTTTTCCAAAGAAAACCCTACTCATAGTATGAGTGTAAAATTTTATTGTAGAGTAGGCCTATTGTAGAAACCTTTTCACTAGTGAACTCACCCTGATTCAATGTTGGTAAACGATGTCAACCTATTTATGTTACAGACTGTTTACAGAAAATGCTTGAACAATAACACAAACAAGATATTCCATTTCAGCAGTGAAGGCACAATACTCACTGAAGCAATCAATTTCATCAGTCATGTCATCACAATCAACTTCACCATCACACCTCCACTCAAGTTTAACACACTGTCCATTGCCACAAGGAAATTCTTCCACAGTGCAACGACGGCTCATTCCTGGAAAAAAAGTATAAAGCTGTACGTCAAGATTGTCCACACTCATTTTAATTTCCAAAGTTACACAGAAAAGGGAAACTTTTCAACCGTGGTTTTTCTCTGTCATCGTATGAATTGGACACAGTGAACAATAGGAAGGGGTAAATCTGACATGTTAAAACTACTTCTCTAACATAAAATCACATAACTGAAGCAGGCAGAAAGATGGCCACTTTGCCATGAACAAACTTTGAAAACACAGCCCGGGAATCATCTGAAAGCCTCTGATTAGAGTCGCTATGATAATCATTCCACAATGCTTAACTCTTTCGTCTGATCTGGTTTGTTAACACATGATGGGGTGATGAGGTCAGTAAAAGTTTACGGAGCATGTTTACCTGGTTGACACTTTTGATACTAGCTACATTTTAATGTATGTCTACAAATGAAAAGAAATACAGAATAGCTAGGCGGTAAGGAAATTAAGGAAATATGTAGGTCGACATTTCCTGGAATTGAGCCTTGTTATTAAAGGGGCAGTCTTCAATCCCTGGTTCTCGCATTAGTGGTTGTTGACATTGACTATTTATGTGATTTTGGTCCTCTGTTCTCCTTTGAAATTTGTGCACAGTTAGTCAATTTGCTCAGAAATAAAACTGATAAAAAACCTGCCCCTTTAAGTATTCAAGGTTGACATAGCCTGTACATTTGATTACAGGCCTCTGATCATCACTGATGCAGCTGTGTGATTTGCAGGCTGGATGCACTGCAGTGCAGGAGCAACAAAAGGTCTGGCTGTGAATCCATAGCTGCATTGGTGGTTTTCCGGTTGGGTATTCAGTCTTACACCGTGGTGGCAACAAAAAACGTCAAAGTCAAAATCAACACATCAGGGCAGAAAACCAGTCAGAAAACTGCCGGCACAGCTATGCATGGACCCACAGCTACAAAAGACAGGCCAAGCATTGATACAGAGATAATCTACTCCTTTTTAGCAAGAGTTCCTTCAGGCCCATCCCTGAAAATCACTTTAATTGCAGATTTTCCTTGGAAGAAGGACATCAAATACAACTGTTGGAGGGGTACAGAATTAAGGTAAAATTAGCGTTAGTTTTAGGTTAGCATACTTTTACAAAAGTGTTGTATATCCTACCTATCTAACAAAAAACTTTCCTAGTTTTGTAAGGACACTATGTGATATTGTATATCTTCCATTTGATTAAATGATTTGTAAATAATAATGCTGAAAGAGTTCAATCGTTGGGCCCGATAATTAAAACACGCTAATAGTTTAAATCATGTAATTTGCACAAATATAGAAGTGTATCAGGACTCCTTCATGATGTACATAATTGAACAGTCCACAGCCCTGCGTACGATGCTGTGTGTTCCGCTACAGCTAATAGCCCCGTGAGCGGGGCTATTAGCTGTAGCGGAACACACACAGCATCGTACGCAGGGCTAAACAGTCCCGTGCTCTGAAGTTCAGTTCTGCACAGCCACAGCACATGCACAGTGGCTGGTGTACCCATCAGTGGCTCACCATCATCAAGCTACTAGTGTACCGTGTAACTTTTGTCAACAGAGATGACAATTCGCCGAATGTACAACATCTATGGAATATTTCACCTTTCCGGTATAAATGATGGCTGGACGTCGCGCATGTACTCCATGGAAGCTACGTCAATTCAGCTCAGCTGACCCACGCCATTAAAGTTCAAATCGATAATTATTAAAGAAGGCAGTTCAACCAGTACTCCTTGTCTTCTAATGATCTTTATTTTAAAATACCGACGTTTCGGCAACACACAAGTTGCCTTCTTCAGTGTTGCCGAAACGTCGGTATTTTAAAATAAAGATCATTAGAAGACAAGGAGTACTGGTTGAACTGCCTTCTTTAATAATTTATCTAGCCATGATCCTGGTGTGTTCCCGCACTCTACGTGTTGCTTCTATGGTTGTAGTTGGACTGACTCTTTTTAGAACACTCTGCTTCAAATCGAGGTTAACCTCGTTCTCGCACCCGATTTTCGGATGCAGGATGCTAGGATCTAGGATGGTGCATCCATCAGCCGTCACACCGGTAAATCAGATGTTGAGCCTTGAGGGGTGTGGTCAGTCTAGAGGTGCGGTACAGATAATGATGGAAATGGAGTATCTAACGCTAAGGGTGGATGTGAATAGGTTTGCAAGTTACATGTATCTCCCCTCTATTTCAAGAATGTGGGCCGTTATTGGTTGAAACATTCACCTTTACAAAAAAAGCAATTTGAAAATAAAAATTAATACAATCGAAACTAGAGATAACATATATCCTGACGGTTTCTCTGACTTGATGTAAACATGTAAAGCCGCAGTGAAGTTTCTTACCGCAGTCATTTTCATCGGACCAATCGCCGCAGTCGTTATCGCCGTCACATCTCCACCTGTGCGGAACACAACCATCCGTTCCCAGACATTCGAATTCAAATTCACGACAAGACGAGCCGACTCTCTCGCCAGGTTTTTGTTCTGATTATGGAGAAAACAAGAGGTGGTTAAAGTATGCGTTCGTTTATATTACGTGAATTTCACGACAAGACATTAGCAAAGTCACTTATGGCGTTTCCATACTATATCACGTGTTCGATCAAAGTTACTCGTAAAAAATGCCAAATACGCAGTAAACACCAAAGCGTGGTTTGGAAGGTCAGCATGTCTAAAATATGGCAAATTAAAAAGGTGCTGATACGGGACTTGATCATCAAAGATTGAGTAAATCGCCGTGTTGGTTTTTGTTTTGTTTTTTTGTTTTGTTTTATTTTGTTTTCCTTGAACAAATAATTCTGTAACACTTTGCAGAACTGGTGAAAATAGTCAATCGTGCCTTCTCAGTTTTGGTCTTTCATTGCGTTGTCTACACCCTCACATGCGACGCAGTTAAAGTGCTTTGCCCCTTGCAAAAAAAAGCGCGCGCTTTTTGCACTATGTACAGCGTTACGACGATTTAGCGAGCGAAAGACAAACGAGTCACGAATCACGGCATGCGGCAGTCGCCAATCGATTATATCATAACTCTGATCACGGACTATGTAAATTGCACGAACTGCTTATCAGAGTGTCAGAGTGTTATGTTTAATTAGCAAATGCGAACTACCGAACTGTTTTCAATATCAACTGATCATGATGAACAGACATGTTTTGCCTGACCTGGAACTTGCAGGCCGACGAAACGTCAATGGCATTGCGTTCATAACCCTTGGCGCGCTAAGCTGAGCGAAAGACCATGTCTGATCGATCGAGGTTACTCTGCCGCATGTACCGTGTGCTTCTTGTAACCTCTACCAGTACGAGGCGAGCATAATTTTTACAAGAAACCCAAAGTCTAACGGTTCTTTACCAATGAACCGATATTGCGGTTGGAGAATCCCTATTTATTTCAGTCCAAAAAATCGTCGGTAACAGTGTTAGTAGTAACACACATCGCGGAAGGCGGAGCATAATAGTAAATATCATTATTAAAAGTATGAAAATTTATAAAAATATGCTCAGGGTTATTTTTTTATTTAAAAGAAAGAAGAAAACGGCGAGAACTTACCTGGTACTGTTTGTACAATTTCAAGACGTAACAGGAATACCGACAGGTAAATAAAAAGTATTTTGCCGAATGTTACCCTATTCTTGAGTTCGGCTGCTAGTCTATACATCGCCGACATGTAGCGTTTCACCTTGCTCTGTGAAATGTTGAAAATAATGACTTGTGGCCTTTCAAAAAAACTGAGACACACTTTTGCAGAAAGGTGGACGTCCCGTGGTACCCTCTTCACCGGCAACTTTCAAAGGTAATGTGCAGCACAGCTCGCCGGTGCAAGCGGTAGTTCAGTTCAAGCTAGCGCGTAGCACTAGCAGGCTGTCTCGCCAGTTCAAGAAACAATGTAACAAGTGCGCGGTCGCACCTGTAAGAAATATGTAAATATCAGTTGTGACGTCACTTACATCAGCTGGCTAGCTTGCCAGCGGCAGTGTTACGATACCTCCCGGCAGTGACGCGCCACTGCACTCATATTCATATTATTTCACGGACACAGGAGCGGAGTAGAGGTCGAGAAGACGTCGATGGGTAAAGACGTGTCAGAGGGATTGAAAGGAATGATTCGCTATACTCATATATTTGGGAGGGAACTGAAGCGATCGAAAACCCTCCCAAAGATTTCGCTACACTTTCAGTATGCTTTATATAAGCTTACTAAGGCTGACTTATTATAAACCTTTTAACAAAATTTTCTTATTTCACTGCATGTTCATGATGTGAGGCCATTTGCTATATTGTAATACTAGTTGAGTCGATCCGAAATTTCGCAAAATCCATTCTTATAAAAACATAAAGTAGGCTATAAGCAACTATTTGCAACTGTTATGAAAATAAATGGATGAATTAATAGCTCATAAATGGAATTCTGGATCCTAAATAATTTCACGTGAAGCAAGCACCATTTATACCACATTATTTTAGCGCCTCTCAAACCTGTGTCGCCGTTTTCGTTCACAAATGTTTTGTGTGAACCGATATTTGGAGAGAAACGACCAAGGTTACACGATGGAATACAACTGGCGAATCAGGTTTTAAAAATAAAGGGAAAAAACCAACAATGTGAGATTGAATCTCAATTTTGATCTATAAATAATCGACGCGGACATCACTCGACGAAAGGAAACGTGAACGGAAACGAGAGTTCACGCTGACCGCCAATGAGCAAATGGTACAGACACATCATCGCTAAAGTCACTAAGTGTACAAAATGATGACAGTACATAACTGCAAGAGAGTCAAAAACTACCCTTTTGCTGAATGCAAACACATGATTTTGTTTTTAACCTCTAGACAAAAACTGATTTTTTTTCCTGTTCCGACCTGCTTTCCTATGACAACTGAAATAAACAATGCTGCAATGTGAGAACAAGCTGCTTTCCTTATCTATATGTAAGGCACAAACAATCAAGATTTCATAGCAAAAGCTTGCATGAGGACCAAACTTTAAGGAAGTGTATGTTCAGCTGTACACGGTGACAGCTGTAGTGACTTAATTTTTGGTACAGACCCTAAAATGAATTAATCTTGTCTGGCTGCAAGCAGAGTCGAGGCTGTGCACAGTTGACCTGTATTTCAGTGTGTTTCAAGAAGTCAAACAATGCGAACTACTTTTCATATCACAAAAATTCATACAAAAGGGTAAAAAGAGGCGACTTTGTCCCTTAAAAGCAAATACGTTCCGGGGACAGATTTCGGACACATTGTTTTTAACACTTTTTTGTCTGCTTCTTGTATGGAAGTCTGAGGAGTAAATGAAGTTTTGAACGTCTTATTTTTTTGAAAATATAATTTTTTATTGTTAGCACAGGGTTGGCGATACTGTGAACTTCAAATGTCAATACAATTTCGTAGTTTGTTTGCTCAAATGCTAACCTTCGCTTGTTGAACCCTGATTTTATATCATGATTAGGAAAGAGAGTGGTTGAAAAGTTTTAATAGAGCAAATCTTACAAGAAACACGATTGGAATTAATCTGGGATCTTAGGATAGTGAAGTAACGTTGGTTTAATATGCAAATGTAAGCTCATCTGCTTTACATTGCTTTTGCTATACACCTGTTTTATGGGTAATTTGTACTTTCGCAACTTTCAACTATATGGCAATTAACACTTTTGATAAACGCAAACAATTCAAAGATCAAATTCTCCTAAATTAGTTCCAATCGTGTTATTAGAGTTTATAGCTTTTAGTTTCGATGCACAGACCATTCTTTGCATGTAATAATGATACATTATCTCATCATTATATCTCATCATTATTATTCTATTATTTGGTAATTTGTCTTAATTATTGCAGCATTTGACAATTATTATGCCATAATTTGATCATTATTTGAACATTATTATGACATGATTATGACATGATTATGAACTTATTTCATAATTCGTTTGTTTTGCCATTATTCAGCATTGATGTCTTGATTTGGAACTTATCTCATCATTATTATGCCATTATTTGGTGATTGGGTCATTTTTGTGTCATTATTTGGCCATTATTATGCAATTATTTGGTAATGATTACGACATTATCTTGACATTATTATGCACTTATTTAATAATATGTTTTTTTTGCCATTATTCTGCGTTGATGCCTTGATTTGCAACTTATCTCGCCATGATTATACCATTATTTGGTGATTTGGTCAATATTATGTCATTATTTGGTCATTATTATGCAATTATTTAGTCATGATTACGACATTGTCTTGACATTATTATGAAATTATTTGGTTAATTTGGTTGTTTTGCCATTATTCAGCATTTATGTTTTGATTTGGAACTTATCTGATCATTATTATACCATAATTAGGTGATTTGGTCATTTTTATGTCATTATTTGGTCTTTATTATGAGATTATTTGGTCATGATTACGATATTATCTTGACATTACCTTCGCTTGCAATTATTTGACCTCCTTTATTCAGTCCGGGTCAGCTCCAAAATTGGAGACTCATTATGATAATGTATTCCGGCATTCAGCCAATCATCGACCAGATTACATCATTAATAAAGTACAGGTCACGCTGGGTCACAAATTACCCACCAAGTGTGATCGGCAGTTTTGGGCCGCTTATTAAGCCCCTGTCTTGTGAATTTCGACGAATTTCGACAGTCAACATAATCCATGTTCTCTGCAGCAGGTCATGTCCAACAAGGAGTCCGATTAGTGAACAAATATTCGAAATATTGACGATTCATTTCTACCCCAAGTTTATCGATTTCGCTCAAGTACCGAGAATCATTTTGTGGATGTTCGTCATCTCTATTAGAAATACTGTTATAAAGGTTATTTGTGTAGGTACGCGTATAACATTTTGCAAGAAAGAAGAGCAATGTCAGAGCTTTAAAACGATACCTGTTTTGTAGTTGTCAAACGCAGACTAAAAATGGTACGCGATTTTGAAAATGTGTTGACAGAGTGGCCACACAACTGTTCCCCATACGGTAGAATTTGTATCGCTGCCATCTCCGACACAAATGGGGTATTCTGAACGATCTGTGTAGGTACACGATTTATATTTCGCAGGACTTCAAGCTAGAGTCTAGGAATCACAGCGATATATGGGGTTTGGTTGTCTTAGCCAGAATAAAACTGGTACGCGATTTTGAAATTGTGTTTTGACAGAGTGGCCACACAACTGTTCGACATTATGACAGAATACGGCGCGGGAGTTCGACACAGTATGGCGTACGTAACGAAGGACGCATGTGGAGGTTGCCAGGAAATACAATTTTTACTGATGGCGCGCTGGCCGCTGATTGGCTAATGAGAGGGGAAAATATTACGGTATAGCGCTCCAATTTTGGAGCTGACCCGGACTGTTATTATCTGAACTCATTATTTGACCTGCATTTGAACCCTACCCAGAAATCATTGCACATGGAGATCAACAATGGCGGCTGATACGGTCGATCCCCTCGCATAGAGAGAGAAAAGCGGGCTTTGCGTAAGTTTAAAAGCGCAGCTTAGCACATCACGTATATAGACAAGTTGGGCGTGCTCGAAAACTGAGATCGATCACGATTTTGGTTTAAAAATCGATTGTTTTCGGCGGCGAAACTGGGCGCTCCAAATCGGAAGCCAGCAGGCTGTCTACCTCCCTGACACGTAGAGCTAAGGTGTTATTAATACCTGAAATTTATCATGTAAATCGGCCCGACACGGTTTAAATACTCATGAACTGGGGTATTACGACGTATTAAAGGGCACAGCAAAACATGGTCGGGGCCTCGACCTCCACGCCTACCTGCCTTAGCCTATGAAACCCGGCCCATCAGTAAGCCTACTCAATTTTAATAGCGCCGTCTTTTAAAATTGTGCCTTAAACATTGTGTTTAGAAGCTTCAATGTGGTTTCGAACGATTCCTTTTTTGAAGAAAACGTCGAACCTTAGTAATTTAAATATATAAACCATGATTTATCAATGTGAAATACATTATGCTAAATGACATTAAATCCTAAATTATTTATAGATGATTACACTTAATCACAGAAACCAATGGCAGGATGTAAACAGGGCGGAATTTTTCGATTTCCACTGTAGGCGAATACCAGAACTTACTTGTCATTTTCTTGGTATATAGTTCTGAACGTTTTGAAAGAAATCCCTTTCTCATGACTTGCTTCACCAAATGTAGAATTTTTGCGGTTTTTCGATATGATTTGAGTTGGGCCGGTGATCTTTCATTTTCACTTGAGTACAACGCGTCTCTATAGGCAAGATATTGAGATATAAGCTTAAGCTTATGAAGTTCAAAATCTAGACGATATTGTATGTAAAATTCAATAAATTTAACAAACAGGTTGACAAACAATTTATATGGACAGAGTCAATAGTAAGCAGGGAGGAAATTTTAATTCCCGTGAATATTTCAATATAAAACTTCCCAAATGCAAGTAAAATATATCCGTACATTTCCAAGAATTTTCCATAACTGATGCATCTTTGAAGTTACGGTTAAAGGTAATATTAAATTTCTTTCTATATGCCCGTGGTGAAAAAATTGAGTGTGTTTCAAGTCCTCGCATACTCCCCGACATTTTATTTTCAAAAATACTCCTTGCAGTAAATGTTTATTTGTTTTAATAATTGCCAATGTCATACTGTACAAGACACGGCACAACAGCTGTGTGTATGGCGATGCTTCAGTGTAGGCAGTATGTTTTATTTGCCTAATCAACACAGCAAAAAATATGTAAAACTTGCAACTTGAAAAAACAGCGACTGCATGTTCGGTCGTGTGGATTTGATAAAAACAATTGTTTTCGCTATTAATATCGCGCTCTGCGGAAGAAAACAACATCGCACAATCGAAAGGGAAAACAAAAGAAAGAAACAAAACCGTTCATGGGAGAATACAGTTTTAAAGGTTGGAGTCCTCACAACGAATCAACATACTTCTTTACGGCGGAAAAGTCATAACGTTTTATAACAAACAAAGCAATAAAAAGTCGTTAGGTTAGCAACCGTGCCCCTATGAGTTTACAGTATAGTTCCAGACAAACCAAAATATAATGTGGCATACGTATGATAATACATCTTCATTGAACGAATATTTCCTTGATACTTATCAGTACCGGCTTTTCAGTCTGTAGCTTACAGATGCAACTGTAACTGGCCGTAAAATAAGATAAAAGATAAAAGTAGGCCCTATTGCTTTCTCAATTTTTTCATAATTCTCATCTGGACTCATCTGGATGAGAAGGCTCAATAATGGCACGAATATGTTGAGATGATTTGGATTCTAATATTGCAATACAACCAAATGCAGTGTGGTCTATATTTGGCAAATAAATACGACAATATAATCGCTTTGTCAAGGTCAAACATTTACGAAAGAGTATATAATAAACTATAGATTATTAGGAATAAATCAAAGATTGATTTCGGCGTGAACTTCTATTGAAGTCTTGCGTAGACAGTGACATGTAAAAATGTTTTATATTTATTGTAAAATTACTTGACAACCGGAAAACTAGTTACTGCAGAAGCATTTATTTCAGAACATATAGGGTGTCGGAACACAGGGATGTCACAACTGGGGTGTTGGAGCCGGGGCGGTCACCATCCACTGCGACCGCATTGGCAAAACGCGAGAAACTTCAGAGACTTTCGCGTCAAATAACATAAACACATAATCTTGGTCGCGCTTCGCTCCATGGAACTGGGGTATAATAACATATCTCTTTATCTTTATCTGCTTGGCAGACTGGGTTTAACCTAGCTCTGCATGCAAGGGCTGTGTGTTACCGGCGTTATAAAGCCTCCTACCACATGTATAACGCCGGTAACATACAGCCTATAGCCCTACTAGTATGGCGAAAGTGTCCGGCTTTGGCTACGCCTCCCTTTAATGATGAGATAAGTTCAAAAATCAAGACATCAATACTAAATAATAGCAAAACAACCGAATAAACCAAATAATTACATAACAATGTCAAGGTAATGTCGTAATCATGACCAAATAATCGCATAATAAAGACCAAACAATTACATAAAAATGACCAAATCACCAAATAATGACATAGCCTAATAATGATGAAACAAGTTCCAAATCAAGACATCAATGCCAAATAATTGAAAAGAACCGAATTAACATAATAAATCATAATAATGTCACGGTAATGTCGTAATAATCACCAAATAATCGCATAATAAAGACCAAATCACCAAATAATGGCATAATAATTATGACATAAGTTCCAAATAAAGACATCAATGCCGAATAATGTCAAAACAACCGAATTACCAGATGAGTTCATTATCATATCAAAATAAATACCAATAATGATCAAATAATTGCGTAATAATAGCCAAATACTGACATAATTATCACCGAATCACCAAAAAATGGAATAATCATGATGAGATAAGTTTAAATAAAGATTGCAAGATAATTTTGGCAGTGTTCTCACCCTATATGCTAAAGGGCGACTTTATTATATACAGTTTTACAATTGTGAGGGGGATATTGTGGCTAATTGTCCTCTGATACCTACGCAGAGTACTGCTTACTGCTTATGGTAACTTAAAAAGCATTGTGTAAATAAATAAACCCTGTCAAATTCCCCTTCAAATAATCTTCTCTAAAATTACTGATTTATAGCAACGACAAAATGATTATCAGAGACTATAGTACGGAGCTGTTTCGAGGAAGATTTGCACAATGCCTGTGACTTCTCGTGAAAATAAATCAAATATGTATTTTTTGGTCATACACATGAAGGTCTGCAAAATCTATATGATGTAAAGCCGATTTGATATAAACCAAGATTAAATTTAAAAAATCCAAGCATAAATCCTATAACAAACTGAAAAAAATATCTGAAATAAGTAAACAAAACCACGATTAAAAAGATCTTTCAGGAAAACACTTTTACCACTCACAAGAATGTTTTTGTTGTTCCAAATTATTTGTAAAGACGGGGAAACTTTCTCTAACATCCAAAAGCAATCCGTATCTTCAGCATTTCACTGTAAAATTTGGACATTTTATCTTCAGTGTTTGAATTGAAAATTTACATTTTAAAATAAGATATCATCAAATTACTTTAAGGAAATGGTTAAAGGGAAATAAGCTGTAACTTGTGGCAAGTTTTTCAGTATTCTTCTTCTGTATATCGACTACCGTGTCTGACCCTAATCCGTTTGTCATGCTGAAATTTGGTGTATTCTTTTTGTCAACACAGCTTGTATGTGTGTAATGATCATTGTTTATTGTTTACAAATGAATTCTAGTCCGGGCTTGAATATAATTTTCAACAAGAACAACGTAGATTATAGTTATATAGTTTGAGTTGATGTGCCAAATACTTGGCATTAAATTGCAGTTAAGGGATTAATGCAGAAAGTGTAGGGAAACCACAAAACAAAAGTTCTGAAAAAAATAGCCAAAAGATACAGCTTATGGAGCTTTAAGAACAAGTTTCCAGGGGCGAAAATTTGACTTTAGATACTGTTTGATCCAAATCATCTTAAAGTCTATCTGCGTTGCACAAATATCTAACATTCGCATACCTCCTTGGAATATGCCATCTATCATTGTGTCACGTGCTACTCTGTCATGTCCATTACACAGATAAGAGTAGATTTTCGAATTAATTGTCTTCATGTCACTCGGATTTACAGTGATAAGATTAAGGATGTAAATGAACTTTGAGGCGACAAGAGTTTTAAAAATTTGGAGCCTACTGTACATAAAATGGAAAGAGAGCTCTCTTCCAGCACTGCCAAATTTTGATAAACCTCCTAATGATGCCTTAAGATTCAATTTATAAAAGCTGCATCTGTATCGCACGAAAAGTTTTTTTAATGTGTACGATAGTGTTTGGTTTGTGTGGGGAAAGCTTATGGCGAATGTATAAAAATGAAAGAGGCTCCCCACCTTACTATCCAAAAGTTTATGTTGCATTGGTTTACTAGCCACGTAATTGAAAACATACCTTCTGAAGAAATGCCTCGGTTTCGACTCGAAGGTTTCGCTGGAATCTATTTTCGGGAAGTAGAAGAGCGTTGAAGAAGTATGTTGATATGAAATTCCAGTCAGAGTCACAATACACGTAAGAAATAAAAGTGCGCCTTCTCGAATAGTTCAGATTTTTAACCTTCGTAAAAACTGAATCCACAAGGGAAGGTGAATCTACCGGTTGGGACGCATTTCATCAGAGATATATTATTACCTTGACTAAAGGGTCCTCGAGCTCCGATGATGATGATGATGATTAAACATTTAAAAATGAAGAAAAATAAAAAATATATTTGGACTCAGTAAAGTTGTTGTTGTTGTTGTTGTTATTGTTGTTGTTGTTGTAGTTGATAGTATTTGCAGAAAAGGACAAATTATGCGCTGCAAAATTCAATACAGCCTCACTGTACACCTCCATGCTATACACATGCGCTGCAAAATTCAATACAGCGATATTGATGATGATGATGATGATGATGATGATTAAATATTTAAAAATGGAGAAAAATAAAAATATATTGGACTCTGTAAATTTGTTGTTGTTGTTTTTATTATTGTTGTTGTTGTTGTTGTTGATAGTATTTGCAGAAAAGAACGAACTTCAAGTATGCGCTGCGAAATTCAATACAGCCTTACTATACAATGCGCTGCAAAATTCAATACAGCCTAACTATACATGTGCGTTGCAGCCTAACTATACACATGTGCGTTGCAAAGCTGTATTGAATTTGCAACGCACATGTAAACGCTATCCGGTCTCTCCGGGACAAATGAAACACTATATTTGCACAACAAACGATGCAAAAAGGTCTCTTTTTGGCCCTTAGTCTTGTTTGGCAGCAACAATCGATGGCTGATGATCTGGTTCAAAGTTTTCGTTTCCGAAAAACTTCACATACTTCAATAGAAAACATGAAACTTCGTCGATAAGAGAGAGCATTGAAATAACCACCATGCATGTAAAATTGTTCCTTTTATTGCGTAAATTTGCCAAGACTGGAGTAATAATGTATGTTTTGATCATTCCCCACCTTGCAGTTAAACTGTTCAAAGAACAGCCAAAAAATACAACAACATAACCGATGATGTTGTCCCTATTGCGAAGTATATCACAAAGGAAATCAACGCATTGCTATAATATTTGGCAGCATTTGTCAGTTACACTAAAATGATGTGCCACTAGAACGGTAGCATTATATTCGTTCTCGTCCAAAAGAGCAGATAATTATACTAGCCGTGCCAACTGTGTACTATATACATTGCTGCAAAAAACGCATCATAGTCCAGACTAAAAGTCAGTGTTCCATGATAATGTTGGAAATTTCTCATATGCTTGATGTATGAAGGTAAATGTAGATTGCGCCTCGGGGACAGATATTCCGACTCTCAAATTTTTACAATTCTTTTCTGATCTACCACTTGTGGGGGCTCATTTTGAAGCTCTTGGAGAAGAAAAACTTTGGCCGGCTTAGTTTTTCGAAAATTGAAAATATTATTTTTTCTCCATAGAGTTAACACAGGGATTGGGTAAGCAGGTTGGGTCTTTCCCACCAGGTGTCAGTACATCATCATCGTTTTCACAGGGTGAGTGGACCTAGGATTACCATAGTATACGCTGCGTACTGTAGCTCGACAACACGAGCGACAACGGATATGAACGAGAGTAATTTACGATAAGTCCAATGAGGGCGCACTTTCAAATTGTTTGCCACCGCACTGCAGGTAACATTTCGATGACTTCTTGTGAAACAAGTGATCATCGAGCGCGATCTTTGTGTAAACCAACACGGTTAAGCGGATTGTAACAAATTATGGCCGACGTTAGAAAAGGTTTTTGTTTCTTATCCGCGTGTGCGTCGATCTAGACGAGAAGCTGTAGCCTTTCTATTTCTCTTTCGCCCTACCCCAAATATGAGAAATGACAGTGTGCAGTGCACGGAAGAAAATGTAAATATCTATATGATCACGTGTGTCAAGATCTGTACAGTGAACTTATTGCGTGTTGCGTGTCAGACTTACCAATGCATGTGGATATTCCGTTTTGTGTTGTATTTGTGTCAGTGTTTGATTGTGAGCTCCAGATAAACGACAATAAAACCCCACACCCAGTCTTACAAGAACAGATGTGAGATATATAATTTTTTTAACGGAGCTTCAGCTTTAATTATTTTAAACTTTGTTATAAATCACTGAGACTATATATCAGGTCACCATCGGCGACTTTGAACATTACTTTGGGACGTTTCAAAAAATATTGCCTTTCCTTTTGTTTTCCGTTAGTAAATCCGAGACCATTGAAAGCAATGAAGATGACATACTTGTATCATGTATGTGGTGAAATTGAGTTCCAAGGACCTGAATATTTTACCGTGACGTGGATTGTTGCATGTCTTTCATGTTTGTTTGCCAGTATGTATGTATGTATGTATGTATGTATGTATGTATGTATGTATGTATGTATGTATGTATGTATGTATGTATGTATGATATGTATCTATGTATCTATGTATGAATCTATGTATCTATGTATACATCCATGTATCTATAATATATAAATATATAGATATATATCTGCCATATAATATGTCTGTCTCTCTGTCTGTCTGTTTGTTTGTGTAGAGGGACTTGAACTCGAATACCTACGACATGTGCGTGGATTTGCTATTCACGGTCACCGAACGCGAACATTAAAGCCGCATTGGCTGTATCGTTTTACATTTTTTTGGATGTTTGAAATCAAATGCAGCATATGTAAAATGCTTACCAAAGTTTGGCCACAGTACGTTTTTCAAACATTGGGACGCATGAATTAGATTTTAACAATTGATTAATTTTCGAGTTGCGTAGCAAATGTGGTCCCGCAAATATGGGCGTAAGCGTCTGAATTTACGGGCCAAATCCGTCATCGAGGATTTCCAAAGACGATATACCTAATAAGTTGAATCAAAACCATCTTTTCGGAGATTGGATGGTATTTTGTTGGTAAGCAAAAGGAAAAATATACAGCTTATTAGCTTTAATATATGCGTCAATCGGTCTACCGACGGTATTTCTACACTTTTCAGCTCTCTCTCTCTCTCTCTCTCTCCTCTCTCTCTCTCTCTCTCTCTCTCTCTCTCTCTCTCTCTCTCTCTCTCTCTCTCTCTCTCTCTCTCTCTCTCTCTCTCTCTCTCTCTCTCCATCTATTTTGTGTTTACGTCTACTTGTCGGTTCCATCTGTGCGCATCTCAGTTTTCACTCAATCGGATTTGAGATTATTGCTGTGTGATTTCCAATTAGCATCAATTCGCTGTGTTCTCCTGGTGCTCACGTATGGTGCCCGGCTTGTCGTGCAGCCGGTGAATCGGCTCATATGTCAATTTCAAGGACATAAATTTGAATCCTAATAGCTGGCTTGCATAACAGGTCCAATACCAAACAACCCTTACAGAATGCAGCACAATGGCTTAAATGGAAAAGTGACGTAAGGTGCAAAGTGCGACATATGGGCTGCCCTGGTGTTCAGGATTGGAAATGTGCTAAAAAGCGCATAGTGATGAGTTTTGGATGACTTTTTTATTGAATCTCGTTATGAAATTTCACTCTAAATGCTTGCAATACTGACAGCTTTGAATGTTTTGGCGATTAGCGAATTAGCTCGAAACGGGTGTCTAAAAATAGTACTGATCACGCGCGAGCCATATTCGCTTCAATCCTCGCCTCGTGAGCTGGAACTTCTCAATTATTTTCCAATAATTTTTTGTTCTGTCCGTTAAATCCAATTTTGTTTTCTTCTCCCAGAATACTATCGAAAAGCCCAGCTTTCAGCCTGTCAACACAGTCGGTATTATAAGTGTAATGCCATTTGATGTTATTATTGACAAATATATCTTAGTCCGGACCAGTATTCATTTATCAACAATTAACAATGGACACTGCGTGTTGTACACAGTGCTGCGTCTCAGCATGACTGATAACTTGTATTTCGACATAAAATTTAGATAGCGTATAGCAAATGTATCTGCTTTGCAGAAAGAAACCTTGAAATCTTGTACAGATGTTGCCTCTTTAAGTTTTTGCGAAAACTCGAAGGCATTACAGAGTCTCGCAAACTGGCGGCATTGATGTTTTATCGAACGCGGGAGGGTTTTGGAAAGATACGCTCTCTCTCTCTCTCCTCAGTTGGGCAGTTAATGTCAAATCCCAAAGCAGCGCCGTATGCCAGTGTTAAATTAGTCTCGCGGGACGAGGCGAATGGGTTCTAATTGGGTTTCGATACATAACCCGGGGGTCGTAACAATAGCACTGCCACGGCCATATGCTCGCTAACAGTCGCCCATTCTGCGCCATATTGTTCCCGTGTTTTTCTTCCGTGTACGTAAGCACCATATCACCAAAGCGATATCAGTCGCAGCGCTCGTGTGTTTGGCCACTTTCCCCGGTCGACAAACACAGCGAGTCACTTTCTAACAGGGGCGCGATTTTTTCACGTAGAATTCAACGCAAAACGTTAATTTCTCACCGCCGTCAAAGTCTGAGCAGTGAAAGATAGGATGTCAAGTCACGTCAACGCGTAATATTATTCGAAAACAAAGGATGTAAACAGCTCTTCCAAATTTCTTACCACACATATTGACCAAACATTATCTTTCCAAGTTTATTTTCAAATCAGACCAACACAGAAAAATTAACATGTTCTGTAAACTGCCAAAATGCAACTAAAGCCAGTGCTGTGTTCAATTTGAAGATGAAATAACATGCCCATCTCTTTTTGGCCTGCGCAGCGAGGCAGCGTGGCGCATTTGCCGATTAGCAAAAATTCTGAACGACCTGAAGCAATTAGATTGATTCTTTAAAGTCTGAGATGTAACATAATTGTTCATCAATTGCATAATGGACAGTCTTATGTCTGCATGAGTTTGTCTCTACCTGAAGTGCTTGTATTGACAAAGCAAAGGAAATTTCAAGTGTCCATCGGAGTACATAAACGTAATATGCACATGTGTACAATCATGAGTGTAAGCGCAACTGAGCTGATGAAGGTGAGCGCTTGCGAATATGTATTGTCAATTTAATAAAGATCACGCGTTCAAGTAAGACCAGTGTGTACCGATGGATGGATGGATAGATGAATGGATGGATAGACGGATGGAGGGATGGATGGATGGATGGATGATTGGATGGATGGACCGATGGACCGATGGATGGCTGGCTTGATGGATGGCTGGATGGATGGATGGATGGATGGATTGATGGATGGCTTGCTGGCTGGCTGGATGGATGGATGGATGGATGGATGGATGGATGGATGGATGGATGGATGGATGGATGGGTGGATGGATGGATGGATGGATGGATGGATGGATGGATGGATGGATGGATGGATGGATGGATGGATGGATGGATGGATGGATGGATGGATGGATGGATGGATGGATGGATGGATGGATGGATGGATGGATGGATGGATGGATGGGTGGATGGATGGAAGGATGGATGGATGGATGGATGGATGGATGGATGGATGGATGGATGGATGGATGGATGGATGGATGGATGGATGGATGGATGATGGATGGATGGATGGATGGATGGATGGATGGCTGGATGGATGGATGGATGGATGGATGGATGGATGGATGGATGGATGGATGGATGGATGGGTGGACGGATGGGTGGATGGATGGATGGATGGATGGATGGATGGATGGATGGATGGATGGATGGATGAATGGATGAATGGGTGGATGGATGGATATATGGATGGATCGGTAGATGGATCGGTAGATGGACGGTGCGAATGGGTGGTGAATTGATAGATATATATATATGAATGAATGAACGGACGAACGAATGGATGGATGAATGAATGAATGAGTTAATAAATGGGTGAGTGAGAGAGTGAATAAATGAATGAATGAATGAATGGGTGGGTGGTAGGTTGGGTGGGTTGATTGATGGATGGATGGATGGATGAATGGATGGATGGATGGATGGATGGATGGATGGATGGATTGATGGACAGATGGGTGAACGGAAATTTCGATGTGTGTACGGCCACATGAATGTCTCGTGTTTGAATTGAGAATCTCTCAGGTCGTACGTCTTGGTTTACCGTGTAAAAAATATAATTTCAGGAATTCGGCGTTTATTTCGAGGTGTACATCTTTGCTGAACACGACAAGATAAGCCTTTTGTATTAGTATTACGATTTTCCGGCTCATTATCGAGGGGCGACGAGGAAGAAATTTTCTTGATTCTAACTTTTGCGGTAAGGACGAGGAAGACTAGCAAACTCAGATGGGACTTCCATATAGTGTTCACGGTTTCAAATCTGGGAGCTTCTACAAATCATACGTACATGACTGCGCGTCGAAATACGCCCCATCTGTTACCCTACTTCTGCTGAGAATGGGTCATAGGTCAGAGAGCAATGACCCGTGCTCCTCAATTAAGCATCTGTTATTAGAATATAATACAGCCCATCATGTCAAAGGCCTAAAAGAAAGTGTGTATTTGCATGAGCGGGCGGATGAAGTTGTACAGTTAATATTAATTACAAAGCGCCACGCGAGGACGTGGTGCTTGCGATGTCATTAATTCAATTAAGGAACTTGTAAGCCGTCATCAGCAGCTACTTAAAAACCCGTCACCGCAAGTACTCGTCGACGGGTACGTTTACGTAACTTTCCACGTGCAATCGTTCTGTACTCAATGAACAGACATTATTACATCCCTGACTCAAAGAAGTGACAGTTCAAAGACGTGAGGTTTCCGCCAAAGAAATCGAAAGAATCTTCCTCTCTTATCGTATGTCGTACCTGAGCGCAATGATAATTTGTTACAGCACGTGGTTACAGCTTAGTTTTTGTCTCGTTCAAATTTCTGATTGATTGATTTATCGATTGATTGATTGATTGATTGATTAACTGATGACTGATTAACTGACTCCACATCGAATCTAAACCAGTGCAACATTTTCATTCTTCTCGGCTTACAGTGTAGTAAAACTTGCGCGTCCCCTGACAGCAATATTGACTCTTGTACGTGCAAACGCTCACTGTGCACAGCCCTGAAGATTTAACGAGCCGAAGTTCTATGGCAAGCCGACAAATAATAAACATAACGTGTACACATTGCGTGCCGCGGAAGATTGAACGCTAACACTGATCGTACACTTTGATCGTCACTGCCTCCGCCAAACATTTGGCACTTGCGCGCTGTCCTTTTCCGTGATACGCTTATGACGTAATGCTTGCTTTCAAAAACTCTAAGGCATCTCATAAACTGAAGTTCGAAAGCCATAAATGTTCAATGATACCTGCTTTGAGGTAGGATGCACCCCGGCAACAGATATTTGGACTCTTAGTTTTATTACAATTCTTGTTCATATGCTTGCGAAGGCTCATTTTGAAGGTCTTGAAGTCAAGTGAGTGTTCATCGTGTTCGGTTTTGTGAAATTCGAAAATTTCATATTTCGATAGAGTTGACACAAGATGGCGGCCATTTTGAATTTGAGATGTCGGTAAGTGTACGGTGACTTGGCTATTTGGCACAAAATTCACTAGGTGACCCTTTAAGAGGATGGTTTGAACTTTCCCTGTAGAAAGTTTGAACAAAAGAGTTCATGGGTCTTTCAGTTCGAGGCGCTGAGTTCTCGCTGAACGTTGAGATATGAAACAGATTTTTATTTTTGGATGTTTTATTGTATTTGACGTAATGTGACAGAGCCCACCTTAACACTCAGTCCGGCCTTCTCTATGGAAATTATCGCGTTTTCTCAGGAGGCCTCCCCCATGGCCTTAAGTTGTGAAGCAGCTGGACCCCCTAGGATCAAGTTAAATTGAAAAATTGTTCGATATCCGTTCATCTGTAGTCTTACTTTTTTTGCTGTCTATTTTAGTCACTTTTACTTTATTTGTGACGTTTTTCTGCATTTTCTAAGTGGAACTGACAAATAAACCCTCTCACAAAACAAACTGTTCAGTTTGAACTGTCAACAGTTGGTCACGAGGATCACACCATAACATGGATATTTTCTTTCGGTCCATTACCACTTGGTGTGCTGTTGTCCAAATTTTAGTTTGGGGAAAGCTTGTCTCAGAAGAGAGTGGAGCCGCCAAATGACGGCAAACGTCATATAATGTGGAACGAATACACAGCTGACGTCATTGAAAAACGAGAAATTTGTTTCAGAAATTTATTTTTCGGCACACTTACTTAGCATGTCGCTACGTACATCTGAAGAGATGAAACCGTCAGAAAATTAAAAATCGTGGCATTTTTGTAAGGATAATGCTGAGAATATTAAAGCACAATTATTTTTGTCGTTTCCTGACCAGAGCGATGTCAGCTGTTATCTCGTCATCTATGAGCACCTTTGATACTTATCACTCCGGAGGGGAAATAATAAGGCGCCCTGAAAGGAAACACTTGATGAAGGGCCAGACATGGCCCGGTTAACCACCGAATAAGGGTTTAGCGCCGATTAAATGCTCATTGTTCTTGGACGTTCTGGCCGTGTTATTGCTCTCCGCCGCTCTCTGTCTCACCTCTTTGTCTCGTCCGGCTGTCCTATAATCGTCAATTACGGGCGGCGTGGAGCAAATCCGCCGTCGAGCACATCCCCGGCTTCAGCCGGGCAGGGATTGTAACTACGGCAGCCAGACAATGGGCTGAGGAATCGGGCCGGGAGAGTCTGGTCGTCTGGTCATGCTGCGAACCCGTTGTGTCAATCCTTCGTAAACCCTATTGTCTCGAGGATCAGAACCTTAAAGCAAGACAAAAACTGGACAGGGATAATGTGATTTTAACCACGTGTCGTAATTAAACTAACTAATCACTGTGTCTTCACAAGGCGAAACGTCATTTTTTTTCTTCCCAAACAATTTCTTGTTTTTGCCATGTACAAGGAGGGACAGGTGCGGATGCCCGGGTCCCGATGTCATGCAGTGAAGATCTTTATTTCGAACAAATCCTCAATTAAAAAGAAAAACTGTATCTTCTTTGCGTGCTGATAATTTGCAACTGTATATACAAGGCCAACAATAATGTACCTGACAGTCGCACGCGTGCGTTGCAGACTAATGCGCTATTGTAAACAAACGTTCTGAAAACTTCGACATGGTTGTTCCCATCCCCTGGGAGTGGAAATTTGCCGGCATATGTGAGGCACACACGCACCAGTCTTAGATAAACGCTTACTTTACCTTTTGTGAAAGAGGCGTGAACAGGAGCTATTACGTGATCATAATTTCTTTTCTCATCCTTTGTTGCTTGTATTTTTCCCACTCAATGGTGTGTGGTTGTGGTTGTAAAATATGTTCAGTGGGACCGGAAGACACTGGTAGTACTGTGTCCTTCGACACATTCGATGACTCCGGTTTTCAGATCGAAATGGCGGAATGAGAAGGAAAAATTGCTCCTCGTAAATAAAATCTTTGTGTAAAGAAAGTCGAAGCAGACAGACCTAACTGCATTCAGTCTGCCTGGGACAGTTGAGAAGGAATTGTCTCAGACGTTGCCCGCTTTACTGCGTTCATGTTGTGAGTTAGTGCCGTCCGACCTGCTTGCCTGCCTGCCGAGATGGACCTGGATTTCAATTAGCCGGATGAGCGTCTCTACTGGCAGAACCGCATCATGTGAATTCTTTAAAATCAGTACGTCGTCCTGTAATCCAGTGAAATTGAACAATGCTTAAAACAGAAACAATGTGGGGAAGCAGTCGGGAACATCCCTGATCGACACCGACTACAAGTGGTTTCCGCACGTGTTTACCGAGAGTGACAGTTGACAAACAATAGCCATGCAGGTGTCACTAAAACGGCTTCAAGGAAATTATAGAAAATAAACTTATAGAAAGCGTATGTATGTATGTATGTATGTACGTATGTATTATGTATTATGTATTATGTATTATGTATTGTGTATGTATGTATGTATGTATGTATGCATGTATGTATGTGTATGTATTACCGTGTGTATCGCCGTCCCCTCTGTCTCTGATCTCTCTCTCTCTCTCTCTCTCTCTCTCTCTCTCTCTCTCTCTCTCTCTCTCTCTCTCTCTCTCTCTCTCTCTCTCTCTCTCTCTCTCTCTCTCTCTCTCTCTCTTTCATGAGGCTGTTGATAGTTGACTTGAATCCATCGCGCTGGAAGGCCCTAAGAAAGCCCTTCTCTCCACCATGTCAAGGAGCAAAATTTGGACAGACCGGTAAAATTGTTGAAATACTCCTACACAGTACAGTACCTTACGTCGCAGTTTAGGTTCTCGCAAACTTTTTGAGTCCTACCAAGATGTCTAGCTGTTTAACTTATCGGAAAATACTGAAAAATGCAAATGTTTGCACATACTGTAGTTTGAGGAAATTTAAAATGAAAGTGAATGTTTTCAATAAGGGTCAAAATGATCAGACTACTCAAAGGTAAAGCCTGGGTATACAGGTAGCAAAATGCGTAAAAATTGTTTACTGTATCTTAGCGACACTGATAACGAAGCTTTTTCTTCTGAGTTTGTTTGTTTATTTGTTTGTTTGTTTGTTTGTTTGTTTGTTTGTTTCACGGAAGGTTCTTGTGTGGTACTGGACTTGAAAATATGTGAAGATAACTAGCATTTGTATAGCATAGTGGCTGAGAGAGCGTGTTGTGGAACTGTTACAATACGGTTGCATTTCCAGCCAAGCAACGCAACTTGCTGTTTGTTCTAATAGCTAAGTATGCATGTATCCCAGCTCAAAAACAATATTGTGATACAATCCCACCACATATTTGACTAGAACGTTTTGATGAAAGTATTTATTTGTGGATATTAAGTGTTAATCGATCGGAGATCTAAACGGGTTCTTGTTCCAAGCACGGGTGAAGCCTTGAGACAGGACCGTACCGCTGAATGTTACGATGTGAACTTCACGTTGACTGTTGATGTAATGCAACATCAGTGTCAACAGGTAGCAATATCATTTATTTGTGCAGTCAAAAGCCAAGAAAGATACACAAATCTACTCAGAAAACAATTCACAATAGCGGCTATGACTTCCTATCACCGACGTGACCAGGAATATAAATATTTTCTCGTTTTTCTCTTTCCTAATTTAGATAACAGAAATGAACGACACCTACCAGAGGTTGAAATTCATGAAATATCTCAAAATAAGCTTTTCCGCTTCTTTTTCCTTAAGCCTAAAGAAGAATATCGTATGCAAATGAATGTATAATTCTTTACGCGGTACTACCACAGCTAAATCCGTTATTTTTCGTTTGTTAGTTTGTCTTCTATATCATGAGATATCTTTTCTTGTACAGGCCTCGAAACTGGTAGAGTATAACTAGAAATTTCCTCAGGAAAAATTTAAACCACCTTTCAAAATCGAGAATAATAATCAACGGTCACCAGGAAAATTACAGTACAGATTGAATAAGAATGACCTAACAATGGTCGCTATCCCTCTGTAAACTCTGTAAGAAATATCAATTTTCCGATTTTCAAAAAAAGGAACACGTTGGTGGAAACTTCATCTACAAAAAGCAGGATACCAGCAAAGTTTTATAAAGATTTTGGAGTCTGAATTTTTGTCCTCGAGGTGCATTCTACCCTTTCATGTTGTGCACCTCAAAATTGGAAACTGAAACTTTTGTTCAAACATTGAGCAGGGAAACGTTAAACCATTGCCAATCGAAATTAAGAATATAATCACGGGGGTCATTTTGGAAAATGTGGTACTAAAGACACAAATTACCTAACATTTATTAACACTTGATATTCAAAATGGTCGGTATTCCTGTGTTAACTCTGTTGGGAGAATATAAAATTGTCGATTTTCACAAAAATGAATCGATGAAAGCTGTTGTTATTCCATAACCTTTAAAATGAGCCCACACAAGTGTTGAGCCAAAAATAATTTTTTTAAAGTTTGAGAATCGGGATATCTGGCCCTGGGGCGCATTCTACCCTTTAAGTGAAACATCATTGTGACGTCAGTCTTAAACTTGAAGGTTTTCTAGGCGAGATAGACTTTGTTCAAGTCTTTGATTTGTGAATGTTTGAGTTGGGTGAACGCGATGATTTGTGTTCTGCTTTCATGTGAAACGCGTGAGTGGGTTAAACGCGATTAGTGGGGCGAACTCTATACATGTTGATGTCTATTTATCTACATATCCTGTATACTATCCGCATAGGTTTGAAACGAATGACTACCAAAAACACATCACCCACATTTCCAATTGCTCTGTTCTGGTGAAATTTCCTCAGCTGTCCAAAAAACCTCCCTCCTATCATGGATGGAATGGACACTTTACAAGAAATCAACTGTTAATCGCTGATAATTGGAGAGCGAGCCCAAGGCGTGCGCCAGTGGATTGGTCACTATGGGAGTTGATATGCACTCAATTGGCTCTCGCCTTGATTGGGGTAAAATCACTAGTATTAATCGTGAAATTAATGGTAATTGGCCCATGTTGGTCTTGCAATTAAATCTTATCTTCCAACTGATGACATTTCTTGACATTCTATGATGATAACGGGGATAGTCATTTAATATCAAGAAGAAGAAGAAGAAGACGAAGAAGAAGAAGATGATAATGATGATGACGACGATGACGACGACGACGACGACGTTAGTGGAGTCGACAACGACGGTGACGACAATCGAAATGCACCCACAGGAGGCGCTCGCTCTTTGCAAGAAAAAGAGATTTTCCTAAGAAATGCAGTTAGCGTGACCACTTAGTAAACAGGGGAAAAGCTCAGGGGACGCAAATTTCTCCGATAATTACTCCTTCCTTCGCCCCGGGAATACGCCGCAGACTGAAAAACAGAGAACCACCACGTGAACTCTTGGTCGCGTGTGTAACTTGTGTAATGCGTAATATCATCATCACTCACTCTCAAAACATATGCCTGTGCACACGTGCGTGCAGACATTCCCCCGCCATACAGGGTTGTATGGCGACGAGGGGTCGGATGTGAACAGCGACCTTTGACCTTTGTCATCTGCTTGTGATTACCAGAGTGTCCGTCACCTTGCACGTGGCGAGAGGAAACGCTTGACCGCAAACACGAAAACTCCCCGTTATAGCGCCTTTCGGCCCAGCATGGCTTAGCGACGCGACAGCGGGGATTAAGTTCGCGATTTCCGTTTTAATTTCATACCCAACTTTGTTGAACATAACGACGTCTTTTGGGGTATACAACGAAAAGGCAGTTTGAACTATTAAACCAAGTTTACAGGTTTTATGCTTTTTGGAAAAAGGTAAAAATGTCAGCTACAGCCTCTGAACAGAAAGCGGCTCAGAATTTGACGGGTTTACCGTGAGTTCGACTGGAAAACCTGTTGTCGTTGGTTAATTAACGATTTACGCAAGCTACCACGTGCAATATGGCCACTACTAGGCCAAAAAAAAAAAAAAGAAATGTTTCTGGTCAGGTCTTTCTTTAAAAAATGGTGCGGTGACGCGCATTTTTTTTTTATATTTTTTTTTTGCCTCAAAGGGAGGGAGGAGGGTCAGTTTTATAGTTTTATCAATATAGTCACATATATACTGTTCATGCAGTCACTGACCATTCCCCCCAAAGAATTTTGTTTTTCTCTTCAGCCATTTTGGTTTGGTGTCAGCCACGGCCGCCGGCCACAAACAGAAAAAATAGGGTGACGCGCTGTTGTTCAAGTGACGCGCGCGCTGACCAGAAACATTTATTTTTATTTTTTTTGGCCTTAGCAAAAGCTAATAAATGGACCAACGGTTCAAAGGAAATTCTTTGTAAAGTATTATCAACACACTCTTTTCATATTCCGAAAACCGACGAAGTCCATTTCCCGACGATTTTTTTATCAGAAGATGTCTGACGATGTGCCAGGAAATCTGCCCTTGAAGCGAATGCGCAGGTGACAGCAAAATAATTCATCCGATGGTGACAGTGTCTTTGAGTGTGTGTGTGTGTGTGTGTGTGTGTGTGTGTGTGTGTTACTCGACAAAATTACTATATTGGTTTGAATTCCGAATTATGGTGAAATGTGGACGATAAGTGTACCTTAACTCCGCTATATGACATTTAGTCCAAATGATGATTTGATTTCTGGAACAGTAACTGGAAGTGTATACAGACGAGCTACAAACGGCTTCTCTCTCGCCTATAGACTTGATTCAAATCGGTGAATTTCTAAAAAATAAAATCATTTGTCCTAGTTTCTCTTGTGTCTCTTCTATTTTACAAACCTATTTAGAATTTGGCAGGCCAGGTTTTCCTACCGATTGAACGCGTTAACTTTGAGTCTGCGCAGTAGTGAGTTAGTTTCAAGTCTGCCGGATTAATCAGGTCAAATCAGGTCCAATAATCATTATCATTCAAGGTAACTATGAAAATTACCAGGTCCAAGGAATATATCGAAGACTAAGCTTTAAGACGCGCACCTGTCGACCAACCACTCTTCTTCGCGTGTAAAAAAAACAACAACAACAGTATATCGGCAATTTAATCCGGGAAACCACAAAGTTTGCAGAGTTTAGGAGACAAGGTGTGTCAAGGAGCGGGAAAGTATTTGATGTCGATGTGAGATCTTGGCGAAGGGAAAGCCGGGGCAATCGATTCAGTGCGGAGTCAGTGACGGCGTTTCCGGCAACGCTGTGTGCAGACGAGGAGACATCTGTGTGCACGAGTTTCGTAACAACCGCGCTCTTTTCTCTCCTCGTCCTGCGCGTCCATATGGGAAACTTAATAGGGCGCCCTGCGGGTGGTTCGGGCGACCTTTTTCTGACCCCGCTGTTCGCTTGCTTCCGCGCTTTCTCGCTGAGAGAAAGGAAAAGTTGCAGGGCCTGGTCTCAAATTCGATCTACTTCCGCCTAGCGAACAAGACGACAGGCTATGCGCATTTGACACCGCAATATTATATCACATAGCCAAGATATTCTTTTTCGTCCTTGACAACTTCATGGTTGTACCGGGAAGTACCAGGTCTTTGCCGCTTTTGAAAGCCATTAAGAGTGCTGCTCGCGACATACCTTCATCGAGTGTGATAGCGCGCCAACCTCTTTGTGAAAAAAAACCAAATCAATGTCACGCGACCGTTTATCTCCAGCTATTATTAATATTTGTTCGCGGCCATGGGGGACAAACACCGTGTTGAAAATACTCGGGTTGTAAAATGACACTCAGGTCTGGCGATTTTGTCAAGATTTTTTAAAATCTTTTTTATCTGCCCTTTATCGGGATTGTGGCTGTGTAAAGTCTCACAACATGGTAAACGAATTTAGGTCGCCACCATACCTCGGCTTTCTCCTTCTGTGTATTGTCACACCTGAAAAGTTGTCCAGACTGCTTTTGGTGAGATGTGATGTTTCATGAATGGAACCAATTGCTCAAATCCATTCCGTCTTTTTTTCCCTGTACATTTACGTATTTTATTTTCATTTTTAAAAAATCATATTTCAAATTGTATCATTACGTTGTTGATCCAACTTAGAGCGGCATAGGTGATCCATTGCCTGACCGAGTATGTCGGCATGTCGCTCTCGGCTGACTCTTCCGTGGCACCGATAACCTTTGAAATAAAACAAATTTCCTGAACTGCGAGGACGGGATTCAAACACTGAGCTACACCGATGCGTGTTCGTTCACTCAGCCACCGTAAGAGTAACCGTGATTCAACAGTATTGAGTTTTTTACATCGAGAATCACACGTCACAGCGCTCAGGAGATCAACGGCTCTGCTATGACGTCATTTCAGCGCATCAACAATTACATCGCTCCTTGTTATTTTGTTCATTTGCCTTTTTGTTTTCTTTAACTTTTCTCACTTTTACATAACCGGACACACTAAGTCATGCACTCGTTTTGAGAGAAGGTCAGTTAGTGTAACTTCATGTAGTGCTGCACAGTCCCGTGTATGAAGAGAATTTGACGTGATATTTATACCTCCGCGCCGCTCCCTCTTGTCATAGAAAGTGATGTAGCGTTGACAGTATATTTCATATGTATGTATGTATGTATGTATGTATGTATGTATGTATGTATGTATGTATGTATGTATGTATGTATGTATGTATGTATGTATGTATGTATGTATGTAGGTAGGTAGGTAGGTAGGTAGGTAGGTAGGTAGGTAGGTAGGTAGGTAGGTAGGTATGTATGTATGTATGTATGTATGTATGTATGTATGTATGTATGTATGTATGTATGTATGTATGTATGTGTATGACAGCAGTTAAATACATGTACCAGCAAGAAAATTTGCCAAGCATGGAAATCTGCTGTTTACTCTCTATGTCAGCCTGTGGCAAACGTACGGAACGAAAATCAAACTGCGTTCATGTTCACTCGAAATAATTGAGACATCATAACTCTTTCTAGGACCTAGCTGCAGGCCATACATGACCACAGTCTGGCTCATTGTGGACATCAAATTTTAACGTTGTTGTACCTTTTTTTCCTCTTCCATTATTTATTTTAGCCCAGACAGTCAGATACTGGGGTTTTATCCGAATGCCATATCGCATTGTCCACTTTCCTTATGTTATTCTTCGTACGCCAATTATACCACGCCGGTATCCAGGCAACGACACGATCTAAGGCAGTAAGCCAGTTTCTTATACATCCGTTGCCACGGCGACCGGGCTCATTAGGACTGCATTTTCCATCCTCCTATTATATTGGAAGATCTCTTCAGTACACGCTTGCTGTTTTGCGATGTGGCCGTTCTTCAGAGCAGTGTCACCTAGACATGGAAGTGGCTAATCGAATCGATAGAACCCATCTATTTACTCAGTACATCCATCTAGATGACGTATAAAAGTGCCATAAACACTCTGAATAGTAATTCATTTTCTCTTCCAACAAAAATTATCAATATTTGTCTATTCTATATAATATTTAATAATTTGACTGAAATTGGACTGTCCCTATGATACACAAGTTACGATGAATATATATAATATGTCGCATGTTCGACATTTTTCTTTCCTTGGAACATCTTTCTGTCTGTATGTCTGTCAGTCTGTCTGTCTGTCTATTTTATATACGCATACCTCTGTGCATGGAAATTGCAGATTTATCTGACATATATTATAGCTAGTTGTTATAGCCAGCTATTTATCTAGCTGTACGATTTGTCTAGCTTTACGCCTGTCCCCGTCTGTTATCTATACCTGTCCCCCTATAATATC
This sequence comes from Ptychodera flava, assembly GCF_041260155.1. Taxonomy (NCBI): domain Eukaryota; kingdom Metazoa; phylum Hemichordata; class Enteropneusta; family Ptychoderidae; genus Ptychodera; species Ptychodera flava. The sequence continues at coordinate 27,275,957 of NC_091943.1, forward strand.
TGCCATCCATTAATCTGTTTATCCATCTGACATGTATGTATGTATGTATGTATGTATGTATGTATGTATGTATGTATGTATGTATGTATGTATGTCGGTTGGTCAACCTCTGCAGTTGTCAGCGTGACTGCGTTTTGTGTATTCAGAATTGTTTCGTAGACCTCAGAAAAGCACATATTGAAACACATGTGTACAATGTGACAATTAAATATGTAAGTTTAAATCACACTATTGCATGCCTGTTGCTAAGCCTCAGTATCTCTATCACCAATTTGGATTGTATGCATTTACCATGACGCGCTTTATGGCACCCCCCCCCCTCCCCCACCTCCGAAAGGACTAGTATCGTCCGCTGGTTCCAGTGCACTTCTCGCCGGGACCTCTCTTAAGCGTCCACTTGGCACATACGGCCTTTGCGTTTGATGCGGCAACTTTGCGATGCGGACATGAATGCGTTCGGTTTCGTGGAGGACGCCTTTATACCAAGAAACCCTCACCGTATTACGGTTCCAAAGACGGGTCTAAAAAGAACGACCCGTATTATCATGATAGCGCATTTGGAGTGAAAATGACGGGGGCGGGGCGTGCAGGTTGCCGACAGAGCTCCTAATAGACATGACGCGTGGCAAAGTATGCGCTCCCAGCGTGAGTCGTGGACACATTGTTCCCAAATTCAGCCAGCCGTACTAGACACATTTACCGAGAGTAAGTAAGAGAGATGGAACTCACTATTAAAATGGTTTCAGTTTTGGACTGACGAAATAGTGTCCGTTTAGGCCTGCATTTGAGATAGGATTGCGAACTGGACGTTTTAGGAGTCCACAGTGACGTTGCTTCGCTCTCGCACAAAAAAATTGACTTCTGGTTCAACTAAATGAAAGACGATTGTCGATTGCACCATAGACGGTAGACAGGAAGACTGCTGTCTATGATTGTACATGTTGAGTTTTGTTTGCATCACGTTGGCTGCACGATTTCTTTGCGGGAACTCAAACGTCACAGCAGTGCGACCTGGTGGCAGTCTACAGGGGACGTTTAAGCCTGTCCACAACAGACCACCAGAGCGTATGTGAATCACAGAGCCTTCCAAAGTAAAAAGTTCTTTCTTGCGTCGTAAAAACAAATCCACAGCCCTTTCAAATACACTTTTCGTCACCGAATCAATACCAATTGGCCATCACTGTGACAGTAACCGAAGCCAGGCCAGTGAGGAGGTGAAACTCTGTGCGCACGTGCGCACACTGCATGTCAAACCCTTAGAGTTGCAATGCCATTGATATTTCCAAAAAGATGATCGAATTAACTCAAAAATATTTTCGGGAATATTAAACTTACGAGCAGCCGGTTTTGTTTTGGGGGGTGTTGGGTTTTTTGTTGTTTTGTTTCCTAATTCCGCTCTCGAATTTTCGGCGAAGTTTGAGTACATTCTATGCTGCGAATGATTGATAATTACAAAACGGTCGCAGAAAAAGTGCGCCAGTACTCGTCATCCAATCGATTTCACGCTATTTACGTTCGAACACATGGAGTAACTTGGCCTTTGTTCGAAATTCAACGTCTGCACCATCACAAACTGGCGCTATTTTATCGAGAAGAGCGGCTTTTCGGCCTTGCCTGCCGAATCCGTAACCACGCGCAAGGCGAGACTCAATCATATCCCGCCCTTACGCGATCTGTAAAAAAACGGAAGATGTTACTGACAAAGAAAAACGGCGCCTTCCTTTCAACAATAGAAATAGCGTTTGAAGGACATTATAATAGCGATATGATGATGACGGGCCTTCGAAAGTTCGGAGACCTCTTTCTGTAATTTGCTAGCTGCGTTCTCCTTCCGTGAATGAGAAGGGGGAAAATGAAACGAGTGCCACTTTAATCTAAAATGCGCGCAATCCACCGGCCGACGTACGTACGTCCGATGGCTTTTTGTTTTTCCCCTCCTGTCAGCCACGTTGCATTGTGCTCGCCAAAATCGCTTTGTTGGCGTAATTGTCTAGGCTGTCTTATGTACGTTAGTCCATCTTCCATTTACGGAACCATTAACACGTCATTATTATACGATCGTTTGTCTTCTGCACGGCAGTGTTCTTGCAATAGAGACAGGAAACCCTCTCAACGAGATGAAATCTCTCTCTCTCTCTCTCTCTCTCTCTCTCTCTCTCTCTCTCTCTCTCTCTCTCTCTCTCTCTCTCTCTCTCTCTCTCTCTCTCTCTCTCTCAGCCGACCCGGTGTTTGGATCGCCAATTAATGCTTGCCAGTAATAGCTTATCTACAAAGAATCACGGCTGCTTCGCTCGCAATTTCTAAATCGCCATGAAACTCAAACAAAAAACTTTGGCATAAAAAACAAAAATGTACAGTGCATTTAGGCTGGTTTCCTTTTTTCCAATTCGATGCGTTCAACAGATATCACCGGAGAAGTATATATTGATTTTCGACAAACTGAAAAGTTCTTTATAGAGATTCTTTGCTGGGGATAATATGACGAAAAGCGACGATTTTTACTTAGAAATCATCATTGTCATCATCATGATCATCGTCGTCGTCAGCATCGTCGTCGTCGTCGTCATCATCATCATCATTATATTCATCATCATCATCTTCATCATCATCATCATCATCATCTTCATCATCATCACTCACCACCACCACCACCACCACCACCATCATCATCATCATCATTATCATCATCATCATCATCATAAACAAGATCATCATAAACAGCATCACTATCCCCATGACCATAAACGTTACCGTTATCAATGACCATCAAATTAGTACACAGTCGTCCTGACCAAAACTATTATGGTCACTGCAGTAAGCACAATCACAACCAAGAACGCCGTTGCCCTCTGTAACCATATCACGTTCACTGCAGTAAACGCTATGATCCCCTTCTCTCGTTTGCGATTATTGGGATACAGTGAGTAAAATTTATACTAAATTAAACGCGTCAAGGAACCAAAGCAACGAAATCATTCCAGAAATTAGTGAAGTTTCCGACGTAAACTGAGTTTGAAACGGTCATCAGACGGACTGTTTTGTTCGGAATCTGTAAAACAAAACATTCGTCATTGTCAGGGCGCTGTGATGGTAAGACTCGTCACTTATGAACTACACAGCTGCAGGTATTTCTCCACTGCGGCACATGATCTTGTATGGTTTCTCTTTCGAACCACACTTATAACAACAATGTCACGGGAGCTGAGGAGCTCTCGAAGGATATAGGAAGCGCCGGAAATAATACCTAATTAGGACTGTATTTTGTAGTCCGCGATTTTGCTTCAGGAATTTCCTCCTGGGATCGTATTGGACTCTCTCTCTCTCTCTCTCTCTCTCTCTCTCTCTCTCTCTCTCTCTCTCTCTCTCTCTCTCTCTCTCTGCCGATATGGATTTAAATTCGGGCTAGTGATTTCTTGCATACTATCCATTTGTTGAAAGAGAACTTTCATGGTGTGCTTCTCTTGTAATTTAACTTTTTCGCACAGTAAAAGCCGTGGAAGGCAAACCTAGTAGACTGGCCAAACTTTCTTTTATATCTTTTTGAAAAAAACGAATTTCGTTCATTTTTTTCTCACGTTGATATGCTGCCCTTCTCAGTTGAACCGATAGCGAGCGAAGTTGTGCTGGAATCACTTCGCAACGATGACATGAAAAAAACACAACATGGTCGAAGTTGAGCCGTGTGCAACTCGCGGCCTCTATTTGAAAATTTGCATAGCCCGCCCTGCCCACTTTTCCATATTTCCACGTCAATTAGACGCTTACGCCAGCCTCATTCTGAAGACGTCAATGCAGCTGGGCACACAACAGGACTACATTTGCCACCATTCGGCTTTTCTAATTCGGCCTGTGTCTCATTTGTCCGTGCTGAGGCGTGTGTGCGAACACCGATCAGAAGAGATAAACGCGCCTCTGTGTATCACCGAAAATTGCTACTGTATACTCGATCAACTTGCTGACAGTCTCCAGACTAACAAAAGTCTACTTCAGAGAAGCTTCACGGTGCTTTGGAATCTTATCTCTGACGACGACTGCATCTCATACCGTGGAGGTGAGCATCTTTATCAGTAACTTTTGCTCGAAAATCGCTTTGAAAGAGCTAGAGGTGGTAACGTATCTTTTCTTGAAATGATTGTCACCGATCGTTTCAGGGACCTACCGGTTTCATATTATATTCCCTAAACCTGACGTCGGTATTAATTACCCTTGGAAACAATACGGGCGTAATTGTTGGCTTATCAACTAGAATCCGGCTAATTCAAACAACATATTATAAACTGAGTACAATTACGAATCCTGTACAAAGTTTATAAATTTACCATTTCTTTAACCTTTCCCTGCTTCTTTCACTGTCATTGATGGAAATACATGCGGAAGCTGAGAGCTGGGGAAAAAGACGACCTCATAAAGAGATAACTATACAATATATACTTTTCTCAGGATAAATTGATTACATATCATATGGCAAAACTTTTTACCCGGCATCTCATATTCTGCGTTTGATACGTTTATTTGCGTATGTATGCGAGTATGTGTGTGTGTGTGTGAGAGAGAGAGAGAGAGAGAGAGACAGAGAGAGAGAGAGACAGAGAGAGACAGAGAGACAGAGAGACAGAGAGAGAGAAACTGGTATTACTTCTGTAATTCTCTGTTTCTTCGCTGCCGCCTCGATTCTACAACACTTGGTTATCTCTTAATTTGTCGATCGAATAGACGAAGAAAGATTCGGTCAACCAGCCGTTTTAGCAATGTTTTAAATCAATCTCGGTTACCGCCGTGACTACTTGATATCTTGCTTTAACAAGATTATCGTGCGCAAGATGTGGTCTACTCATACTTTCACGAAATACACAAAGTAACTTTTCCTCTGAGCGTACCGCAGCCACGCGCCGTTCACACGCAAGAATTGTATGTGATTTTTCGTATGTGTGTGTGTGTGTGTGTGTGTTTTTCTCTGTGTTTTTTGTTGTCTTATTGTACTTGAACTTCATTCAGTCAGGATCATTGTTCTCTGGCAAGTTTAATGTGAACTAAATCGTATAATCCTATACATTTTTTATCGTCTTAATTTATCGTCGTTGGAGAAATACATTTTCGTGCTATCACTGTTTTCAACGCGCATGTGCTAGCGTTTATATCATTTAGCATGAAGAATCCTTCAGCGTGGAACAGAGGTTTTTACACCATGTCGACCTTACCATGAGTAGCATACCACCCTCCCATTCAAAAAACAATTATTAGACAAAAGTTCCGTGGGTTTAATAGTGGATATTAATTACCACGGAATTTCCATCCGTGTCTCGGCGGAAATGACGTTTCATGAGGGACTAGTAAGCTAAACACACGGCGCTTGCCTTTCCTGTAACACCACCACCAACGCCCGTTCCGTGACCGACTTACCGGACACTGTTCTCATCATTTCACGGATGAGATGCGTAGATACAGTAGAAAAATCGACAGAAAAACATACCAATACGTCTTGCGGGGGACACTTTCAAACCGGGGCTAACAGTAAACATTTACTTTTTCAATCCAAAGCGGAGAACAGCAACGAACAGCAGCGTTAACGTTGTTTTCTGGATTCTTTTTATTCGCAATGGATGATCACTTTCACCTCAGGCGCGCATTTCTCTGACAAAATTTTCCCCGCAGTTTTCTCATCTGGAATACGCGTTTACGCCCGCAAATTTCGCTTACTTTGTGTTAGATCTGTCTTTCACGTTTCTATTAAGGTAGTGAAAGATTTAAACCTCAGCTCTAACTTTCCAAAGGGAAACTATTCACTACTTACTTTCAAAAACAAGAACACGCACTCTGGCTCAGCGGGCACATTGTGGTGCTACACAAACAAATTGCGATAAAGTTACCGATATTTGAAATTCAAAATGGCCGCTATCCATTTAAAATTTGCATTTAATTTTTACACACGGTGAAAACTTAATTCAATACACAAACTACAAACGAGTCCACACTAGCACAACCATTAAAGGCTTGTAAAAATCTGAGAATTCTGAATATCTGTCCCTGAGGCGCTACCTACCTTACTTTTTACCCACTTCTGTATCAACTTTGCCAAGTAAAACAATGGGGTCGGGTCAAACTATGGCGGTGAAAAGGTCAAACTTTTTGTACATTATTACTTTTACAGAAAGGGCGGGATACTAGATTTGTCTTCGTTAGTCACGATGGCATTATTGACACAGCCGTCAACACTAGACTGTTTACAACCACACGTGAACACTTTGAGATATCATTCTGTTTATATATATTTGTTACAGTAGTTTTCGGTCATACATCCCCCGCTTAGAAAGGCTCAGTGGCGTCATAATGAACCTGCATGTTAGAGAAAAGGAAAGATTTCATAGCCTTATGGTATTGATAAACAGAAAACTACAAACGCAGGAAATCTGTTACAATACACGTGTAGGAACAACTAAACACCGTCACCGTCGCTAGAGAATAACGTAGCCGCTATGGTTGAAAATGGTCGAACACGGATAAACATGAACAGACTTTACCATATTTTCCCCGAGTGGTTTTTCGAAACGTGAAGAGGGATATATAATTTCAAGTGCTTTGAGGAAAGAGGGACAAGCATTATTCTTATAATATTAAAAGATAACCGCACCGTGTCCCGTCTCAGATGGGTTGGCCATTGCATAAAGTTTTGTAGTTCAATCCAAAAACAGTATTTTTATTTTTTATTTTTTGTTGTTTAATACGTCTCTCGCCAATCGAGATCATAAACAGTAAAGAAATCTCGCTATTGCTAAAGTTGAAGGATTTACGGAACAGATATGTTAGAGTATTTGACGGCGGTTACTACACATCGATAGTTGAGGTCAAGTCTGTCAATATTCAATGGATTCAGACACTAGAAGAATAGAAAAAGCGATCAATCAATCAATCAATCAATCAAGCAATCAATCAATTAGTGAACAACGTACAAACCAATGTATGTCGACACATCTATGTATCAATATATGTAGTATGCCGATGATTGCCTTGAAGCCATTAAATCAGTACAGCTATCCGTGGACAGAACACTTTAATTGTAGCAGTGAGAACATAATTTTCTCGACTCTAAATATGCACACGGTAACATATTTATGTAAATATAATTATGCTCAGTAGATTACAAATACCTAGATATGATCATAAACGTATTCATACATACATACATACATACATACATACATACACATCAAAAACAATGTCACCAAGTCAAGAAACACACAGTAGAACACCAAACTGATGCTCAATTAAGCAAAACTTCGTAGTGAAACGCAGACGTGCTATTTCTGTGCGTACCGCATCTTTAAGTCACTTTACTGTAGTATATTCGTTTTACACTATCAGTTAAATTTCATTTCATCGAGCTACCCTTATTCTATTTAGTTTAAATATTATAGTGACTTATAAGCCCATTGGGCTGGGTGACCACTCACTGATGTTGTATCATTATTGAAATATAAATGTTAAGTCATGTCACATGTCACTCTAATAAATAAATATACTACTTAAGTTATATCTTAAACTTAAATGGATGGTTAAAATGTTGTGATCTTAAAACAATCAACAACTTCGTTTGTATGCACGTGCAGACGCAGAAGGGGCTCCGTCATTCACTTGCTTTCACTTACTCACTGACAGAATGCTGTTAACCGGTTTAAACTTTCATTACAATTTATTTTTATTATTGTCGTCCAACACTTTTCTTGCTGTCATGCGCCAACTTCTTACGAGGTACGGCGGGACAGGTCAGTCAGTAACGAAGCCTGTAGCTGGCGATATTGTTTTGAATTTCAATCGTAATTTCATTGTAATATTCAACGTAGTTCAATGACATTATAGTACTGATATTACACCACCTAGGGTTACGAAATGGTTGACTGTTACAAGTTCCTGTGGGACCGTTGCTGCATGTGTCAAAGTGTGTTTTTATGCAAGGTGTAGCTTTGAGTTCTTGCTCTCTGGCAGCATACTTAACATTATTTCCTTATGAAACAAAATCCTGACAGTTCCTACAATATTACATCAGTCCCGGAGGTGTTTCTTGTGTGCTAAATATTGAAAACTAAAAATAATGACTAATTACTTTTTAGTCAGTAGCAAAGTACATTTACGTGCGTGAAACAGAAACAAAACATGAGGAAGGTACTTGAGTTTCCGGGGAAATCACCTTTTTCCACACGATAACGTGGCTGTAGTAACTGTAACGAAAGGAAAGGTGGATGTTAATTAAGCCATACAACTTAACAGCCGTTTGCAAGTATGCCCCACGGAAGTATTTGTATTCAAATTTTAAACACAAACCTTGCAAACCGTTTAAATGAACTAACTGTTGTCGGGCGTATTTTGCTTTGTTGCATGTGATAAGAACGTGAGGGGCCATCCTGGTCGCTTTTCACTGTTCAGCTCATTCCAATTCGATTTAATACCACCTTTAAAGTTTCTTGAGCAGAATGTAAATCTTTCTCTCAGTATGTATGTATGTATGTATGTATGTATGTATGTATGTATGTATGTATGTATGTATGTATGTATGTATGTATGTATGTATGTATGTATGTATGTATGTATGTATGTATGTATGTATGTATGTATGTATGTATGTACGTATGTATGTACGTATGTACGTATGTACGTATGTATGTATGTATGCATGTATGCATGCATGTATGCGTGTATGTGTGCATGTATGCGTGCATGTATGTATGTATGTTTGTTTGTTTTGGGCTTAAATTCATATGTAAAGTTATCCAAGTATGGCAGTTTTGCCACTGTCTCTGTTTGTTTACCGTATATATAGCTGTAGCTGTATGTACACAGTATCTTCTGTCTGTCTGACTAATACGCTTCTTCTATTTCACGGAGATTCACATTGTATTGAAAAGAGATTAATTTTATTCAATTTCAACCCTTTTGGATATTTCAAGTTATCGAACTTTTTTATTTATGTTCATTTTTTCCGGCCATGAACTTATTTTGTCGGTACTGAAAATCTTATTGCTACATTATTAATCCATATCTGTTGATTGTGAAATCGTGCCCACGGAGGCGCACGATACGCAAATCACATTGTTGAAGACATGCGCGAACGTCTTGATCGTTTGATTCCAAACACATGAATAACTTTGACTCGTGTAGTGGGCGATGATCCCTCATGCTTCGATCTTGGTAAGAACCGTGACAGATTTTGCCGAAAGAGACAAAAAATTCTCGTCACTTGTTTTGACACACTTTGTGATTTCCCATGGGCCCTTCTGTAGGAAAAAAGCAAATTACGAGTTGGCTGCTCGACATGCCAGAAATAGCAAACACGGTTGCCACCTCTATTGTATAGCAGGTGTGACATGAACGATGCGTTACATGGTGGAGAATCCGCGTGAACTTTTTCATTTAATGTTTCTGTACACTATCGCCATAACGCATAAGCGTATGTTGAACTTTACATTTTTGACAGGACAAACTGCTACAGCATTCATGTTTTACAGAAATCTTGTTTCTTCTGAAACATCTGTCAGTTTCCATCATTCAACAATAACACTGACAAATCAAAGGGAACTATCGGACTTAAAAGAAAACATTTAATCCAGGTTAACCCTTCGTGTGCTGTAATTTTTTCCCGTCAGAATTTTAGTGCAAAATTTTACCAACTTTTCAATTTTTTCTGTTATGCTTTTAATAATTTGGACCAAATGGATATCACATTTTATTGGTTAACGCTTTTTATCAAAATTATGTCAAAAATCTGAAAAAAAATGACTGGGTATATTTTATAAAGGTGACAAAAACTGACTTTGGCGTTCAAAGGGTTAATGAATATTCTCCACTGATAATGACTCATCATCAGTTGAACTGATTACTCAAACAATGTAATAATACGAGTTGTATAAATAAACACATTTAACTAATACATTTAGTTAGGAAATCGAGCATTAGATGTATGTGCTATATTCTTTTCACGAAATTCTTTGTACATTCAGGTTGAACAGCGTACCAAAAATAAATCGTTTTGCGTGCGTGATTTAAGGATTTTTTAAAGATATTTTAAAACAGAACTGTGTGACATATTCAATTTGAAAATATACTGTTACGTATTACTTTTTCCATTTTTTTTAAATCACCGCCGCCGTCGTCGTCATCACGACCACCACCTTAACCACAATCACCATCCTCACCCTCATCTCAATCATGATCATTGCCATCATGATCATTGTCAACATCATCATTTCTTGAACATTCCATAATTTTACTTCATACTGATTAATATTGTGTTGGAAAGATTGGAAAAATATCGTCGGTGAAGTTAAAATTGGGTAAATATACTGTACAGGATGATATGTGCCAGATCCTTTCTTCAAGAATGTTCATCCAGTGTGGCTTATTGGATTCGTAAACTTTAATTGTTCTGCCCTGCTGTCTACCGTCTAGCCATTTTCACTCTCGTTCACGGAAGACTTGGTGCTTATGCACCAGGGCGGTAAGAGATGGAGCTCGCCTGCTGTGAAAAGAATCACACAGCTTGTTTATGGAGCCGAATCATCAAGTAGTAAGAATACCATTGTTTTGAATGCCATGTATATACGTCCTATCGTGAAATTAATTTTTTTGTGTGTAAATTTTTCTTTAAATCACCTGGCGCTATTCTTTTACCCGAGCATCAGTAAATGTTTCTCCAAAGGATGAATTATGTGGGCGTTGATATCCAAAAGAAATTAACTACAAAAACATCACTTCTTCTACTACTACTACTACTACTACTACTACTACTACTACTACTACTACTACTACTACTACTACTACTACTACTACTACTACTACAATCGGAATTTCGTCTTTTGATGTACGGCTTTTTGAATTTTTTCTGCACTTATGTTGTAAATATTTGTAAATTCATTGTATTTCGCAGGTTCTCCCTTTCAGTTTTCTCCCTTTTGAAAATCGGTTTCCCTTTTTTTAATTTTTAGTATTTGTAAAATGTGTGTATGTAGTTAATAAACGATGGTTAGAAAACTACTACTACTACTACTACTACTACTACTACTACTACTACTACTACTACTACTACTACTACTACTCATTATTATTATTATTATTATTATTATTATTATTATTATTATTATTATTATTGTTGTTGTTGTTGTTGTTATTATCATTATCATTATTGTCATAATTATAACAAAAATACTCAGCATCAGCATTAGTTGTAAGTTATTGTTGTTGTTGATGTTGATGTTAATGTTGTTGTTGTTATTGTTGTTGTTGTTGCAATAATAAGTACTACACTGAGATGGTCGTAGTGGAGTAATCTTGCCATGGGTTCTTTTTCATTTGTTGTCATCCTTCACAAAGACAACCTGACTAGATGGTCTTCTTCCCTCAGCATGAGCTATTTTCACACTGGATTGGATCATACCCCTTAGATCTTTTAATTCTCAATGATAAAAAAGGCTTGCAATGGCTTATTCTATTAAAATGATTTTGTAAGATTTCACAATTTTAACTTTTAAGATGTACGTCATCAGTAAACCAAGCGCAAAACAGACCAATAATTTGTAAGGATTTTTCGGTCAGTTTTGAGGGGATTTCATGAATGATTAAGTCCCAGATGATAGTTTCTGTTAATTAGGCACATGGTACACCCGCAATTCGTCTTAGAAGACGGCAAAATATGGGAAGGAATGTTTGAGAACTAATTGCTCGTCGATGGTCAGGTTTCAACCGTGAATGGTGGGTCTTCTTTTCAGGATAGTGTTTTTGATACGCATTTCCCAGTGAAATGGCACGTCTCTTTCTGACAGGGTGAGGCCAGGTGCAGAATCTGTGTCTACTTCATTGTCAATATCCATCACATTGTAATATTTTTCCGGTATTCGACACCGCCAGTTTACGACGCGTCAGTGGGCACATCGCCAGATTTCGCAGTAGGTTCATTGTTAGTGATATCGTTCTGAAAAATATCAATGAGGAAAGTGAAAAATCATTGAATATGTTGATAAAACAAAGTATGCAATATGATCTGATAACGTTGAATGGGACGGATCTATATCGTGATTCTTTACTAATGACAAGGAACAAAAGCAACTCGCAACGCCAGACGTGGACGTTGCTGGTGGATTTCGAGTCGTAGTCGCATCGTCTCATGCTTTGCTTAGAATTTGGCTTCCATTTTCTACGTCCCTTATCGTATGTTTCCAACTTTATTCCTTGCATTATCTATAAAGACAAAACTTTTGTAGCCATTACGATCTTAAAATGTATGGTTGAAGAGATTGATACTCAAAACTTATAGAACTTTCCAATAGTTTAAAGATACTATAGATATGCTCTATGATGATGGTGGTGGTGGTGGTGGTGGTGGTGGTGCACGTGTTTTGTTGTTGTTGATGTTGTTGTTGTTGTTGTTGTTGTTGTTGTTGTTCTTGATGATGATGATGATGATGATGATGATGATGATGATGATGATGATGATGATGATGATGATGATGATGATGATGATGGAGGGGAGGAGGAGGAGGAGGAGGAGGACGATGACGACGATGAATCAACTATTATTATTTCTTGCGGCAAGCAGACTCAGAACGGAATCACACGTAATATTCATTCACTTTTGAAAAAACATTTATTAAATTAATTTGTGGGTCTTTCTTTCACGGCATAGTGGCTTCTTTTTTCTTTTGATAATTAAAATTCATGGTTGGTTGGTTGGTTATGCCTGAAATGTCGAAATAAATCTCCACGACAGGAATTCATTCAGGTTACAAATGTGCAGCTACTTTTTCTACATGTAATCATCATCATCATCATCATCATCATCATCTTTGCTTCAGGTTGATGGTATCGTATTTATCTGGTTTATATTTATCTATTGGGAGATGCACGTAGTTAAAAGATTCCTTTCCGTCAGTAACAAACATCACAGCTGTGAGAAAATACATTGAATCGACACTTCGCCAATAAAGGTCTTAGGATGGCATTACACTCAAATTTCAATTCAAGTGTTGCATAAACTTTTTCATGTTGCTTTTGTGAACCCTGACCCTAGACTCTGTTGCTATTAAAAGAGTCGGGTGAGATTTTTTTCGAGGGGGGTCATCCAGATAAGAAATTCGAAGCAGCTTATTTGCGAATCCTTTCTCTCTTATAGGGAGAGCCATTGTCCTCTGCTTGCCGCAAGAACACTGAATACGCCCGTAAACTCAAAAAATAAAATTCCCTTAATATCCTTGTATGTCGTCGAGATTTCATGATTGAGTGCGCGGATTTTCAGCGAAAATCGCGCGATTAGAAGCCGTTGCATTCGATGCCGTGGCATTTCCAAGCCGGGCTGAACCAGCAACAATGCGACTAATCCCAGTAAAAGAGATTATGCAGAAGGTCCAAATTCTTCTAATGAAATGATGCTGGCTAGTTAGTGACTGAAGCACGATATTAAAAAACTAAATCGGATCGGCGACTGTGTTTATCCTATCTTTCAGGACGCCTGGTCTCCGAGCATATGCTTTTTAATTTTCCACTTTTTAAGCTCTAAATCCGTAAAATAGACACTCTTCGGTATTATTACAAGCCGAAGATTTTTTTCTCCGCGATGGTTTGATTTCCTGTTGCCCGTGATCCGCCGCGTCACATCACGTTCCTATTCTATAAAGATGTAATGACAACACGCCCGTCCTCAGAACCATAACTGACTTTCCGTAATATAAACTGGCGTTCAGAAGTGATCGCTGTTATGGCGATATGGAGTTAAATTCTGTTTTGGGGAGTATTTTGTTTTGTTTTAGAAGAGGAGGACAGCGATGTCTGCTAGGCCTATCGCTTGACTAATTTCCATGTTCTGTGCAACAAATACGCAAAGTCATCTGTCACTGCATGAAGTGGGAAATTCAATGCAACCAAAAAATCCGTTTCGGAATTATTCCAAATCACGATCTACAATGTATGTAGTAAATGGGACTTTATGAAATGGTTATTAATTTTGCAAACACTACCCGTTACTACGCGATTTTAAAGCGAGGCGGATTAAAGAAAACCCGACCATACGGATCGAAACTTTAACATTTCGAAGAGCCAAGGAGGTCTGTTAAGCTCGAAAGTCAATAAAAAGGCTGTTCTTTGAAAAAAAATAGCACTTATTACACATGTGTGGAATTACAGGCACTTGACAGGTAACGCGCAGAAATGTGTTACATGTTTTTTCTGGCAACGCTCACGCAATTTTTTTAGTGCTGATTGATTCCGTTAGGAATAATTAGCTAAACTTCAATGTTGCGATGTTGGTGGAGATCAGTTTCAATGTCATGTCTCAGCACGCAAGGAAAGAGGAATAGTATACTACGTTGAGTATATAGCCTCAGAGCGTATCTACATACTTACATAAAGATATGAACGAAGGTTTATATTTTTAAAATCCCATGCTCTTTTTTTTTGCCCAAAGAATTGAAAGTTTGGCATTTTCTGTATTCTCGCTGCCACAATTTTTATTCTTTGACATATTCTTGCTTAAATGATGGGGTGAAAAGAAATATGAATGCACGACTACGGCGACCGACATTTTCAAAAGTGGATCAGATCTTGGCGCCAAAATGGCTGACCGATGCATAATTAGCGCGTATACATTTTGAAATGAAGGTTCTGTACGCTTCCAACGCACAGATTTTTAAATGCAAGTAATTATCATGAGGGTCTGTGATTCAATCGTCCGTTGAAACGCTGGCGTGTTTTTTAAATTATGGTCACTCAAAATTTAATTGATTTTCGTGCACCTTACAAGCACATTAAAGTAATTCACTTTTAACTCAACAGCATTCCTGTCGGCCAAAGTTCGGTCGTCCGTTCCCTCTATAATGGAGGACCTCACTTCATTTGGAGCACAACACGAGAAAAGTTCAAAATGCCTCTGAGGGGCATTGTTTACTAATGCAAAGTGCATTCCTAGATATTCTTTCCTCCAATCATACATTGAATCTTCATTAATCTTACATTTTTCAATCCACGCAAAAGTGCTGATGGCGCGCTTGATACCACAGAAATGCGTGCTTAAGTGTCTTCTGCAAATATAATTTTTCTCTGTTTTAAGCTTGTGTTTATCGCTGGAGATCTTGGTTGGATCCCTTGACCAGGAAGTCTACGTTTACCACGAAAACATCGAGTACTCTTATACTGAAAATGATAGTTTTCTTTAATTCCTGCACTCTCACTTTCTGAAAGTCTTGCTAGAAATCGTTGAAAGTATTTATTTAGTTTTGCATATTAATGATAGATCTGTGACATAAATGAAATTAGCAGTATTGCCCTACAGAAAGATCACGTCGGCCACAGAGTACCGCAAACGGAGAAAAATTCTCTCCCCAGCTAGCTCACCCAATTAGTAGAACCCTGCATACAGCTAGTGAAAGAGCGTCTTCAAGATGGATTCGTTTCACGTTTCATAAATTTTTTACTATAACCCAAACGGGATTCGAACCCCCACACACTCACGGCAACATCGCCTAGCTGATAGGCCTCACACAAAACCAGTCGGCCACTGCTTCCAACCCAAAAGAGTTGGTCACAGCAACCGACTTAGATGTTGCAATTCTGTGCGCGACCGAACAACACGGTGTGCGTGGAGCAGACGACACACAGACACAGTACACACACAGACACAGTACACACACATATAGTAATATGTCATAAATGACGGCTAATGTAGTAATTAAATAACGGCTAAATAGTAATATGTCATAAAGCCGTCATAAATGACGGCTTTTTCGATCAAACTGAAACCTAAATAATTATGATTCTAGGTGCTGTGGAACAGTGAGTTAAGGAAGATTACGAACAAGGGCGCACGATAGGTTTTTTTTAAGGTTCAGAGTGCGGTTAATGACCGAATATTACGGTCCATGCATCTTAGCAAACGACGAAAATGACAAAATGCATTAATTTGCAAAATTACATTTTTTTGTTTTCAAAAATCACAAGAATGTCGAAAATACGCGCATAAGAATAAGGGAAATGGTACATCGTTAGTACAACTGCGTTAGTACTTCAATTGTTATGATGAAACCCTAAAAAAAACCAAACAAACAAACAAACAAAAAACAACACAAAAGCTTCAGGGCCCTACCACATGCTGCAGCAGTAAAAACATATGGAATTTATCCGCATTCTGTCTGCAACAGCGTAAATCTCATGCTCGTAATGTTGTATTTAGTAACAAACGTACAGTCACCACCATAAACGCTATCATGATCTTTGCTTCAATTGCGCCATCTCAGAATATTTTCACGATTATTATGCAAATACGACACCATGATGATTCAAGCTTATCACTAGATTCCTGTTTTAGATAATGAGGTTAAGTGTTGTAAAAAGTTGTTGTGTATAAGCTTATGGTTCAGTGGCTTTCGTTATGGTATATCCTCGACCTATCGGTGCTTTCTGCATATTTTAAATTACCTGCTTGAGTTCGATTTCATAATGTGGGGTGACATATCTTAATCACATATTTCTTAATTCATAGTTGGGCATTGATAAATCAGCAAGAGAAAAACTAGCTGACGACAGATACGCTGTATAGTTTGGAGTAATCTCAAAGAAAGAACGAGATGGAAAACTTTTGTGTCAGGTAATAACTAGACATGAAGTTAAATTTTTAAAGAATCATGCTTGTCGCACGCTTGCACGTTCATTTAGGCTCAAAGTGGAATCGAACGAAATGCCTGTCATATCTGGCCCTATATTGAGTACTAAGGACTTCATAAATATGATTTTTAAACAGGAAAAATTATGTGGCAATTTTTTCGAAAATCATTGCGCGAACACACGACGAAAGGCTGCAAATATTTAAACCATAAAAACGTAAATTACAAGTGCTTATTATTTTCGTTGATAATCTTCTTGCCGTTCTCTTTTCGTTTCGTTGATTTTGCCAATCAAACAAACAAAAGATTTCCGCCATCTTTATGCAAATCAGTCGTCTTTCCCGCCATTGCGTAAAATCTGTATCATTTGTAAGATAATGTCAAACGATTGCGGCCGAGAGAACTTGTAATTCAAATTCATTTTTTTGAATGGAACTTTCGGCTTCATGATGTGAAAGAAAAAAATGGGGGAAATGGTATAGAGAAAAAGGCACGAGGGACGAACAGCACGCGAATCCGTGTAAATTTTATCTTTCTATTCGGTCGCCTCAGTCATACCGCCTCCGAAAGAAACATTACGAGCAGAGTTTAGTTGAAAGCTGTGACAAAGGCAGGCTCCGCCCCGGCCATTACGGAGTGCGTTGTCGTAAAAAAATTGTATTGTTCACTGATAATAGCATAATCCGATAGGCCCACAATAAAGATTGCATTTATTTAATGAATAACCGATGAGCGAAGCCCGTTTTAACGTTCTTTACTGCCAGAATGTGTTTTTTTTTCTATAAATGCAATGCAGTTTGTACGTGCGATGCGGGAGGTTGGCCTATACCTAGACGGAATTCCCCCATATGGCATGAGTAGGTGGCATTATGGGTCTACCTCTCCAATATCCGTTTGCAAGTGTACTAACTTATCCCCATTGAGACCGGATGCTTTGCATGACAATGGGTAACCTCCGACGGGAGCAGGGATTGCAAATCACTTCCAAATGGGGGTTGCTTGATATTTTCTGTTGCCGGCTCATTTGCAGGGAGATGAGCGAGATGGCTTATAAAAGGTGACTCCCGACATATGCTTTTCAGCTAGCAGATGCGACGGTGTGTATGTCAGGCGGATCGCTTGTTTTGTGACCTGAATTCTGCAAGCGACACCAGAATTCAACTCCCAGTGCCCCAATCCTAGATGTCACTAAAAAGTCAAGCAGTTCTTTTTGTGAAATGTTGCATAAAAGTTTCGCTTTCATAATGGCAACATATGACTCTTGAAACATATGAAATTTGGATATTTTGGATGGAGTAAATTAAAGTTGGGTGCTCTTGTGAGCGGCTCGTGGCCAATACAGCACATTTTTTCCCAAAAGTAGCAGCTGATGCAAAAAATGGTGTTCACTGAATGGGAAACGAGGGAGATCCGCGGCAGTTAATAAGAAGCAGACTATATCTTTGCTACAAATATTTCAATAAAGCTAGGACATTAGAATCTCTGTCTACTGAATCGTCATTCTGGTGAAACTATTTGCCGCACATATTGTGCGTTGGAATCGAGTAGCGGCATTTGTAACCCCCGAAACGAAGTACACTAGAATCTTTTTTAAATATTAAAGGACGATGCAGTCTCAGTTACAACATGTCAAACAAATCTCTCTCTCTCTCTCTCTCTCTCTCTCTCTCTCTCTCTCTCTCTCTCTCTCTCTCTGACGACACGCGTTGATCCCATTTCGTTAAAAAACATGGCATTTGCAGTGAACAGTGACCCCTCGGCCCCTCTCCGTTTTACACAGACAAACGACATCGACGGATTTCTTTGCAATCGGACAACAATAACAACTTGAACAAATCGTCGACAGAATCATGATTTTTGTATGCAGGAACTGGCACGTTCTCAGCTGCACTACGTGAAGCGAAGTCAGCGGGCAAGCCGCCTTAGAGACCGTTCAAAGCACAGTTGAGATCAGTAAGTGAACCAGCATGAGAGCAAAATGTACGGCCCGAGATAAATTGTCCACTAAATGACTAAATCGCTTGATTTCTCTATTTGGGTCACCGGGAATAAACACGTGAAAAGCGAGAAAAAAACCGACGACAGAAAATACCGAATGTCTTTGATACACCGGTTGATCACTTAATTGGAATAGGAAATCGTCCGGTGCCGGGGTTTGGGTTTTTTTAAAGCCAGGTAAAACTTGCCTTTCATGCGATAAGCGAGTCTAGTTTTTTTTTTTCTCTGTACCTCTGCTGGTAATTGGTGGAGAAAGATGAACTCGGTGGGTTCACTCAACGCTGTAATTCAATTGTCAACAATTATGATCATATTACCTTACGCTGGGCATGCCATTTACTCCGACTGCAGGCCCTTTCATCGTGTCTACGCCCGGCTGTGCATTGTCAGACACGGCGATTAACCGCCCAGCGTTACATTATACGGGAGTACAAAAAAATTCGAGCTATCACGGAGAATGGAGAACGGTGGGAGCTCCTAAAATTAGCGTGCGTCTCTAACGACGGGTACAAGAACTGAAAACCGCATCAGTGGAAACCGCGCACGAAATTGTGGACCTGAATAACGTGGCTTTTGTTATCAATTTTGCTTAATGGTCGGAATCCCACTTGGCAAGTACAGAGTCGGTAGAAGTCAGTTTTTAATGATGTACATGACGAACCAGCAGCTTCCGACGCACAGACGCTTATTCAATCAATTCGATAAACCCATGTTCCTTTGCATGGGAACAAACATCGCTGGCTTGCAAATACGGATAATCATTCATTATCCTCAAGCGGCCGTGCGCCGAGGAAGAGAATTTCAGCGTAAACTGCAAACACGGCAGCGAATAGTTTTGAAAGGGAAAAAAAAGTATTATAAATGAATTCGAAGCCCGTACTTTTTTTTATCCATTATGGGGATGCAGGATAAATTCCACAGAATCCAAGGGCGTTTGTTTGCTCTTGAAATACATATCCAAACTGTGAAATCTTTCATCTACATATGAGAGATGTTGCAGCCTGTTTAGGAATGATATTTATAGATTGTTTGCCCAATCAACCTACAGATTATGTCTCAAACATGTAAAGGAATACAGCAATTGGGAAAACACAAAT
This sequence comes from Ptychodera flava, assembly GCF_041260155.1. Classification (NCBI taxonomy): domain Eukaryota; kingdom Metazoa; phylum Hemichordata; class Enteropneusta; family Ptychoderidae; genus Ptychodera; species Ptychodera flava. Next base: position 27,295,683 of record NC_091943.1, read on the forward strand.
CTCTATATGTGACAGATGCGTTCGTTTACATCCCACGCCGGTGTCCTTACAGAGAACGCGTGATTTTGTTCACTTCTTTTTACAACGGGTGTATCTCTTTCTCTCAACTCCGTGCGTTGGAAATCTCGATTGGAACAATGCACATGGTTGGCAGCCTGGATTACGTCATCAGTGCTGACGATAGTCATGGATCATAATATCGAGGAATGGCTTGAGTTAAGTCTTTTGACCTTTCCATCAGTATGCGTTCACCGACAGTCGAGCAACACTCCCCCCGTTACGTAAAATCATGAATCCCGTTTCGTCATGTTTCTGCCTATACCCTCCCCCGACAAACCTCAGACCAGGACGTGTATGATATAAATGCGACATACACAAGGGGTGATATACCGGTAACTGGCGTCAATACTGAGCGCGATGGATAGCTTTAGCATGCAGCGATGAAATACGCGCTCAGCCAGCATCTCCAGTGTGCCTGTGTGTCGTTCAAAAAAATCAAAGCGATCACAACATCTATAATTAAAGACCCGTCTATTATTTATCGCCTTGAGATAGAGTGCTGATTTTAAAGAAAGAGATGTATCTGTATCAAAGTAGTAAATTTCCATTTTCATTGATATCTATATCGGGTAGCCGTCGGCTGTAGGATACAGTATGCGTCTCGCTTGCAAGCTACTTTTTGTTCCCGAACAAGCGGAACGAACGCCTGTGCCTGCTATTCTGTATGACCGGCACACCTCTTTTAAAGTCAGTCTTAACAATGGACAACTCTTAACACAAAAGATATATCTCTATACTGTGTATTGCTTCTAGTGTCTGGATTTTCCCTAATGCAAAAACTTGCCCGCTGACGTATAAAGTGTGGAGGGAAAAATAATAATTTCAATGAGCGCGTATTGAATGTTCACGAAAGCTTTCCAGGACCCGCGGAATGTTCACATCTTCGAAAACAAACAGCATGAGTGTAAAGACGTCGAGATAAAGTTTAGTGAGTAACTAGAGTGTCCCTAAATGGGGCATGCATCCGCTACGCAAACATCAAACATTTAACAGACGACAGAGTTTGTTTAGGCATTGCCAGAAGCGATTAAAGAGCCTAAAGATTTCACCTCATAAGTTGATTTTAACGATCATTAGAAATGCGTAAGCTCCCCATACACATACATATCATACTCTTACACATACACACACACCTAGATGTGTAATTGTGTGTGTTTGTATATATATATATTATATATATATATATATATATATATATATATATATATATATATATATATATATATATATATATATATATATATATATTAGGCTGCGTTCAAAAAAAATGGTGGGGGGGCTGGAGGAACCGCGATTGAAATCTTTTTTTTTCAGATCCCCTCAATACCTTCGAAAATTTTCAACTCCCCCTCAATACTCTAAAAAAATTTCACTTCCCCCCCCCCATTACCATATAGCCGCATATTTATAGGGACTGCACTCAGAGTAAAAATAAACATGTAATTTGTCGTTCTGCACGCAGATGTTCGACACTACCTCTTATCAGCAGGTTGTAGAGCCATATACCTAGGGCAAGTTCTTAAATTGATTCATTTTTAAATGCATCAGTGAACTTTTTGGATTTCTCAGTCTAAGCCGACTTGAGTTTATCCAACTCTGGCTTGGTCAATGTCACCAACTGAAAAGCACACAAAATGACAATCATGTGAGAGTATGAAAATTATGTATTCCTGGCTACGTTTAACCAAATTGCGAAAAAATGAGCTCAGTGATTTACCGAAAAAAAACCATTTTTTAAAGCACATGACATATATACAACTTAGATGCCACTTATAAATGTCTTACAAAGTTTACAATATTGGAAGGTTAAAATATTCCATGAAATTAATGTTTAAATCTCAGAAATTTTTGATGTAATAATGGCAAATTTGATAAAATATAAACGGTCTATTTAGTCACACATTTTTCTTACTTTTGTGTTTTTGTACAATGAAATGTGAAAATTTCATTCACTGCATGAACTTGAAATGAATGGTTTTAAATACTGATTTTAAGTGATTTTAGAAAAACTGACTTTTCATCGTACATTTGTATAAGATCAATTACGGTGACCCCATCTTTTTTCTCTGGCTGGATCTTGTGTACAAGTAGATGTATGTTTCACTGTCAATTGAGTGTCCTATGACCGAAACTTTTCTTAAACTACATCAGAGGCAGAGCTACATGTATCACAATCACTGCCAGTATGTAGTAGCAGGGCAGCAGTTGTATTAACTTTTCATTTTGACAATATTTTGTTCAGTTTATACAATTGCGTTCCTGTTCTACTCTCTACAGCATGTTGAGCTGTCCAGTATTCAGCTTGCCAACACAGCCTACGTGTACCATGCATTTGTATCATTCAATTATCACCAATATTTAGACAAATGGGCTTTGTTGACAAACTGAATATTGTGTTTTTCAGCATGTTGTAGAGAGACACCAAGAAACTGTGTTTGATACATTGCATGGAAATATTGGAAAATTATCAACAGCTGCAGCTCCTGCCCCACATTACATTGTTTTACGAAAATTTAATGGCATTCATACATTTTTAAATTTTTTCGAGATTAAAGACATAAAATGCGACACAACGGTTCTAGATTTTGTTTAATTATTACTAACATTAGAACCATTGGACGACATCAAAATGTTGGTAGTCAAAATATTTTCAGGTCCCCCCTATAGGCAGAGCACAACTTTCAAGTCCCCTTCCACTACCCCCAAAATTTTCGAATCCCCCCGAATTCCTCCAGCCCCCCCCCTCACCATTGTTTTTGAACGCGGCCTTATACGTTCGAAAATATTCATTACAAATGAATAACATGTGCATATATGTCTATATACATATATAGTATTTTACTATGTATATTTGTGTATGTATATACATACATACACTCACACCTTTCAATCAAACTGCCTGTCTCTGTATCCTTTTTATTGATCTACGTACTTACCTACCGATCTATATATCTATCGATCTATCTATCCATCTATTACTCTATCTATCCATTTATCGATCTGCCCACCCACCTACCTTCCTACCGATCTATCTATCTATCTATCTATCTATCTATCTATCTATCTATCTATCTATCTATCTATCTATGCATCTATCTATCAACCTTTTGGTAGTTGTACGCCTCCTTTATTTGAGAAGTGCGTCCCTGTACTTATTTCTTTGCAATAATTGTAACAGAAAAAAGTATATAACGTACAAAAACAAGCGTTGATAGAACACGTGATATGGGTGAGCACTAATTTACTGTTGGACAAATATGATCTTCGCTGGTTTGTATGTCACATGTGTGTGTGTCTGTGTCAGTGTGTGAAAGAGAGAGAGGCTGACAGAGACAGAAACAGACAGAGAAACAGGACAGGGATAGACAGACAGACAGATGGGCACCAAGACGGACAGAGAGAAACTGAGGTAGAAAGACTGACAGAGACAGATAGAGACAAAGAATTAGGGTAGGTAGAGATCAGGTTGGTTAGTAAGTGTGATTTTACCGTCACATACAAGACATAAAGTGGAACAGAGTTACACGTAGTCAAAGCATACTCCGTTTGTCACTTCTCGAATCCCATGGAGATAAGTCTCTAGGACGCTCCAATTAAACTTTCACGTTCGAGTGCTTTTCATAATCTCCGCAAACCATCTTGAATCGGGTTCGTTGCTGCTTTATACGGTAGGCAGTGCGTCATTAACGCAAAAAGCGGATTTATAAAAAAAAGCGCGAGGTCTTTAGGTCGGGCCAGAGTCATCGTGATCGAGAATTTAGTAACAGTTCAAAGGGCTTGCTTTGTGTATGCCCATGCAAGCGATCGATGGAACATGTTGTTGACCATGTTCACGATGGGTGAACTTTCAAATTGCAGACAGGCGCATCTACACGCCAATGGTTGACGTTGCTGCGTAAGAAAAACGGCGCGAACAGAGTCGTGAAGTTTAAAGTAGCACGCGCCTCGAAATTGAAAGATTTAAAATTTTGCTCAAACTTTCTATAGAGATACTTAAAATATTTCCTTTTGAAATAATAAATATAAATAGGGGTCACTGTGCAAAATTTGGTACGAGAGAAACAAATTAGCCAATATTTCCCGATGTTTCAATTCAAAAATGGCCGTCATCCCCGTGTCAGCTTTATGACGAAAACGTGCAATTTCCGGTTTTCACAAAAAGTTTTAAAACTATAGTTTTAAAGCTATAGTTGCTCCATGAGCTTCAACACGAGTCCCACAAGTGATTGACCAAAAATAGTACATTTTAAGAGTTCGAATATCTGTCTCCGACGTACATTCTTACTTTAAAAACCTACAACACAGCGGCACTGTGAAATGGCAGTACAACACCGCTAGAGAACATTTCTTGTTGCAGCAAAGTGTTTCCGCGACAGCTCTGTGTATATAAATACAAGAGCATAAAAGTTGAGTTTTTTAGGTTACTATCCAGACTAGTCCCAACCACATCTGTATACACTACCTAATGACAAATGTACAGTTTTGTGTCATGCCAAGGCAGAGAACCGTACAGAGTAACAACGACATTGTCACTTAACTGCTGAGACACGCTTTAACAGAGATGACAAGACTGCCATGGCAATGGGGCAATTATGCCATATGACTGGGATAGAGTTCTAAAAACATTACGGAACATCATATGCCTGTCAAATATTTGCCGATTGACAAAATGCACATTGTATATGCTGTATACACCACAGCTTACTGTTGGCAGACTGATCACAAATGTGAAAATTTGACTTTCGAGAAATTTCAGAGTGACGTATATATACTGCGCTTCCTGAAACAGTATCCAAACAAGGCGCATAGTTGCAGACTACGAAACTCAACGTCCAACGCGCTAAATGCAACTCAAACACATGCACTCAGTACGTAGAACAGCGTTGACAATGTGTTCTTTCCGGGTTAGAGAGACAAACTTTGATCCAATAGCTGCCTAAAAGTGAAAAATGGATCAGTTATTGTCAAAAATTAGAAGTAAAATGTCAGTTCATTAGAATGTTCTTGGAATGGTATGATGTAGAAATTGTATCTCTGTCACCTCATTTCTCATTTCGCGTTCAGTGACGTCATCACGGTGCGCTTCCTCCTTGAACCTGAAGCTCTCCCAACATTAAAGGTGTATAGTCACCTGTAATCTAACTGTGCCCATATATGGTCAAAGGGGCGTTCCTTGGTATTCAAAATGCCCATGTAAGGGCGCTGTTTTTTTTAAAAAGTGGCCACCCGCTTAAAATCTGTGATTGGTTAGATTTTCTCTTTCCATGGTAACTGTGGCAAAATTGGAACAGGTGACAGTATACTTTTGAATAGCTTTTGTTCGGGGGGGGGGGACTGCATGATATTGCAGTGCGTTGTGGGTAAAAATATCGACTTCTCACCACAGCAAGAGTTTGGTCTAACAAATAATTTTAACACCAATATTATCACTGTCATGGCAAAAAGTTCTGTTTGTTTGTGAAAGTAGCTCAACTTATGCATTTTTTCAACATTTCAGGCATTTCTGGTATGCAATTCCTGTATAACCTAAACTTTTACTTTAGCTTCTGTTGTCTTATGTGTTTTACCCGTTGAAATCCGCCATATTTCAATTATTGTCGACCGTCAGACTTTTATGGCTAACTTGGGTGGCAAACTCGCATTTAAGGAACCGAGAATTAGAGGGACAGAGTTGACATAATTGAAATAAATACATCGCAAAAACAGGAAACAAAATAAATCGTTCACTGTGTTTTCAACAAACTTAACAGTCTTCACAAATTATATAAAGTGGATGGAGCCCCTTCACTCAAACCTCCGATGAGAATTCGCAAGGCTGAATACTTCTCTCCCTTTCTCTGTTTCTCCCCTCCGCGCCTCAAAATTGAAAAACTTGAACGTTTTGCTTAAACTTTCCGTAAAGAAAGTCAAACCATTCCTTTTCGAAAGCAATCAAAATAAAAATCAGGGGTCAAGGTGCAGACTTTGGTACTTTGAAAACAAATTACCCAAGACTTTGAAATTCAAAATGGCCGCCATCCCTGTGATAGCTCAATGCGGAAAACATAAATTTTCACGTTTTCGTAAAAATAAGCCGGTGAAAACTTAATTTACTTCACAAGCGTGAGCCCACGCAAGTGTTACATTAAAAACGTATTGTAAAAGTTTGAGAGTCTGAGTATCTGTTTCCGAGGCACATTTTACCTTCACTGAATTCAATCCATTTGGGGAATAAAAACAGACAAACTTATACATAGTTTACATTCAGGGATTTCATTATGTTTGAAGTAGGGGGCCAGAATGGAAAAGTAGTCGGCTTGCAGCTGCCATGACCACAAAGCGGTCGTCGGCGGGGGAGGGTCCGGGAGGGGGTGTTCCCCCTCCCGGCCGAAGGCCGGAAACCCTGAAAATGAGCTAAAATTCACTTTTTACAGCTTACAGTCACATGAATGTCTAGTATTTTCAGAAGAATTGTCAGCAGTGTTCCACGGCAATTTTTGTTCATATCATAAAAGCCACTTTCCTGGAAGATTAGGCCTAAATATAATAATTCATAATTAAAAATGACTCATAAAATGTGGTAATGGTGACGATATTTTGAACAAAGAAAACTGAAGTCTTTAGAACCTCTATGCTTTTAGGAGGTAAACTATAATAATTCACTATTATTAATGATATAAATTTGATATGTAGATGATATTATACAGTGTTACATGTAGACAGGGGGATAGGGGATTCTCCCTCTGCTGAAATGTTGGCACCCCAATTCATTTGTCAAGGGGTACCACTCCCCCAATGAAATGGTGCCAATCACACCTTAGAGGTACAAGTAGAACACATGAGCTGGTGAAATGCCCCCCAAATTTTCTGGTACAGGGGGAAAATCCCCTTTGATGCCATCCTGGATGAAACACTCATATTTTAAGCACGTACAGTAAATAAGAAACTTTTCATTAATGTATAATGTTATGCTTAAAATTAAGAACCCTGATGTTTGTATGGAAATCTGTAGATGAAGAACTTTAATACCACTAGGGAGGTAAAAAGGATAATTTATTCATCAATTATGATTAAAAATGACAATGATGACCATATTTCGCAAATCGAAACCAAGATACTCAAGGTTATATGACTTAGGCCTTTATCGGTATGCAAAGTAAGAACCTTGATATAGGATATGGAAATTTGTACGTTCAGAAGCTTACATTTGGATTTAACCTGACGATCGCTTTTGAAGTGAATTTAGAGGTCTGATCGACGTATTTTAACAACTCTGGGTGACATTCGTATTGACGTCGATAGACCGAAAAGCATATATCATACGTCCATTACCTCCACATTTACGCCTACCGCAGTGCAACGAAAGTCGGCTTACTAAAATTCGAACTGTAATCGGAAAGTATTTTCGTGAGAAAAACATTAGGTCATTGCCTTTAAAAAACAGTTTAAATCCACGTAATTATCCTTCTCTGGTTTCTTGGTCCACTTCAAAACCGAAGATCGTACAGCGATCGCTTCTGTCTTCATTTGTTCATCGACCATTTTGAGTTGAGCTAACGACGGCCGACAGGTGTAGTATGCACGTTTTCATTGGCGTATATAAAGGTCACCATATGGGAATCAGCAATTCAGGTAGCCAATAGAATCGTCCGTTGCAATTCCGATTTTTATTGAGGCAGTATACGCAAGACCGTGCTGCATCATAGTACAAGGTGATCGTAGCAATCACTCGTCTTCTAAATTTTGTTTCACATAAAAGCCGTTGGAAAGTTTGATTACACAGCTTGTGTAACTTGCCCGTATCATTTCAGAAGGTAAAAAAAATTTTAGCTGTGAAAGAGTTCAAATTTTCTGAAAAAGTAGCCGGCGAAATCGTGAGAGTAACCGGTCAATTTCGCCGGCTGCCGGCTCTTAATGAAACCCCTGTAAAGTTACATCCGGGGAATCCGTCACTGCCTGTTCTTCCGGAAGTAATATCATCGCCATAATTTATCAGAGGCGTCCAGTTAAATCAAACACACATTCTTCGCACAACAGCATGATTTTTATTTTACGTCTGTCAAATACACAGTGCGTGGTCCATGGCAAAAATTAAGATCCGACTCAGCTCAATAGATGGAGAATCTGTAAAACCAGTCGCTTGCCTGTTCAAGCACGGTCCCTGGAGGGACCGTGGAGGGACCGTGGTTCAAGTAACAGAAATTCTGAAGTAACTTTGTCTCCTTCTTATAAAATGTTTTCTTGTGTGAAAACCATGGGTGAGAGGAGAAACAGAGAAAGGGAGAGAGAGACACAGACACAGGAGGAGCAGAGAATGGCAGATGAGAGAGAGAGAGAGAGAGAGAGAGAGAGAGAGAGAGAGAGAGAGAGAGAGAGAGAGAGAGAGAGAGAGAGAGAGAGAGAGAGAGAGAGAGAGAGATTGACCTCTGTAACTTTTGTCAGTGATTTCCATTTATAGGAAACGTTTCGGAAGATGTCCGTCTTTACTAATGTTGAAATAGATATAAAATTTTATTGAGTAATTATGACCTTTCGTCAGAAAAAACAAGCACCGAATTTACTAAATCACCGTTTGTTTTTTAAGGATATTTGGATAATATAACGCACATTGATCAGTGATGCTAGTGTCAGTGTCCTTTTCGTCATGGTGCATCTCCGGAGACGGTAGTATTGTTGCTAAGGGTTGAGTGACAAGGTTCCGCAAGCGTTATCTGAAAATCGTGCCAATGCGACAGCCAACTCCCAGCATTACTTTTCACAGTCTACATATTAAGTTATTGAATCACTCTACCGAACTGTGACAACTATCATCATCGAGCAAGCAATACCAGGAAAGTGATGATAAATATTCCGGATTTCAAACACTTCACAAATTTCAATTTTGAACGTGGCTTATATGTCTTTACAATAGTATACACGCTAAGATGGGTTATCATCAACCTTTAATACTTCATAAAATCTCAAAATTTGCGAACACTTTCATTTTCTTGGGCGATTCATAAGCATTCAAGAGAAATTTGTGTTTGATGTTGGCAGGCAGTCGCTCAATTTCGCAGCGCCGCGCTGCTCAGATCTCTTTCCGCCGGGGTCTGGCCAGCAACCGCTGAATGAAGCGCGGCAATTTGTGAGAGGTGTCGTTCGTCTGCATGAAACATGGTGAATAGCACGTAGTCTTTGTATTATCTACGAATTTATACACGATAACACGATGTACTATGTAATATCCTGTGTCTTTTCCCATCTTTCCATTGTGCGCAGCGGTAATTGGACCGCGCGTACAAATCACCTGAATTATCGTCAATTTTCGTATTATTACTATTATCGCGTCAAAACTCCTCAATTTTCTCTCATGAGTACAGCGTTTTTTCTTTCCTAGGCCCAAATAGCCCTGGATTTATCCCCATTTTCCGATGCAGCCTCAAATACAGGAGATTGGTGATTTGCAGACGACATTTTGTATCATTAAATAATGACTTTTTCCCGCCTTTTATTCCGCCGATAGTTTCAACGGACTTTTCTTTGACTGCTCCTTGACTGACAAATTTAAAATGATAATTGGAAAATATCTAACGAAGGTTGGCGATGGATTATTTTTTAGTTGTCTGTGTGTATTTTCGTGGAATTTAATATCACTTTGTTATTATGTATCCATACGAGCTTAATTTAACTAATTCGTTTGTAATTTACACTATTTTTCAAATAGACATGTCATACGTGACGAACTCGCGATGGGCACATTTTACGTCTGTTTGCCGTTCAAGAGAAGCTAAACAAAATGTTTCGTAGGAGAATTTTTTCTTTCCATTTCTCAAAATCTGTACTTCTGCCCGGGGGTAGGATACCTAAACTTCGAGCAGGCTTGACCCTCGCCCGAAAGACTCGAATATCATTTTTATGAAGAAATAATGATGCATTGTGCTTTCTTGTAATTAATTGAAGACGGGAATTCTAAGTTTAGCCGGATGGATTTACTCGTGAACGCATTCGAAGAACTACTAATGAAGGAACATGGTGTGAATTCGAGAAAAACACAAAGTTCACAATTTCCCCCGAAATATGGATTGTTCGAATGAAAAGTAAACAAAAACAAAATATGGACTTTTGTGAAAATCACCATTGATATCGTACGTTGATTGTCAAGGGTAGATAGAAGTACACGAAAACAGGGGAAAGGTTTTACTGCCATGTAATTTAGGGAATCACAGCACAAATAAAGCCAAATGGTTTTTAAAAAATTTGCAATGATAACCTGTGTTTCGGAGTAAATCTCAAACAATACGTGAGGCGAGGCGCATTTTAGAAATACTGTAAGATAAACCTGGGCTTTGAAAGTCGTTTAGTATTTAATTAGTTACTGGTTAGAGGCAAGAAGATGAGAAGGGACAAGAGTATCCGAACATGGCACAAAAACTTGCTTCGAATTACATTTGAAAAGCAAACTGCCGGTGTACACGATCGTCTACTCATTAACTCGTAATGGCGGGATCGTTACTATCGGCTACAGGTTGTTAACGTTGCGCGCCGTTCTGATCAGCGATGGAAAACCGAACAAAGGAGACAGGTAGCCCGCTGCAAGGGCTAGGAGCAGTCCGCGTATATCCTTGCAACAGAAAGCCGCTTACAAAAAAAATATCACAATGAAAATGTAGGTCTCTCCCTCCCTCTCTCAAGAAACTACTTTAACGAGTCTCCTTGCGTTCAAAACGTCCATTCATTTCTGCCCCATTTAATACGAACATGTAATAGGTGTTTTTTTGTTCACCGAGCACGTTTAGTCCGCATTTTACGCTGTACAAAAACAAAGAGGCCCTTTCCTTCGCTAGCTGGCAAATGCACCAGTTCAAGCTACTTTACGTGTACGCGTTGTCGATTTTCTAAACATTTCACTGACATCGCATTTCATAGGCGAGGATGCGGACATGGTGACAGTTCCGTCGTCTGCGTTAGTTTCCTTTTCAAATGCGCCCCTTCTCCACGCTTTCCGCCTGGCTGCACCGCCTGTTTAGATCATTGAAATTTTTTTTCAACTCTTTTTTTTTTTCATAAAAGTGATTTCCTCGTTAGGGAAGGAAAAGTACAGACTACGCTGACTACGTTTCATGTCTGACAGTTGCACAACTCTCCTTGAAAAAAAAAAGATATCAGCGATTTTACGCACCCTTTGAACGCCACGTGACGGAAGAATTACAATGGACGGGGACCTGCGCTGAGCGTCTGACTTCGCTGGAGTTTGAATAAAAGTTGTGGATTCTACACTTTAGATATTGAACGAAAAGAGGTTAAAATGCGAAACGTAAAAAAAAACATAATTAAGACAACACTCAATGCACAACAAAAACACTATTTGAGCTCGGCTACAAAGTCATGTCGCTTAGCTTTTTATGTTGAATTTTTTTTGGTGTTTTAATTTGTATGAAAGACCTGTCGCTTTCAAAACCAAAGGTGATGTGTAATTTAAGTCTCGTCCTACCCTTAATGAGATAAGCGTCGACGAGTGCACTCTGCTACTGCGGAGTGGCAGAGTGAAGTGTGTACTTCACAGCAAGAGCGTACTAGTCGAGTCATCTTTTTCGCATGTGTCAAAATTATTGATTGAGCTGCCCTGTCGTACCGAAGTCTGGCCTTTCCCGCTCAGTCTTTTGTTGTACACAGAAGCCTTCTCCCCCAGCCCCCTTTGCCAGGTCTTCGACCCAGCCGGGTGAGGACACCAATGATTTCGGAAACGGACCGACGATTGTGGGAAATGGTCGTGAGGTTGCCCAGAGATTAATAAACTATATTCACCAATATCTGGAAAGTGAATTTTGTCGATATCATTGTGATTCGTAGCTCAGTCTTCTCAGCGGAGCGCATCTTTTTGTAATTTTCTGAGGGAATCCGTGTGGATCGAGTGCAACCTAAAACTGTTGTTTGTTTTGTTTTCCAACTGACGGTATACATACTAATCGTTTATGAACGACATCTAAAGTACGTTACGTACTAAAACTACGATATTTAGATACGGCTAATATAATTGCAACAGTATCCATGTGAGCATGCGTCGCATCCTGAGCCGGACGGCCAAAACGACAGACAGACAGACAGATATGTGCAGTGGGACTCACAAAAGCGGGAGAGACCGACATGTAGACTGAGATGGTGACAGAAACCACTCGAAATTGACAGGCAAAGACGTGTCTTGGGGAAATTGTTGACATTTTTACTGTTTTGAAGTCATCACTGTCCTCTTCAGAATTGCCGCTTTGTCCCCTCCGTCTTCCATCCGTGCGAATTCGAAATCTTTATTCGCTTTCTCTGTCGAACTCCTTTTGTCGATGTTGAATAGTCGCTGAGTGAGTGTGTGCGTGTGTGTGTGCGTACGTTTGTGAGAATTACATTCCCACCAACACTGACCGACATCAATATGTATTGTTTTCCCGCGCTATTTGAAGAGTGTTTTTTCTACTTCTCTCTTAAAAAAATAATTAAGAATCCCAACAAACACTCCAGTTATCAGTGTTTCCTGATACTCTACTCCACAATATTTTTTATCTGAAAAAGCAAACCGCGCGCTTTCCCGAAAATGAGTTTTTAAATAGTGGCCACAAGGGAAGGCCAGCTATCATCATAGGCGATGAAGTATTTGAAAAACCGTATGCCATTGCAATATGAATTCATTTATAAGCGAGCATAAAAGCTTTCAAAACGCAAGCAAAGTGGATCGCCGGCGGCGTGTCATTACCGGCGACTGCAACATCTTTTTTTTTCACTCGTTGAGTAACTAACGCGTATATGGTCAGAAACGTGACTTAGTGAAAAAAAGCCGAGGACCTCACCACTGAGTCTGCTGCGAATTGAGCTTTCGGATGAACCAAGAAGAGAGCCAAAATGTCATGATTTCTTGTGCCTTCATTTCAGTGCTGACAATCCTTGGGAGAAATTACCCGAGGCGAAATTTTCGCACAAAGGAACATGGGGGGAACTCCGCGTACTGCTAGATCGGGAGGGGTGCGCGTGGCTAGCTCTGCGGAAAATTGCTTGACTTCACGCAGTCAAATGGGCGAACGGGTCACAGTTGAAAATGGCTTCTCTTTATTCCCTTTTGAAAAAAAAGAAAGAAATCCATTTACCATTTAGGCAATTTAGCCCTCGAAAGTGTGGTTCCTGAGCTTCGTCGATCTGTCAGCGTTGTATGTAAATTGGTGAGGTGTGACTGTGAACAGCGTGGTGGTTCGTGGGGGGACAAGGCGCGTGCTAAAGCTGCTCGACTGTGGTGATTGCTGAAGCACGTATAGTGCCATCTACCGGGCAGATTGGGAAAAAAAATTAAACTAAATACAAGGGCCCAAATCAAGGGACGTTTTCAGATCGAGCTTTAGAAGGGATGGACATGCTAGGGTCAGCGGGTGTAAATGGTTTGAACGCAGGCCACTGGTGTCGCTTTTTCGAACGTCAAGTTCTAGAAAATTCGTCTGACCTGAGATTTCCGTCTTCGTTTGTAGAGCTTTGATTGAAAGGCTGGCGATTTCTACTAATGGTTTGAGAAAAAATGAGTACCACCTTTGCTGGGTTGAGTCAGTTATTTTTAGGGGTAGGGCAGGGTTCGTTCGAACTCGAAAAAGAGACAGTCATCAATAAACTTCGCAGAGCTACTAAGTGATCTCCTACCATCGATAGTGGTCATGTTCATGGTATAAATTCAAATTTTCTACATTGCCATGCTTCCGAGTGGAAACCTTGATATCCCGATAATTTTAAATGACTCGAACCAAAATTTTCCATCGTTTTTATCGAAGAGTTTTCCTCAAGGTCAAAAGCCGTCTCGCGCTCCTAATGTAGATTCCATTTCTTAAAGAAAGCACCTAACACAGCTTAGCAACGCGTCCTTCTCAACAACAATACTGACTATCACCATTGCATTGGTTTCACATGCACGGAGAATCAAAAACAATTAATATTTACTTTGGCTGGCAGGGTTATTTTGAAACTCTTGGTTCGTCTTTTTTTCACAACTTGATGGCGCTGACGGGTCCTACATTTAGCGCAAGAAAAGGAGTATGTTCGGCCCGACAAAGTTGACAATTCTTCTCATTCACGGACCCTGAGCGTCGTAGAGTTCAGACTTGCCCACTTCTTCACCGCGCACACAACTGTCGACAAAGACTGCACACGGGATGAAAGACGGAGTATTTTGCGAGACTGTTGTTTTTTGTATCAATGCGGGGGCTTCTTAGACCCGGACCAGTGTACGAAAATATTTATTTTGAGGCGATTAAACACACCACAAAGGGGGGACTAGCAAACAGTTGATAGAAATGTGCCAGAAGTGAGCCGCAATAGCAGCGTCGGCGAGCGATTGTCAGAATGATCGGTGTATACTGGGGCAGTCAACGCGATACTGGCCCCTACATGCTCCATCGGTGCCTTCAGACATTTGCCACGACGTATGTACTAGAAGTTAGCGAGGCGCCCAAACATCCGTTTAATACGAAATTATCTTTCCCTAATCACACAATGTCATGCGAGTTTATTTTTTAATAATATTTTAATTTGTACACAGATAGCTTTCAAAGGGGTGAACATTACACTAACCACCATTGCCCGCTTCTTCGTACAAGAGACCAACACCGTCCGCCGCGTCCCATTTTAGCGCTTCTCAGAGGAAGACGAAATCTGATTTCGTGTCTTTTTCTTTCTGAAAGCTGAGAACCAAGATAATAGTTCTTAATGATCTTCCGTTGTTTTCAAACCACAAAAGAATATGTTATACCATAGGCGCATGTAACTGTCCCTTTAGAATCGCGCGCACACGCACAGACAGGGAGAGAGTGAGCGGGGCATATGTGCTTTTTAGGCTGTCGCTGACTCCAAATGTATTCTGCAGTCTCGGTGTCAGATTTCGAAATCATTCAGGCGAGATCCTACGCGAGTTTCTTTTGAAGAGTGACCATTTAAAAGATTGAAACCACTCAGTGTGTGTGTGTGTTGCGTTTTTTTGGAGCTGCTAAAATCCACTTTGACTCGACTGATGCCGAATAACGCCCCGGGCCCCCGGGGGCAGATGCGTCCGAAGCGCTTTCAACGGAGTCACGTCTTTGACAGCGAGGTCGGGTATCGCTCCACGCTTCGGACTTCAAAAGTATGTTTTTCCTTCGTCTTGGTGGCTCCCTACCGCAATCTGAACCCTTTTCACCATCGATCTCTTGTACACTGAATGAAAAAAGCTAGGCAGACAATGGCTTAAACCAACCCGTCATGTTGAAAAGGATTTGAGAAGACCCGACAACCTCGAAAGCAAAAGAAACACTTAAATACCTTCCTCAGGTACAAATTGCGCCGAACCAAATCTTCATAAGGAGAAGTTCAAATAAGTTTTCACAATGTCTTCTGATATGTGTTGTTGTTGGGATTTTTTATTCGGCTAATCATCTCTTTGGGAGCTGAAATGTTTTGAATGATGTTGTTGCTGATGTTTATAAAAACATGCACGGGGAAACTTACAAGATTCTTGTTGATTGACAGATCGCCGTACAAGAATGGAGAATCGGGGTCTCTTTTGATAACCGGCAGATCGTGTAGCCTTTGTATTATTAGTCCCTCAATGGCCGTTGATTCTGTAATTTAAGACCTATACAGCGTATTTCAGCTCCGTCAAAAGACACCGAACAAAACCACCTTAAAATGTGTATTCAGTCAAAATTCGGGGCGTCCCTCTCCCCGCTGTTCGGTGGCAATGCTAACAGATAACCGGGCTTACTAGCAAAAGCTCTTCCCCTGTAGGAAAGAAAAACCGCCTTAAGTATGTCCGGCTTTCGGAGCGACTAGAAAAGATCTCGATCGGCGGGGTTTTGTTTTTGTGGGGAGGGCATTTTGTACGGGGCGGTTTTTATTGCACGGGCCCAATTAACCTCCCTTTTGACGGCAGCGCCTTTTCAAAGAAGTGGCAACTGGCAAATTATGCGGTGCTCACACCTTGAGAATTGCAAGCGTGGCTGACAGTCGAAAAACAATCCTCAAGTCACGGGACAACCCTGGCCTCTTACAGCTTAGTTGCCAGCCCTGTGTATCATACGAAAGTCCAGGTATCATATCGCGGACCTAACCACAGTTGCAATCATTCCGGGCCCCACGGGAAAAGTCACCAGTACAACAGCGTGTTCAAGTAATGTTTTTTATACTTAATTTTCCGGCAATTGTGTCTACAAAGCAATTGAAATTAAATTAAATTGATTTGATTTGATTTACTGTAACTTAATTTAATTTAATTTAATTTTAATTTATTTTATTAAGTGAAAGCGTCATGTACATATAATTTATTCACATAAGAAGTGCGTGACAAGACATGTAATGATCATTGTTGTCTTTGTTGTAGGGTTTAAAAGTTTTAAAGATACTTTATGCAAATGTGTCATCAATGATTGTTAAAAGATATTGATATAGATATTGTTGACATTGTTGTTAGATTACTGTGACTTAATCATACATTTGTCCTTTCATAACCTTGTTACTTTGGCCTTTAGAAGGCTCTACCCATCTGAGTCCAAGGACATCAAATCCGACCTTTCGGGGAAAAAACCTAAATACATTGTATTGATCAAGTTCTGTCCCTGAATGAGATAATAACCGTAAAAGAGGGATAAATCTGCCGGAAAGTCTTGACAAGTTGCCGTCGCCTTTGCTGGCGAAAACAGCGTGTCCGGACGCTTAAGACGTTTGGCAACAGTACCAAAGCAACAAAAACCGACAATAACGGTGGACCGCGCCCTGTCCGATGATGGGCAGATGAAATTTTTACCTGTGTTTACTGCACTCACAGCTTGTTTTAATAGAAAATTCCCGATACAGGACTACTTTTAACGAGCAAAACTCTGTGTAAACGACCCTTTTCGTCAAACTGTCCATTTTGTTGTCGTTGTCGAATACTGAAGGAACTAACTTTATCCACGAACCTAAAAGAATACCCCTGTGTAATCTAATACATAAAATGTCAACTGTGCAGTCTGTTTAAACTTAAATGACGTGAGAATGAATGATATATGATACTCACCATACTTATTACTTGATTATATTTATCCTGCCCTGCAATATTACTAGTATATTTGACTTCCATCTTTTATTATTTCTGGTATTTTTGTCGATCTTCATCAGTTTTGCTTGTTTGTTTACCTACGAGCCCAGTAACGCTTGATATTTTTCCAACACTTGTCTTCTGGGTACCAATTGCAGTTTCTTGGTCCTGCCCCTGGCAGCATGTTAGGGACTAGCCGGTACTCGGCCTTGTCAACAAAGCCTCTATATCCGCAAGGTGCATTCGTGCTTGGAAAGCAACGGATGGAATGTCCCGTCCAGACTTGGATTTTTCAATTGATGGCGATGAGAATACTTCAATAACGTGCATCGTGGTCACAAGACCTGAAACTGAGCAGTGAAACTTCTCTTTTGGGAAGAAACTCACGAAAACGTAGTTGATTCGTGGAAGAATGGTTTTAAAAGATGGCAAGAGTTATAGTTATTTCGAATTTTAGGACCCGCTTTGTGAGCAAGATTGACGATATTGAGTCGGTCTCTCTTCAAACACAGGGATTACACTTACGCACAGATCAATGAAGCAGAACTCTTCCAGCCCAGAATGGCGGTAAATTTTACAGTTTTTCTCTTCATCGAGTTTTCAAGAGTTCATTGAAAAGCTCCCAATACTGCAGAAAAGAGTGATTTAATTTCGGATGAGTCATAAAGTTTGTTTAAACAGAGTTTTTTTTAATCCCAGGAGAAAATTTCTGGCTGGAATCTTTACGTTGTGCTGCAACATACAGTTTTTTTACCCGATAGAGTGACGTCGTTTTTTCAGATACAACTCCTAAAATGCCCTGTGGGCACGAAGGTTTTATGGTCAGTTTTCTGTTTTTGTTGAACCAAACGCAGCAATACATCTGATATGGATGAATGTTCTTCAAAATATATCCGACGTTTAGCTCTTATTCTCTAAAATGCGATCATAATCTCCGCCACGACGTCTTTCAGCAAGTATTTTACTCATAGACACAAAAGTTAGGGAAATCGAAAAATTAAACGACAAAGAGAACGCACATTTTCAACTTCTTCGCTATAGCCCTAATCCAATGCGGGTCTTTTGTTTCAGTGCCTCGTCAATCGACGGCAAATTCAACTATAGGGTTTTGAAAGGGCCTTTCGAAACTTCTGCTAATTAATACGTACTGACAATTAACGTGTCTTTAATCATCCAGTCGTTTATGCTTGGTTGTATGTAAGTCCTGGTAACCATGGGGGAAAGAGTGATGATTAGTGGACGCACCTTTGCTTGCGAATCAAAAGGGATTTTCTTGAGGGCTCTAATAACCCAAACCCTAACACCCAAACGTTACTCTAACCCTAGGTTTCTAACAATTCCAACAAAATTTCTTTGTGTCCACTGATATTCAGTTTTGCCAACCACAGTTACTTCACTGTATATTTCTGAAAATAAACAATGAGAAATGCCTCTTATTGGTAAAAAATGCAGTTTTCTGAAAATTATACCTGCAGCCCACGAGGAAACCGGAAACTGCCGAGAATTGCAGTTCGCTCAAACTTTCTGCTTGACGTCACTTTCGATTGAAATTCATATCGTTTTTTTTTCCTAAACACAGCTCAATCTTTGTTTTAAAAAAAATCACATTATTTCATGCAAACTTAGAATTCTTGTCAATTTACGAGGAAAGCCACGATGTTGATATTGAAATCAATCAAGTAAGGGGGCTGTAGACAATTCCCGAGGCGACGGCAAATATTTCCAGTCACATCCGATTGGTGCACGATATGAATGATGCTCGGGGAATCGGTACTTCTGTCAAACACTAACATTTACAGGGTTCTGTCAGACACTAACATTTACAGAGTTCGGAGCACGCACAGAGATAAGTTCAACTGCGTTTGTAGTCTCTGCATCAAAAGAAGGGCTGGAATGATTGTGAGTCATTAGCTATTCGTCAGCCGTCCGCCGTAATTTTGATTCTTGACGAGTGCCGATGATGGGCAAGGAAGCCCCTTCCCTTGACATGTGTGCCACCCATTAAGTTCTACCCCGCAGCATGCCTTGCAGCGCCAGCGCTCTAAACAACGCCGATTCCCGCACCCTCCCCTAATGTTCCGTCGGATTTTTCTCACGGATTATTGTCTTATCATTAGAAGAGGTCTCCCAAACGAGCCAAAAATCGAAGCGAAGATGAGAACGGTCTAATAACTGTCAGCTGTCACGCAGAGCCGCCAAAGTGCCATAAATTGCCGAGAAAAAAAATTCGTCGAGATCGATTCAGAAAAGTGCTTTTGGAGGATTTTTTTCATCCTAAAAATGTCACAAATCACGCCAGAACTCTGAGGCTGTGAGATGTGTAGAAAATAGTCAATGGAATTAGTCACGCGAAACAAAGTTACTGACCTTTTCGCCAAAGTTATGTCTCTACGAAGCTTTCCATCGGTTTAGTCACAGAAAAACTGGTATACATTATTTTTCAAATCGTGTCTGTCGAGCTACTGGTCCTATATTTCTAACGTCACACGAATTTCCAAACGATATTACAAAGGTAAAAAAAAGATGAAGATCTCCCAACATTTATCGACTGCGCATCACGAAAACAAAATTTACATTTACGCTTCACGCTTTTTGCCGGGGCATCAAAGTCAGAATAGGATGCACCTCACCAGATATGATGTTATTATATCACCTTTTAAATCGACACGGTGTTTCTCTTGATAAATATTTTATCGTCATTATTTTTTCACTTGCGCTAGTTTCTGAAGTGACTGTGCAGTTGTCAACTATAAATATGAGCGGACGAGAAAAAGTGAATTTCATTAACCTAGAAAGATTTCACAATGGATGGTTTAGCCCTTTGTGTTTTTCGAACATGATGGGTTACAAAGTTTGAATCTTTTAGAATTGTGAATTTTTAGATTGCTTTGGTTTGCAAACGCTAACTAATACCAAACTGCAAATCTATGAGTGTACCATCCATTAGCTGTAACTTTGGTCATTTTTAAAATTTTGCTTGTTCTGTGTATCATCTGCAGTTTCTGGTTTCTGGTTTGAATCCCTGAACCATGGAGAAATTCCTAATATTTAGCTCATAAATATACCCTATATGAGTATAATCTGTATTGTTATTGTTTAAATTGTGCATTCAGGTTCGGACTAGAATACATTATCAACAATAAGAATGGTCATTTCACATTCACAGGCTGTGTTGGCAAGCAGGACAACGGGCATTGGTCATGATGATCGGATTATAGTAAAATTCTGTAGTTGATACATTGAAACAGAGTAGTGAAAAATTAGTCAAAAGTTACAGCTAATGTCCCTTTAAAGATTGGAGACTGACGCGCCCCTAACACGCATGGCGTAAGTTGTGCGCGCGCAGGGGGGGGGGGGGTATATCGCCATACCCCTCTGCGCGCGCAGGCCACTTCGTTATCTCCGCGAGTATCACTGACGTATTATTTTCCTGAAAAAATGTCAACGATTCCAAGTCAGCAGGAGACCGAAAAACTTGGCATCGCAAGAATTGTTTACTGGTAACTCGAAACGGGCGACGTTTTCTTGTGGAAGACTTGCGGAATCTCAGATCTTCGGTCTGGGTGCCGATGAGCTACAGCTAATACATACTCCACTTGCTGGGTCGCACTGGACGGTGCGGAAGCCATGGCTTGATGGATAACACCGGCGCATACGTTGTGAAAACATACTTGCCACAATGATCCCTTACGTTTATACCCTCTTTTTGACTCGAATTTGTCGATGTGAATAGTGTCATACCCGCCTGGAGCGTGTCGCTAAATTGTAACAAATAATCACAATTAAGGTAGTATGCTCCTCCAAAGTGAAAGACTTGAAATTTTGCTCAAACTTTCCTTAAGGAATCTTTCAACCACTTTCAAAACCAAGAATAAAAACTGGGGGTCACAGTACAAATTTTGGTACTACAGAAACAAATAACTCCAGATTTACCGTTATTTTAAATTCAAAATGGCCGGCGTCTATGTGTTAACTCTATAAATGAAATTTTCGAATTTCGAAAAACAAAGAACTTTAAATGAACCTCCACAAGTGGTATATCAGAAAAGAATAGTAAAAGTTTGAGAGTCCAAATTAGTGTCCCCGAGGCGCATTCTACCTTAACAGACGTAAAATGTAGAACTTTTACATAGCATCATTTAAATTCTAATATTAAATTTTGCCAAAACAAGTGTAAAGATCTTTTCTATAAAACAACAACATGCGGATAGCTATTCCGCCGAGACAAAACTCTCGAATGTTAGTACAGACATTGGGTTTGCGGGCAAAATGGCATTTTAAAAATGGGAGAATTTTAATTGCGACTAAAATTATACAAAAGAAAACAAGTGTTACATTTCCCTGGTGTGTCTAGGTATCGTGGCCCCTGTTCAAGATCTTAATGGACTTGCCTGTCTGTGTTGTCTACCCGCAAGTTACCGACGACTTCTGTTCAACTTTGCAAATCACTTTGAGGGAACACACCGTCAAGAGATGTTCGTGCTATGCACTGATCGGCACAACGCCACCAGTGTAACGGCTTTGTTGTAACACGACATGACGAAGTCAGCTTCGTCGATGAGCGTTCTGAAGTCGGGCCGGTTGATTGGATAGCCGGCGAATCGGAATGCCGCTCACAAGACAGTTCAAAGCAGACAACATTCGGGGCCCGTTTCACTTTTAGAGAAATTTGCTTGCCATGATAATGGCGACATCTTTCGTCATATTTGAAGAAGTTGTTCCTTATAGTAAATGCCCTGCTATGATCACTAGGTCACATCAAGTGACTTCCTGTAGTATCAGTTTGCCAGTTCTATCTATCTATCTATCTATCTATCTATCTATCTATCTATCTATCTATCTATCTATCTATCTATCTATCTATCTATCTATCTACTATCTACCTATCTATCTATCTATCTATCTACTATCTATCTATCTATCTATCTATCTATCTATCTATCTATCTATCTATCTATCTATCTATCTATCTATCTATCTGTCTGTCTGTGTCTTCTGTCTGTCTATCTGTCTGTCTCTCTTTCTCTCTCTCTCCTCCTTCCTCTCTTTCCTCTCTCTGTCTGTCTCTCCGTCTCTCTATCTCTGTCTGTCTGTCTGTCTCTGATTTATGATAATCTCACTCTTAAGAAGATTATTAAATGTAGCTAATGCCTTCATGCACCTGCTGCTATCACTAAACGATATTATTTTCATTCAAAGTGAAAGTTGGAAAAAAACAGTGTTTTTGTTTTGCCAGTGTGTAGAACAGAGTACAACGACTGTGCGCCTGCGCACAAATTCCGTTGCAGTACGATCTCTTGCGCGTCCTCAAGTTGGTACATTTACAAAGCTGCAAAAACGCTCTGTCCATTTCCATTCGATACTTTTGCAAATACCCGACCACACGTCAGAATGCATACATTAACGGCGTGACGTAACTGAGTCTTTGAAGTGATGTTGCTATACGATAGTTTCACCTTCCTCACTGTCCTTGTGACATACTTTAATTGCCTTTTGGATTGAGTTAGATCGTATTTTACTGATTTCAATTATTTCAATAAAAACAATGCAAAATAATGAAATATAATCTAGTCATTTATTCATAATGTGTATCAGTCCATTTACGTAGTACTCATGCTCATGCAATGAAGTTGGGTCGTTAGGTAACCATCAAATTCTGTAGGTTATCCTGTAACTTAGTGAAGATGTCCTGATTTTGTCGTTGTTTTGTTCCTGTTTATATTGAGTGTTTGTCTCAGTCTGTCTATCTTTACCATCACTAGATGAGATTTGTATATTTCGATTTTCTGAATCAAGCAGCGTTTCAAAACCTCCAAGCGTAACGATGGAATGCATCATGCGGGGGAAACAACTCATATGTAATATTTTGATTACTACAGGTCTTCTGTCGGGAGTCATGAACTCCATCCAAGATATGACAGGGAGCTAGGTCAGAGCAGGATTCGATAAAGCATTAACAATTCCAGCCTACCAATGTCAGTGAAGTGCACAGTGCGGGACAGTCTAGCAGACACGCTCATGTTCAAATCTAACATTAACCAAGTAAATCATTTGTACCGAATATTAACCTATAAATGAATGGTGTAATTAAAGCTTTATTAGTTTGTATTGTGTTTTCCATTGTTGTTTATCTTCTTTCTGCCAAATACAGTTTTACTTACTATATCAAAAATCGTTTTGAAATGCCCAGAGTTCGCCAAGTCCGTGACTGTGATGCGTAATGTCCCATGTTAATTTTGATACCTAAATTTTAGACCGTACCTATAGACCCTCCAAGGAGAGTCTATGACCATACTAAGGAGTCATTTGTCAACAGCAACAATGCATATTGTCAACAATATGTGTTGTGTTTGCTAGGCTAATACTTGGTATTTCAACACACTTTTGACAGATTCAGAAGAGCGTCCCTGGGTTCTCCTCTTTCCTGGCATACAGATGATGAAAATACACCAGAAGTTCGGGCTATCGTATCTTTACTTACTTTCCGATATAACAGTGCGATATCCGGAGTTCTGGTGGACCCCAGCTTGTCAACCCAGGTGCATGGACAAAGTCTGAAGTTCAAACATGGTAGAATATACATAAAATTTGAAACACAGTAGTGTTCATGGGTCGTGCCCGGGGGTCGTGTCGACAAAGTATGGCACCGATGGCGTCCCGCTCACATATACGCTTAAACAGGAGAGTGTAGTAAACGCGCAAAACTCTGGAGATTCTATTTGGACTCTCAATAAGCGAACAGTGCCTGAATGTGTTTTACCTTTCCTGTACTTCTATTAGCGTGTTTCTTTTTCACTTCAGTCATATCATACATACTACCGGGAATAAAAGATGAGTCGTTGCCAAACTTTGACCGAAAAGCTCGAAAAAACTCCCAGAAATTATTGGCAAGTCTTGATGCATCTATAACGATAACAGGAAGAATAATTCACGATTATATCGCTTTGTAATTTTCTCCGGTAATTCAATTTCAATTTGCCACTTTCATGACCGATTCATCATGCCATGTGTTTCCTTTCTTTTGTTTTCATTTATCTTACTCCGTGTTTGTTACACTTCAATAGCTTTGTTTTTTTTTCTAATTTTGAGGGAGGGGGGTAGGTAGTTTCCAGTGTTCATGCCCCTTCATACGAGATTATGTAAGATTTATGTCTTCGCCTCTGAAGTTCATCAGAATCAATCTTCTGGTGTACTCATTTAACGACTCCCTATACTCACCCTAAGTCTGCCCTACTCTTCATTCTTCTACTGACCTCTGCGTCATGTTTTCCTCCCCTTACATATGCCGTCAGTCTAGTATCACACATACCTGGTTCCTTGTTCCTCTCATGTCTGTCCATCTCTTAAAATATGACATTCCTGAGTTCACAGGTCGTTGACCCTTCTGCCTTTGAACTAGTATCTCGTACTTTCACTTCTTTTATCTATTTTCTCAGTTTTATTATCGCCCTCTTCTCTCTGCTCTCTCCTCACCCCCTTCCTAAGCTCTCTCCTCACCCCCCCTTCCTAAGCTCTCTCATCAGCCATTCTTCGTCACTCAAAGTTCGTCTCAGTATATTGACATGTCCGTCTCCTATTATCCTTGTCAGTTTGTATGATTGATATATCCGTGGCTATTTTGAGAATCCGTTCTTCGTTTTCTTTCTTTCTTCCTTTTTGTCTCTCTCCATCTTTCTGTATCTGTTCTTTTGTATCCATCTATCTCTCTATCTCTCTCTCTCTCTCTCTCTCTCTTTCTCTCTATCTATCTATCTATCTATCTATCTATCTATCTATCTATCTATCTATCTATCTATCTATCTATCTATCTGTCAGTCTGTCTGTCTGTCTGTTTTTGTGTCTGTCTGTCCTCTCTCTCTCCCCCCCTCCCCTCTTCCCTAAATCCTTAAATCTTTCTAACTTTTCCGGGGGAAATGTTGAAAGAATTGGAATGACTCGGTTCAAGGCGATAGGCTGCCCGATCAATACTATGGCAAGTTCCAATTAAAATCCATAAGTCAAACGCCCAAGGCTTCGATCTATCCAATGATCTTGCAGCGATTTAAAGTACGGTGGAAGTGTGGACACAACAGCTGAGACGTAAGAACGCGCTCATTTCACATTTGAAGCATCAATACTTGAGCACATCTTTCTCGCACAATGTTCCAGGTATGTGACAATTGCTCGCACGTCTCTCTATTATTATCCTTTGAATCGCATTTTTGTGCGCGTCGGTTTACAGGGCGTCGAGGATGGACAGATGATCGATTCTCGCCTTTTTTTTGTTTGTTTGGTTTTTGTCGTGGCTAGCTCCTGACAATGGTTCTTCAAAGTCGGCTGCGTGGCTGAACGAAGACTGAAAGCTGGCGTTTCTGCCCTTTCAGCGCACGGCCAGCTGCGACCCCGTTGTTCGATCAACTCGCCAAGCAGTCCTTGTGCGCGAAATTACGCACAAATAGAAATCCAAGGAAAATAGAAATTGAATACCCTCCTGAAAGCTGCCAGCTCACAGGCTCTTCTATATCCAGGCAAGCGTCTAACTGGCCGGCAAATCCGTCCCTAAGCGAGCCTGCAAAAGAAAAAGCGACGGGGCAACTACACCGTCGCCGCGCGTCGGCGATGCTCAATCTCGACGCTCGGGGCAACTTTTTTTTTCAGGAGCAAATGATGAAAATCGGAGAATAATCCAGCGGAAGAATGCTACGGTTGGAGACTGTGTAATGTCAGGCTTGATTACGACCAGGCTAAATGAGAAGAAATCCCTTCCCTAGTGCGAGTTTAAGATTTGTATCGCGCAGGAAACAAGAGCGATACAGACAAGTAAGCAGTTAGCGGTCCCATAGCCTTTCTATCTCATCTTTTAAACTCTTTAAATTGAAAAGACTTTGCCCTATTATCCTCATCTGATAAGATATTTCTCTCTTTTTTCATCGACTCTTCAGCCCGGGGTTATACTTTTCATCAGGGATGTTATCGCAGACGTCGAGTTCATCTTGTACTTCAGTGGCTGTGCGAAAGGAAACATCGTTGGCGGCGATTGTCATTTCCCCTCAGTGATGACGATCTCAGAGATCGAGTGAAAAGTTATCTAATCGCGCAACGGCTTGTATGTATGTATGTATGTATGTATGTATGTATGTATGTATGTATGTATGTATGTATGTATGTATGTATGTATGTATGTATGTATGTATGTATGTATGTATGTATGTATGTATGTATGTATGTATGTACGTACGTACGTACTCACGTGGGTACGTTTGTTTGTTTGTTTGTACGTTCATCAATCCATTCATCCAAACTTTATCAAAAGCGAGTGAAGAAATCATGTGCTTATAATGAGTGCATGTTGATATTTACAGGAGCTTGTAATTCCATGTATACTAGGCTTTGTTTAATTTGATTTTTATTATAGCTGTCATCCATGTTTTGTTTGTTTGTTCAGCTAATTCTGTATATTTCTCGAAGGAACCCATGGTTTTTTAATTAAGTAACCATGCGCAAAGAATATTCCATGCTTGCGATTTCAAATTCACGAGGTGCCACCTGATTTGTTCGGATCCTCGCATCGAAGGTTCTCTGGCCAATCAAAGAGCATGAAGCAATTTCGAGGCAAAAAGTTAATCTACAGTATCTGCACTCGCTCGCATTAATTTAGAAACATGGATGCTTTGTACCGTCTTTGTTAAATTCCGAAATATGAGCATGCGTATTGGAACCGAGCTTGGTCTTATGCTCTGAAGTGTGTCAAGCGTTGGCTTATACGCTAATTTACATGTTTAGAAGAGTGAATCACTCTGGTGAAGTCGGACGGCTATCGTAATTAACAATCAAATACCGGGTGTTTACGTTGTTCTATGGGTGTGGGCCGCGGCGTGAGGGCGTCTCCTTCCTGGATTTGCCTTGAAGAGCTGATAATGTTGCTTTTGCCAAGTGTCCATATCTTTGTTGGACACTTGGCAAAAGCAACTAGAATCGTAGCTTAAGCTAGTCCTGTGTGTGTGTGGAGAGAGAGAGAGGAGAGAGAGGAGAGAGAGAGAGAGAGAGAAAACACACAATTCCTTGGTGTATGTGTAGGAAATAGGCTGTCGTACCATCGCTCTGTGAAAACGTTCCCATCAACGGCCTTGTTTCAGCGGTCGCACACAATAAATGAACTGTAATTACCGACAATTTAAAAGTTTTACATTTAAAAAGCTAACCTCAAGACTAACAAGGCCTATGAAACAAACTCGGCACACGGACAATCGTGCGCATAAAACCACAGAGACACTATAATATATGTATTAAACAAGGCGTTGACAATATAGGCAGCATTAGAGTGGACAAGTTAAAACCGTGTATTTGTGAGAGATAAACAAATAAGAACTTCCTAAACAAAAAATATCCGACGGGGACTGGAATCGTTTTTTGTCTCGATAGTGCTACATCTAAGCCAAGTCACCACTCTCAGTCCCTTCGATTGAAAACTTAAGTGGATAATCTTCAGTTAAGAAAGAATGAAAACCTGGCGCAGCCCGGGTCTTTACTGTGTGACTTTGGCGGGTCCGGTGAGGGTGTTCCCCGGTACCTTGTTTGTGTGAGTCCGCCCGTATTTGCGTTTCCCTTCTTCTGGGGGTTTCTCTACTCTTCATTACTTTCTAAGGTAACGTTGCTCTTTTAAAAAGTGGGTGTTTACTTTGAAACTTGCCGCAGCAACTTTGTTTTTGTTTTGGCCGGGTTACTTTTCATCCTGCCCACCACAGTCTAATGATGGGCGATCACCAGCGCTCTTATCTCGTCAACACGGCGCTTGAACAACTACAAAGGGTTCCCCAGTCGCGAATCAAAAGCGGCACGATTACGTATTCGCCGTGCATCAGCTGAGCACATTTTTTCCCAACGCAAAAAGAAATAATAAACAAACACACCGATTGTTTTTGCCTGTGTTTCTCGGTTTGTGTATCTGTCGTCAGGGGGAAAATCACAGTTTTAGAGTGATAAGAGCAGCTGCCTCGCAGTTCGGGCTGTTTTATTCTCAGAGACACGTTTGAATCGAAGCGTCTGTGCGCCGAAGCAAGGGCACGGACCTAGTCCAGGGGTATTTAGCTCGGTGTGAATAAATTACACAAAACTCATTTGTTTAAAGTTGTTCAGGCTTTTCCAGTCCATTTGTCGCGTTAAAAATATTCCGCAGTCGGGCTTCATCCAGCTATTGTGCCGAGCGGCTATTCATCAACGCCGGTAGAATTGAAAAGGGTGGTTTTCGACACAGCTGCGGGTATCACTTGCTTTCGTCAAACACCGGTTGACCGGGACGGAAATGCGATAAAACCGGACATGGATGCGTGGAAACGTGCTTCACACTTGCTCGTCTGCTTGCTCTGAGGGGATGGACAGCCTCGTGCTGCGGGAAATATACTCTGCAGGGTGAGGAAGTCGGAGTGGGAAAGTGAACCTTCCGCGATTGGCCAATCAGAAGTATGGTTACATCCTGAAATAGCGTTGACCCTTCTCAATAGTTGTCGATCAATGAGATTGGGAGAGCGCACAAAAAAAACCCCGAGTACGTTTTTTAAGCACCCGGTTGATTGTCAAACGAATCAGCCTCCCCTCCCCTCTCATTATTACACTCAAACTGCTGTACACAACAGCGATGCTCAGCGAACGTCGGGCATTGTTGGAGCTGAGCAGCCCTGCGCGCACGCCGTGAACTGCCCGACTTAGCCGTCGCTTCGCCCGACAAACATCCACAAACCAGTTCGCTACATCACAGGATCCCAAATTTGTGACTGTTATTATGAACTCCACATCGCTCCTTGATGGGAATGGACGACGCTCGCTATAGCCTCGAGCACCAAAGCGAACCTTCACAGCGAACCTTCACAGAAAGCTGGGGACGATCACGGAAGAACTTCACTCCACAGAAGGACAAACGACACGAAAACGGCCTTTGAAAGGGTAGGGGAGACACTGCGCTAAGTTCCTGACCGACAGCTTCCACTTTCCTTGGCAGTTTCAGCGCAAAACCAGCGCGCCAATCAAGTCAACTCCACCTCTCGACCGTACCATAATACTCTTAATCAATTGGTTCTTCCACTTGCTCTCTCATCTTTCTCGTTTTGCCTGGCTAGTGTTACCGGCCTCACTTCAATTGTTTGCTCCATAGCTGTTTACACACCACGTCCGTGCATCTATACACACCCTCGCACACTACCACTGGATTACCGAGCCTCCCCCTGATTGTTTAATTATTTTGTCGGGCTTTAATTCCTTCTCTTTTCCCGCTTTTCTGCCGCAGACCATGCCCTTATCAACCGGGAGAACAAGCCATGTCTGTGTGCGGGCTGCGAGGGACGCATTTTGGACCGATACTACCTTCTGGCCGTGGACAAGCAATGGCATATGCAGTGTTTAAAGTGCTGTGAGTGCAAGTTGAGGCTGGACTCCGAACTAACGTGTTTTGCCAAGATGGGAATATCTACTGCAAGGAAGACTACTACAGGTAAGCAGCGGGGTGAACGAACGGTTCGCCGTTCGGTAGCTTCTTGTTTTTCTGCGCTGGTTTGACTAGATTTTGACATTGATTACATTATGCAATCCCGTGCGAAGATATATACGCGAACTGTCATTCACCGAGCGAGTATCGAACTCCCGAGCTATATAGTTCAACTGGTTGAGTAATTGTAACTACGCTGACATACTTCGTGGTGTAAAATCGGCGGAAATCGTTACTTTTGCCTGAGCAGCCACGTTTTAACTAGATGGTGTGATGAGTAAGCTCTTGAACGTGAGCTCTGTGTCATTTGTGACCCATAAACTCCCACACGTTTGTATATTCCTTGTAGTTCAGAATGCGTTTAACGCGTTATTCCAAACCAGTTCGAAACTTGACCGGTGGTTTCGGCCAAAACACGACCATGTACTTGGCGATAAGTGAGGTGATATTGTCCTGTCCGAGTGGCCCGTTTTATTTTTGTCCATTTAAGCGATACTACTATTAATACTTATATTCATAAGCTGAGCACGACACAATGTGGATTAAGCCTTAATCGCGAAACAAGTTGCATTTTACGCAATACATTAAAACTTGCCTGCGTATAGTCCTTTCAGACGTGGCATGGCCGGCCATGCTCTGTGCGGCCCGGCCCGGCCCGCCGTGCGGACAAGCAACGGCCGAAGACGTCCCGGATTTCTTCGATGACAACTATTTTATCGTCCCGAACGCCCCTTCAATAATTTGAACATTTTATAATTGAACCTGCTAGTAACGATACCTCTCGAAAATCAATAATTGAAATAAAAATCACTTTCGTGAAAACCATTCTCGGAAGTGACTAACACAACGTGGCTATAACAGTCACTCTTAACGTCGAGAGCAATATCTTTACAATCTGTAATACAATATCTGGCCGGTTTTTTTAATCGACATTTGTTTAAATCGGGCTAAGTTGTGTGTATGATATCGTGAAAGTTGGACCGACGACGACACAGAAGTGTTGATATCAATATTTCGTCGCTGATTGGCCGGACATGACGTCAGAACCGAAGAAAAATATTGAGTTGGTATAGTGCTACAAGTATGATGGTCGGGTCAGTGTGTTCGAGAATAAAATAATAGCCATGCCTCTTAACTCGAGCTGTGAACTGTACAACTGTAAAACAGCGACAATCATATCATTCATCCGCTGACTTTCACAATAACCTCTTCAGAAAAGTGAATTCATATTTGTACCACCCGTGGCGGCTTCCCTACGAAATCAAGGCAAGAACGAGTCGGGCGATGAGTCACATTGCATTTTGTCGCGACATCACTCCCCGCCAAAAACGACGATAAAATTTCAATTCTGTCTCGGGCTCGTCTGCCGAAGACGAAGACACTGCAAAATGCATTCTGAAGTGAGCTCCGAAACACTGCATTGCTGCAGCCAACAAGCATCCAGTTACGGCTCACTCTCGACAGAAAACTTAGAAACTTAAATTAGCTTGTGCTTCAAATTACCGCTTCTTTCATAAAAAATGTGACGTCAGCAAAAAACATTCTTCAATTTGCAAATCTAGGAAAATGGGCAAGCATGCTTATAGCATCTATTTTTATCATCAGTTCAAACTTCCTACTCATGTCTCATGTGGGGCTTCTTCCTCAGTTTTGGCCACACACATGATCTCTTGAAGACAATACCACTTTCTGTCGTTTTATTCAGGCGCGAAAAATATGAGCGTTCTTGTCTTCCTTGTCGTTTTCCCATGCGTGTTTCGGGGGACTAGTGGCTTTGCGTTTCCGCCTGTGCTTCACACCAAACAGGTCAAAACACAGGAAGGGCGAACAATGAACAATCTTTTTTTTTACAAACTTTTCAAAAAAATGTGGGTGTCGTCAGCAACCTCGGCAGATTTCAAAATTTCACGAGGTGTCACCGACGGAGGAGGTAGGATGTTTTGTGAAAGCGACATTTGTTACGCGGCTAGACGCATCGGCATTGGCGCCTTTATCAGGACGTTACGTCAGAAGAAGAAATCCACAACAATAAATGACCTTAAACGACGAATACGAAAAAGACACGATTTACACCAGTCAGACTCAAAATCAATGTTGGCCACTTTAGGCTGTCCGTGTGTTGAATACGTTTGGCTCTACGTTGGCCATATAATACTACCAGATTTCATATTTTAGTGAAGGCTTTAATATTTTCATGTCAAATGTTGTTTTTCCAACTTACCCTGACGACCAATAATTCAATTTTTTAAAGCGTCTTTATTTAAATTCAGATTCATGTAAATCGACTCAGGCAGTCTCAGACAAATCGCCGCAGCAACACAAATTAGAGTAAAAAAACTTGAAGATGGTAATTCACGAGGGAATAACAGATAATATCCGGGCGGACTAGTCAATTATGAGATTTGCATCATTATTTGCGAGGATTTCTACAATTTTGTAACCGTAACATTTGCAGCGTCTTATTATCCGCGTTTAAACAGGTAATTTGTACAACGCAACCGCCGTTCAATTTTTTCCCCCCAATGACATGGTATCATTCTTAACGTTTGATGACGTCACAAGCTGTCATCCAGAGACACTCGCGGATTGATATGCCGTACAACTTTATCATTTGCGGTGATTTCTAGTCTCGCCAATTGCAATGTGTTGCAAACACTTTGTACCGTGCTAGTTGCGTCAAAACGGGCGCCTCGGTGGATGTCGGGGAAACGCAAAACTTTCGGAAGCGAATAACATGAATATCAAATTTGCAGAATTAAAAAACACGTACATATTGTTGGCTCAATTTGTCCAGAATTAGCAGTTTGCCGTCATAAAGAAACGAAAATTAACAGAGGAAGACGGGAAAAAGGAAGCCCCTGGCGGATATATAGAGAATAAAGTTTGCTCCTCTGACTATGGAAATAACATTTTTCTGTGATACACAAAGTCTACACGAGACACTTTCAAATACTTTATGTTTCACTAAAAAATCGTTGCAGGGAGCTAGCGGTTCACTGACAGTTACACCGTGATCAGTCGCGCTGTCCGAACGGTAAAAAGCCACAACCGGAGGCACTCGAGTCCCAGTGTCAATAGAGGCCAATATTCAAGTAAAGGCGCAAAGAAAGTGTTTATTTAGAATCTGTCACTACGATCACAAGTGTGTGTTTAGACGGCTTGGAGCGCCTGGACGAGTGCACTAAGCTGTTTGCATAGCGGGACAGCCACGCGGAGAGGGCCCGGGCAAGCGAGATCAACGACCGCTTTTTTTTCTTTCTTTTCTTTTTCTCCCACGCAAACGCGTCGGAAAAATACCTCATGAAATATTGAACATGTTTCGGGTTTTAAAAGCAATGGATCAAGTCTTTTTATCAATCAAGCAAAGAACGCCAGAATCGATTGGGCGTTGTAATTCCATTGTGAAACAATAGGTACTGCCAATGTCGCTGTTGTAAATACTGGAAACACGTGACAGGGTTCGTAATAATTCATCTGTGTTCTATTATTTTCGACTTGTCGATATTTGTTTCATGTGGCGTTTCGATCCCATATTCCTCTTAGCCTATATTCAAGTGGTCCATGACTGCATAGAGAATGGACACCCCAATATCTCCTCCCTTGCCCTCACCGCCTTGATAATTTATGTGTTCATAAAGCAATGACATTTCCGACTTCAATGAAAACAGCCACCCCCCTGCCATTAAACCAAGAACATCTAAGTTAATATAGACCCAAACTCGCGGCCACTTAACCGATTTGTTGGGGTGCTTAAGTGATGACTTGAGAGAAAAAGAGTTTTGTCTCGTCCAGTGCGGGGCAGTAGCTATTTGCCTCGTTTCGCTTGAATTCAACTGTTTGTGCAACGCGGGTGTCACTCGGTCGTGGGTACCAATGACGCGACGTGTTTCTCTCAAAGTTTATGTTCACATTCTACAAAGGATCTCTTCACATGCTTCTTTCAGTGTGTCCAAAGTTGTCCAACAAAGAGGTGTGAAAGGCTTTCTTAAAGCCCGGAGAAGAGATGAAAAGTACGGTTTTTCCACACGCAGGCATACTTCAAAACTCACCCACCGAGTCTGCTTTCATGATATAAATTTCCCCCTTTTCTTCTCACGAGAAAATCTCAATTTTGTTTCCAACATGTTTGAAAAGAAATTGTGCAGCAATGCCATGTTTTCGCACGGTGGTCTTGCCTAAGAAGAAAACAGTAAAATAGATTTGACTTCTTTTTTTTATAGTTTTCTCTGACTTTTCCACACAGGCGTTTCTCTGTTAAAAGATGTGCCAGGTGTCATTTAGGAATTTCTGCCAGCGAGATGGTTATGCGTGCCCGTGATTTGGTCTACCACGTCAGCTGTTTCACGTGTGCGACTTGCAATAAGCCGTTGACCAGCGGCGATCACTTCGGCATGAAGGACGCCATGGTCTACTGTCGCTGTCACTACGAGACTCTGCTCCACACGGAGCATGCCATGGGCTCAGCCCGTACCAGAACAGCCCCATCCCGGGCGCGTCGCCCCAGCCCACGCCCTACTACAACGGGGTAGGCGCCGTGCAAAAGGGGAGACCGAGGAAACGGAAAAGTCCGAACCTGGACGTGGATTATCACTCTACTCAAGGTAAGACGGCGAGTTTCCATTCTCACACGATTTAAAAAAAATAAACCTAACAATTTTCAATAAAACAGCCACGAAGTAAGATGGACATTAATACTCTCAGTACTTGTATGCTTTGTCCACAATTTTCTTATGCAGTCCTGGGATAGAAATGGTTAATTTGAGAAATGTATTGCTCGTAATTTAATTGATTTTGAAATAAGAAAGAAAGTACCGTAGATATTCTAAATCACTCCATAAAAACATTGATATTAGTGTAATTGAGAATACCAGGGACCACAGACATAAACTGTAAAATGTATGTAACTGCGCGAGTTTGTGCACCACCTTTTTCTTTAAAATATTAAGAGTTTAATATTCAAGAAAAAGAAAGTGCTCTTATAATATCCACAATCATGTTTTGTATGCATCCATCATAACACAAACTCTAGGACTCGGGACGAATTCCTATACTAACCGGTCCGACAGATGACACTTGTGTGCGACAGTCTGTGCTATGAAAGGTGAATCCGTCGCTGACACCAAACAAATGTCGACATCGGTCAAACGTTTCGGTTTAAGCATCATATCGACTCAAACCTGTCGCAATGCCTTGCTGTGCTGGTTTGAATACTGTTTACATTTGCGACGGGAAAAAAATAAATCCGGAATTAAGGAATTGATCAACGATAAGGACGTTCAATGCTTCATCGAACGAAATGAAGACAAGGATATCGAAATCGCGACAACTGTGACACCGTTTTTACCGTTCTTACGGCCTAGAGATTCTGTTTTCTCCGGTTCAAAAGTTGAGCAAGAAAGCGATATATCTATACCACTCAAAGAAATCTCAGGATCTGACTCCTCAAAATTCCCACACAAACGCCATCCCTGTATCTCGTTATTTGTACACAGTATAGATGACTACACTTTGCATTATTGAACACACACTGTCGACAAATCAGTAACTATGACACGGTGATTTCTTTTCATCATCATGAAATCGAAAAAAAAATGTCATTTATATAGTCTAGTCGTATATATTTTTTGACAAGTTTATTCAGAACATTTCTCATTTTACGCTTAAAGCCAAAAAGGAAAATCGACGGATGTGAGTTTTCTTTGAAACGTTTAGTCATCATGCGTCGGTGTTTGTGCATTTGCGGAGTCCGTCAATGATTTGGACATTGGCTTTTTTGATCTCACATTCGTTCAGGTCTATATTTATCTTTCATCGCTGCCAAACGGTCAGGGCTGATATCAACTTTTCGGGTGGACTCGAGTTGTTAGTATATTGTGTACGGAAACCACCATCACATACCTGTTACAAAAAAAAAACGTATTTCAGGCGTTTAGTAGGCCATCTTTCGTCCATCCATATCGTTGTTAGTTTCTGTTGTGTATTTGAGACTGAGAAAATTCAGGATTGTTTTTGAAAAAATGAAATATGAAGAACGGATGGTCTCCGTATGTGTTGGCAATATTGAGATTGACGCAATGAATAACTTTGTCCTGTACGCAACAGTTGTCTTTTTGCAGTCTGTACAACTAAGTGATGTTCCTATCCTGGTCACCAGTTGAGTTCTTTTTACGGATGTCGCAGACAGAGAGTTTAAATGGTGTGTTGTTCAAGTCTCGACCATAAAAATTACCGGTATGCTATAACGTTGTATGGGTACAATAAGTGGCACAAAATGTGTGGGCAAGAGCACAGCGTTGTGTTGTACGGTACGTTGGGTTCTTTTGATGTGGAGTGTCGCTCAATATGTGATTATGGTTGACCCGCCGGGTCAGGGTGACAGCCTTTGTGGAGGAGGGGAAACAGATGGATTTTTTGTCGACAAAGGACGGCTAAAAGACGAGATGAATCGCCAGGGCGTTTGGGGTTTTTTGCTGGTGCTAGCACCGAGCTCCGAATGCATGCTTTGTTCGACGCTTCCCGCTCATAGTGGCAAAAACCGCTTGAAGTTTGTACTCCATTCCTCTCTCACCACCGTCGCCGCGAGAGAGCATTCCACATAAAACTATCATTCTGCTTATGTGATTGAAAACTCCCCGAGTGTCACTAACTTGTAGTGTAGTTAACCAATTACGAGTCGGCGCGGAAGTATTGTCACAGGCAATCATCAAAAGTGACAGGCACCGAGCTAACATCGCCAGTTTACCCACCTTAAACGTGTGTACCTATTAATTTTATTACACCGTCTAATTGAGTCGTGCTCTCTCCGTATATTACGGGCCCTGCGTTCGTTCTCTTCGGAGTTGCCCGCTCGATTTCCGCAGAGGGAAGTGCTCGGTGTGTCGCGGCCACTTTTTCATTTTACCATCTCCCCCAGCCCCCGGGACCCCAAAAGCAGCTGTAACCCATTTCTGGAACTCCCTTGGTCCGTCAAGTTTATACATATGCGTTGCATATGTTGACAGTGTCGAGTATATTTACGTTCATCGCTGGAAGCAACTGACTTGAACATCATGCTGCTTTTTCGAACTCGGCATTCAAATGTTTTTTGGAGGCCACTGAAAAAGAAAAAAACTACTCTAACCATATTCGCATGTCGCGCTAAAGAACAATGTTTGTTCAAATCGGACTAAGCTTCGATTTTCTCCCATTCAGCGAAGATAAACCAGTTTCAGCGTGGATTAAGATTCATTATACGCCATTCATAAGCAGATCGGGCCGATTTTCGTGCCCTTGCTCCCCTTTGTTTTTTGTCTTTACACGTTTGTGTGCGAATAAATCGGTCTTGGGGTAATACGTGGCCATTGAATTTTCTGAAAGGCCGGGCAACAAGGAGATTTCTTCCCCTACGAAAATAAGAAAAGTGAAGAAAAGAGCTTGGCTGTGTATAGTTTGGCTGCTTTGGACGACTCCTCCGAGTCAGTCTTGTACTCGATACGAGCATGGACGGTTTTGTACCGCAAAAAAAAAAAAGACGCTCACGACGTTGAATCAAGTTTTCTAGTAATCGCTCGATACGCGGCTACTCCATGGAATACTGTGATGTTGTTACTCGCAACAAGAAGAGTCAATTAACGGCATAGTGTTTTCCAATGTATGCCGACAATGGGCGAGCCTAAGATCCTCGAAATTAAGTTTGGTTTTAATCAGTGCTGGCTTTTGTTGGTAAATTACGGTGTCAGATTGGGAAAACAAGGCCGCGAAGACACGCCGTCCACTGCCGCAAAACCGCCTTCTTTTAAACGAGTCGAGTTACGATACCCAAATAGTTGCAATTTTTCATCATTGTGTGATCAACAATTAAATCATCATACCTCTTATGGATAATATGGCATACCGGCTATAAGCAATAATATTCGTAATCATTGCGACCTGCCGTAAAGATGGGCCGTAAAATAGATAAATGTCGTGATAAGATCAACGCGAGGTGTAAAAATGACAGAAAGGGGGTTAAAATGGGAAACTGATGCTCCAGGGATATCGACATTGTCCGAGTTTCCTTTCTGGCGGCCCGGAGGAACTGGCCATTGTCTGCTAACGAACTTAATGATGGCATATTATGAGTAAAGGATGACCATTGCGAGCCGTCAAATAAAACAGTCACTTTTTCATCAATAATTCCACGTGCCGAGATGCGCATTAAAGGAGGCGAGAAGACCGTCAATCTTCAATCAAGTGGTCCTAGTAATTGCCTCAACCCTCTTCAATGTAATGTTTTTTACTCAGCGCGGATGAGTAGCGTAAACGTGGGGCGTTGTTATCACATGGGGTCTAATTCCCGCCCCTCCCCCTTACAAAACAACACAAATATACAGAACAATTAATCAGTGAGTAACATCTTAATTTCCTTAGCGACTGTCAACTTTGAGGGGGGAATATAGTAGCAAGACACCCACCCAGTCTTTCTGGAAGTTACGGTGTCCGTACGCGTGCGCACAGCCATTAAATGCCCATAGAACGGGAAGCGGTCCCCTGAGATTTACTGGCCCTTGTTTTGTGTACAAAACACTTTCGTCGAACAAAAAAGAGCTGTTGAAAGACGACGATAAAGTCTGGCTGTATGTCAGATGCAACTTCCTAATGCGTTTGATGTACACAGCATGGCTGGCTTGTGTTCTTCTGTTGCCCAGCATCGACAATGATTTTTAAACATGGGTCTTGACTGGGTTTTAATCGTTTTTTAATCAATCTCTTCGCATGTTGATAGATATGAGGGAAATTGGAATTATCGGCTTCCTGTTTTACCAACCAGGCGACCTTCATTCTCATTGCCCGTCTATCCCAGATCACAACGTGCATAGTTTTCTTCAAGTTTCGGAGGTAATGGAGGCGGGAAGGGCTGGGGGGGGGGGTAAAAAGCACCTCAGCCTTGATGACAGTTTATTCTCAAAGTATAGTCGACGATTCAACGACCTTACCCGTCGCATTAAGAGATACGAAGAACAGGACAGCGCCGTTCAAATCGAACTTCGTCTTTTCAGTTCTAAAGGGACTTTCTTTCGGATACTATTTCTAAAATAAATTCAATACAGTAATTCCCCCGATAATAAATGTTGTTCCTTTGTTCTTTTGTGGGATATTTCCGAAAACCTTTTCTTGTCGACGGAATCACTATGTCCCGGATCCATACATACAGTTCTTTAAAAAAAACGAGAGTGGATTATTTCGATCCCACCTCTGAACAATCGGTGCAACGTTTTGCCGGTGCCGAGTGAATTTCGAAAGTGTTTATTTTGCCGCTTTAAAGATCACAGTTGTCAATATTGGATCTGTTAAAATAACAATACTGGAATGTGTCTGCTATAGTCATTGTAGCCTTACACCGGCGTAAAATGACTGGATATATCGACATGTGATGGACGACGTTGAAAATTGATAGGTCAGTCCCATTCAGGCGCTGTAGTTCACACTTTCTGAAACAATAAATCAAACGGTTTATATTCGGACTTGTTACTTGTTTTTAAACGGCGCTAAATGCCCAAGAACTTGAGCTGGCTCTTCGGGTGTAAGAGACGATTACCATAGGCTTATCTTTTCCAATTGTTTGCACACACGCGTATGTACTATTTATTTGCATTCGTAGAGTGTTTTTGCCGTATATCCCTCCGTAAACATGCCCATGGCTGTCCAACTTTACGCAGAAAAAAACACTTTCGTCTCATGATACACTCCATCAGCTCAGCAGAGTCTACGTGTACCGACATGGTCATTGTGATCACAGCTTCACACTCATGACTCCTTCCATGCTTTTGTGGGCTTTTTGTAGGGGGATGGGGATTGTTGTGTAGGTATATAAGAATAAAGAGATAAACAACAGAGAGCTGCCGATGATGACCCAGAATATAGAGATGGGGAAATGTGCACGAAAAGGCCACGTGTGTGTGTCTGCTTATATGCCACGCGCATGTCACATTCTGCCATATAAACACAATTGTGTACAGAAAAAGTGTATGTATTGGAAATGTACAAGATGCACCGACGAAATGTACAATGCTGTCACGTATCCTTTCCTTTCATTTCATTTATGTGAACAACAACTCGTCACAAAATAAACAGCAAGACCTTGAAACCTCCGTACGGAATATCATTTTCAATAAAATATTCATTGAAGCTCCATGAGCAGTTAATTTTGATACTTTTTCTATTATTTCTGTACTGCTTATAAACATCGTTTCTCTTAAAATTCCAAAAACCATCTCTGAATTTTAGTCCAGGTTAGATTTCATTTGTCAACAATATCATTACATAATATACGATGTGCTGTATTACATGGGCCAATAATAAGCATTTCAACGTCATTTCGGTAGAAGTTTTAAAATTTTCTTTTTTTCTGGAACAAAAGTTATGAGCATCTGTCAAAAGTTACAAGTCTTGGCCCTTCAAATTCTTCTTCGTGTGTACAAACAAACAAAAACAACATAAACGCGGCAGTAAGCTTTGAGCCTCAGTTCTTCCTGGTCCGGTGAAGATCCGATAACACATATAGCACCCGCGCCTGTATTCTGGGTTTCGCTCATTTACATTTTGCTGAGTCATCTTTGTCAAAATTCGATTATTTGAGGAAAAGAATAAAAAACACACTGCAGCATGGCTACACCTACCAATAAGTCAAACAAATATACCGTTAAACGTTATTTTAATTTTTTTTGTCTTTTTAATCAAACTTTTGATGTTAAATGACTCAGCAAAAACTAAATGAGTGAAACCAAAGTAGATGGGTTGTATTTACAGTCATGTTATCGTCGTACAATTCAATACGCGCGAAATATCTAAGTACGGTAGCCAGGCCAGGTTGTGTTCGATACAGGCGATACATGCGCTAACAAAATGCCTTTTGAGTTGCGCAGTACGTCACATTGCCTGGAGGAAATTTTACTTCTCCAAGAATGGATTTTCAACTTCTCCTAGACCGGGAAGAGTTCGGTTTCCACGATGTTAGACAGGGCTGATGCTGGTAGCGATGCCTCCCGCTCGATCGTGTTACTTGGGACACCATGTCCATTTCAGGCCCACCCCAATATTCTAGTATTGCTCGCAGACAGCCCCAGTTAGCAACGGTGACGTTTTTGAAGATGATTTTCGGCTCCCGTATGCAAAATCTTAAAGCACGCCTGCGCAGTATGAACCGCAATTGTTGTGACATTTGTTTTCACTACTTGCACCATAGAGTCTTATAGAGTCCATGCTTACACCGGCCCTCGGAGTGTTTCTCCTGGGCTAAGCTCGTTAGACATGAAGGGTAAATATGATGACACCTACGTTGATCTTTTTTCTGAAGATACCAAAATGTCCCAATAATCTTGCATACGGTATAAAATCACCATGGTTGCGTAGAAGCAAGTGCATGCATAATGTGGGCCCCGTCTAAAGTTACCCATGTGGGTAATTTTACGCGCTTTAAAGCGTAATCTGCCGTGAGTGGAAAGCGTTTGACGTTGGATTCCAGAGATCTATATTGAGCCGGCGAGAGACTTATTCCACGCTGCTTGACTCGAACTCAAATCCCTTTTCTATCGCAAACACTTCCGTTGTAGATGTAAAATCGCAGCGGGGGCGAGATTTCACTTATCGGGGTCTCTTGCCCAAAACTCCGCCAATAATAGGAGCGCGTCTGCCAGGCCCCAGGCTTGAAACTGTCCGCGGTGTTCAGCTCGACAATCCGCCGTGCCATGTGTTGTGTGATTATGTAAAGTCCAATACGGCAGAGTGGTTCTGATGAAAGCAACGTGTCGCATCCCTGTGTGGCAGTTGAACTTTAACAAAGGTCAAAAGTTTTCTGCCGAAGTGCCCGGTTTACGCCCCTCCTTCCAAAGTTATCGGACCGTCAACCCACCGGCTAAGCCGTCAATGGGGAAATTATGGTGATTTTTTCTGATTGAGTGGCACAGAATAACTTCTTTCAAATCCCCCTCACCCGGCGTATTGGTCCAACTTTACAACTGAACTCGACTGGAATCGACTTAAAGTATGTGAGTAAGGGGATTTGAATTCCACCAGAACTTTTTTCAAACAGTTGTTTACCTACGAGTGCTTTCCCAAAAGCGACGTAACAGAAGGACAAATAGTTTCAGTGTTCCTGCGACTCTTTGCGATAAAAGTTAACTTTACAAATAGACATTATTCTGGGATTGGTTTCCCCTACGTAAAGTGAATGTTGACAACAACAAGATTATCACACACAGCTCGAAACAATTAGCAATACAGGCTTTCGGCCCTGCCAAACAGCAGACAGGCTGAACGTGTTGTCTTACAGACAAAGAGGTAGGATACAAATTTAAACGTTACCAGCAATATTAGCGAAGATTGAGTATTCGATATATCGTTTCCTTACAAGCAACAAATTCCCCGTGGTTGCACAGTTTTGGTTCGACGTGTAGCTCATTATTTCGCTAGTTGAATAAACCAGATGCCACCATCTTCATACACCGGAGCTGAATTTAAGTAACCAACGTCGGGGATAATTTGGTCAACGTTTGAGAGAAAAGAGAAAACGTGATTAAGATTTTGATCATATTTATCATTCACTGCAGGTTTATTAAGTTCTGGGGACAATGCAAATTCACTGACGAGTAATGTTATTTGCTATTTAGCGCTGAATCGGAAAATTCAGACATGCACATATTTTCGCCTCCATAGACAGTCGGTTTCCGCAGTGGAATAGGCTGTTTGGGAATGTTCAGACGCATCCCCTTATGATGCTTAGATACAATTGCAGATGGGAGATGAATGAATGGAAGGACTCGCTTTGAACCATGGGATACTTCGACAGTGACATGATGGATAAGAGAGAGAGAGTGTGTGTAAGATTTTAAAGTGTGGCTTTGACAGATGTCTGTCAATCAGTTAAATTGCCAGAAATGATTAAACGGGTAATTAGGTTCAATGCTCAAAATGGGCGAATGAGCCGGGGCAAAATGGACCAGAGAGACGTGTCGGGCAGACAATCAACAACCCAGCGGTCGGTCAGCGAATGGGGACGCGGCCCGAGCTGCGACTATTCGAACTTCTAGTTTTAGTCCGCCTTGACGGGGAGGACGTGTACCCTTTGTGGCTGAGATGGCGTGTAGTAAACTACTTTTCAGAAAAATAATCAGGATTACGGATTTTCAGCAAAGGACACCAAGGGAGCCTAATTTGTCAAGTCTCGGCGACAAGACAGCGCGGACGTCACGCCCAGCTTCGATTCTGAACAGGAAGTCCAGTCAAGTCAAGAAGAGCGAGCCCCAGGTTTCGTTATCAACACCGAATTCTTCCTCAGTCGGGAGTTTGACCACCACTCTCCCTCGGACGTTTACATTTTTTCACCCTGCATAGGCAGAAAACGCGGCATTCCGTTGCGTAATTGAACTTTTTTTGAAAAGAAGCAGCGAAGCTTGGTTGAAGTCAGTGGTCCATGAGTCAATGACAAAAACAGAAACATTGAACTGACAACGACTTCTTTCAAAAATAAATCCGAGTTATTTAGTTGATCACTCATCCAGAAGGGAACAAGACATACCATCGAAGGCCGAGCATTTCTTTCAAAAAACCCCACCGAAGTTCATTGTCTGCATGGCTCCATGGCGGTGATTTATTCACAGATTTTTGTCAGGGCAAATCTAAAAACAAATCTTTCCTTCGAAACAGATGCTTGTGAAAAGAATGCCTTGATCAGAAATATTTCATTTGATCATACACATACACACATACATACATTCATACAGACAGACACTGCATACACATACATACATACATACATACATACATACATACATACATACATACATACATACATACATACATACATACATACATACATACATACATACATTCATACTTACATACATACATACATACATACATACATACATACATACATACATACATACATACATACATACATACATACATACATACATACATACATACATACATACATTCATACTTACCTACATACATACATACATACATACATACATACATACATACATACATACATACATACATACATACATACATACATACATACATACATACATACATACATACATACATACATACATACATACATACATACATACATACATACATACATATATGTGCATGGGACTACACATCTGAAACTTTACCCTAGAGTCGTTCAAGCTAATACTCTGTGCTACTTAAACATCACAAACGTCGCCGCGTTTTATGGTTGTTTCAAACAAAAGTATTTGACATATTGCTTTTCGCAGTAGATTATGCTTGAAGAATTGTATAACCTTATTGAACCGTTCCATCTACACAAATCCAAATCTTAACTTGTAGCTACCAGACTCTCAGGAGAACTCTGATGTTGATCTTAATGCTTATCCGGTCCTCCACTTTAATTTTGAGAAAGTGGTAAAAGCGATTTGTTACTCTACAAGATAAATTAATTTCATTCAAACAGGAGAGAATTTCTATCAGATTCTTGATTGCTTTTGCGGAATTTTATTAAAAGACTTTAGTATGAAATCTCGGGGCCGCTGGGATCAACAAGACTGGGAGTTTTACGTTCTATCTTGTGAGTGCGGCGACGGCTGTTGACAGATCAGGGAATGAGCATCGCTTTGGTGTTCATAATTGTTCTAGATCGCTGTGATGACTTTATAGATTGAAGTGATGGCGAGTGTGTCGAAAGGAGCTGCGTTGCGGCACGGGTAGAGGGCATGGTATGTCGAGAAGGATGTGGAGATGGCGAGAGCAACGGTAATACATGAGTATATATATATATATATATATATATATATATATATATATATATATATATACTCTCAGTCATCATACATACATACACACTGTCATACATACGCACAGACATACCCGTACATTCATCCATCAATCCCTCCATCCACATAGATACATAGATACATACATAGATACATACATACATACATACATACATACATACATACATACATACAT
The DNA here is from genome assembly GCF_041260155.1 of Ptychodera flava. Lineage (NCBI taxonomy): Eukaryota > Metazoa > Hemichordata > Enteropneusta > Ptychoderidae > Ptychodera > Ptychodera flava. The sequence goes on from NC_091943.1 coordinate 27,340,187, forward strand.
ACATACATACATACATACATACAAACATACATACATACATACATACATACATACATACATACATACATACATACATACATACATACATACATACGAGAGGCGGACGTCAGACGGGCAGACAGAAAGAGAGAGGTGCGGTAATGTAGTGAATAATAGAGGCGGATCTCGCTCCAGATACAATTGGAAAAAGTCGAAACTTGAAGAAACTCTGAAGTTTTGCGGATAGTGTGACTTTTGCAAATATGGAGAAGTACTGCGTAAAATGAGCATCACAGAAAAGCCAAAACAATCCGAGAGGGGCACCATGGGGGGAAAAAGTCACTGGAATTTCCAGTGAAACATCTTGTGTGCATACGTGTCCATAAGCCTATTATTGTGTCACACACGTGCAGCGTCAGATACTAAAAAAAGTTTGTTGCGATTGTAGAACGCGCGTGTGTGTTAATCCGTAGGCGAACTCTGATACCTTTCGGTGTTTTTTTCCTAATCATAATTTTACAATGGATCTGCCGCCACTTATCATCAATGAATTCATTAGCCACGGTTACTATAAAAGAGAGCTTTCTACATCATGTGTAGAATAAACGTTTACTTTTTCTGGTATCTGTTTTTTTTCTTGTGAAATTCTCCTTCCATACAAACCCATGGAGTTTGTATGATCAAGTTTTCCATTTATATGCCACAGGAGAAGGATGCGATATTGCATGATAATTAAATCCACTCGCACTCACTACCGCGCGATATCACTGACATTTGGGACGACTCTCCATCTGGACGCGAAATGATACATTTCTAAATTCCACTTCAAGACGTCGTAGGTTCTTTCTGACTGATCAGGAAACTGATCAATTCATTTAAATATGACGCTGTTTTACCTGTGTCTACAATATAAAACTCCGATACTGTAAACCGTCATTGAAAGGGAGACTAGGCAAATTAATTTTTCATGTTTTTAGTAAGAGGGAACATAATTAGAAGCGATGAATTATAAATTGACTCTAGGTTTTAAGAAGCTACCGGCACGGTAATATTTAAGTGTTTTACCGCCCTACCGCCCCCCCCCCCCACACCTCCAAATGCAATTATTTCTTATTTTAAAAATTATCAGCTTTGGGCCAAAATAGATTTGTTTCCTGTCACGAGGCGCATCACTCCGCTCGTCAAGCCTTTTGCGTCGACTCCTTTTTCCGTGAGTTCAAAAAAGTCCGGATGATAGTGTTCCGAACAAAAGTACAGATAGCAACAAAACTAAACGATTCGCAATATTGTGATCAGGAACAACAGACTCACAGGGATACTGTAGGTGAAACTGCTTTCTCTTTGTACCCACAAATGCCAAAAAATAGCGAGTATTTTGCAATCTGTATGATATGATGTTCTGGTAATTTCATACCAAATTTGTGGTTGGGGAAAATGGGAAGAAAGAAAGAAATTAAACGCATCTCCTTATCGCTTTTCCCAGAAATGAAGAGCGAGAAACAAACATCTCTCTTTTCTTGGCCTTAGCGTTTGTTGGTATACAACTATTTACGCATTTGAACGGATTTTCCTCGTTAAGTTGATGGAATAACGTTGTAAAGTTTGTTAAACTAGATATCAACACAATCGCACATTACTTGAATCCTCGTTGACAAGTTCAAATTCAAACTGAGGTTCGTTTTCAATGAGATGGCGAATTCGTTTTGGATGGTTTCGTAGGATGTACAGCGCTTAAACGGTGTCATCAAATGTCCATCCATAGAGGAAATCTGTGGCTTTAAAAAGTTGGTCTGCACGCAGTTCTATGTTGCTTCATATCATACAAACACATTTCAATCTGTAGTCAACTGCAGTGGCCCCCAGCTCTATACCGAGCACATTCTTGCTTGTAGTCATGAATACGCTGTAGTTAAGGGTCTTCGATTTGAAAATTTAATACTTAAAAGTACACGGCGATACACAACCTTATGGTTTATTCATGGTTTAAAGATATAAATGCACTTAATACAATTAAACACAACGACGTGAAGCTTAAATGTGTAGAAAGAGAAGGGCGTTTAACAGAAAATTTTGCTTTTGGGAGATCGAAATTTCTAAAATATTCAGGACTACGCGAAGTGTTTAAACAGGACCGCACTTGCCTAAGTAGTTCGCGTTTGAAATGTTTCCAAAAAAGCTTACAACTCAACGAAAAAGGCATATAATATAAACAGTATGTGAAAAAACATCTTCAACTTTCCGCCGTCTCACATTGTCTTTATTTAAAGCTTATCCAGACGGCCATTCTTTCCTTTTTTCAATTTGTTTTATCGCCTTTAAGGCAGTGTGTTGATTGAAACTCTAAACCACTCTTATACGCATCTATTGAGCGTTATTTATTTCAATTCTCGCATGACATGGCGTGTTGCCATACACCCGCGATCTCCCCTTAGACCTCGCAAATACCAAGGGCCATCACTCACTGTATTATTATCATCTGGCTGATTTGACCTCTGACCCCCGCATTTTGTTGACATATTTCGGTATTAATACTCTTGATTAAGCACTTAATTTGTAACCGTTCGGTGGGGTTTTATGGCTGAATTCCGAACTGATCCCGGCCGACTTAGCGATGCCAGGCATTGACAGAAATGCGCACATGCGCGTTAGAGTTCAGAAAATTGAATTTTCGGTGAGCATCCAAATCTTCAGCACCGTTCAATTTTTGAAAGAATAGACAAAAATCATCAATAGGGGAAATGTTGTTAGTATAAAATACATATCAAAGCATTTGAAAGCGTATTTCCTATTTAAAAAGCTCAAAAACTGTACCAATTTTGGTGAAATTTTGAATTTTTGTCTCAAAATTTTTGCGCGATATTTATCGTAGAAATTAACGCCACACAAACCTCATACTGACATTCCTCATACTCACTAACATACATTAAAGTCCATGGGAAATCAACCGACATGCATTATGACACTGTCCTTTCTCACTAAAATTCAGTCTCACTTTGTTGGCTTAAAAATGTCAGTATTTTTACCTCTGTTTAGCCGTTCACTGTGCCGGAAATTTGAAATCAGAAAACGTATTTTTAAATCAATTTTTTCTTCAGTTGTACTTTTAGTATTCAAATATCTTTATGGGTGTAGGGAAAAAAGAGGATTGTCATCCATAATAAAAAGCGCAGACATGCGCTTATGGTAAAAATTAAACACTGAAATCAACCCGGATGACATAAGTGCTAACTTTCATCTGAGCATCAGCTGTGATGCTTTCAACAAAGATCACGGTGTCAATCAAATTTGGGATTATTTCCAATTTATATTCTCCTTACGTCAAGAACATTTTCTCTCTTTCCGACTAGTGACATTTAATGACTTTTGACACCATTTGTCCCGCTAGTCACCGATCTAAGGTGATCACATTGTCGTGATGACACTCATGAATTTATGCCGCCATTTTTTTCTTATGTCTTAACTTCGTTCAATGCAAGCATAGAAGAATATCATTTATGCATTTCCTGTTCAAGTCCGCTTTTTGTCCGTTAAGGCGGACTCATTCACATGCTACATAATTGATCGTTTGTTCTCATTTCCACTCGAGGCTGATTCTTAACACATTTGCCAGCGGCTCTGTATTGCCTGAAAATCGCGGTTTGTTTTAATCTATACCAATACCCTGAAAGAGTTGTTTTTTTCTAGATTGCACTACTTCTTGTTCGGTGTTAACCCTACGCCAAGACACATTTACATATACACACGCGCATACACACACTTAATCATGGATCGGCTTATCTGGAAGCCGGGGGAAAGCGCCGAAGGGGCATAGTTTTTGATTTAACACCAACATGACATCTGGTTTGTTTCATCTACAGTGACAAAATAGAGGAGTTCTTATTCTTCTTAACCTCATTTACTTATTAAACCTAAGTTAAAGGCTTGCATATAATTATATATATATATATATATATATATATATATATATATATATATATATATATATATATATATATATATGTATATATATATATATATATATATATATATATATATATATATATATATAAATTGATGATATTGCGGATGCGGGCCTCATAACGTTGATACTAGTTATTCGACTGAATTTACCGAGTTGGGATCATCACAATGCACAAAAACATTTTGTTTGTTATTTGCTGTGGTGCAACCTCTCTGATCGACGATGCAAAACTTTTCATGTTATCCTTTCATCCATGGTTTATATGACGATCGATATCAAAGGAGGAAAAAACAAAACCAAGTGCCCCTTCCTCCTTTTTTGGTGAATGAACGAGAGCACTCCGGAACTATAAAATCACGAGCACGGTTCGGCGGCCATTTTGAATTCCAAGTACGGTAACGATCCAAGTACGGTAACGAGTTACGTGGTTTACAAAGCTCCTCAACTCCCTATTAAATATGCGTTAATGTATTTACCCATATTTTTCAAAACAAAACATGTCATGACAGTTCGTCTTAAAGTTTTCCTAAAGTAAAACACTGGCACACCTTCTTGGAGACGAGGGCAAACTGAATAAAGGTTTTACAAGTTCAAGTATAACCCTACAGTTAGGAGAACTGTACAACTACTCCTACCCTGTGTTCTAGATCTGTCTATAACGGTTTGGTAGTCAAAGAGATTTTGGTTGTGTATGCATCAGGGAGCTCTGAGCACAACCAAAGATGCAGATTATCAGGGTGTGTGTGGGGGGGGGGGGCAAATATCCGTTTAACATTCCAGGGAGGGCAATCAGTTACGCTCAATGTGGCTGATCAAAACACAAGGTCGACTTTACAAACAATTGTTTATTGTCCAGACTGTGTCATGTCTTGTACGAATCTTCTTATCAAGTATTCGTCGTCTTAATAATCACTGACGGAAGAGACGTCCAAAAAGGTACACGGCAGAGGGGAAACAATACAATCCTCACATATAGGGCTGATCAGGACAACAATCAAAATGTCCGACCCTCCTCTCTCTCCCTCTGTGGTGTCTTCAAATCCCACCCACCAAGATTGAATTCACTGAATCGATTGGCATTCAAATCCCTGATCGATGGCGCGAACAATACCCCGTATTTGGCTGTCAAGTCGCAACACATCGCGGTCAATTTGCGTATGAACGCGAACGTCCGTATCAAACTCTGGCAATTTCATTGGCGTTGAAAAGTCGATAGTGGATTTTTTGTTATTGAAAGTGGAGCATTTCAGCCAAATGGGTGTCGTTTGTGTCCAATGTACGATTGTGATAGTGGTAGCTCAGTTTGCGTAAAAGAAGAGAACAGATGCGCACAGAAATATTTGTCATATACTTTGTATTATGAGAACGAAAGAAAATGCTTTGGACAGGATAAAAGTGTACGGCGCGTGTACATAGACTGAATCTTGTCCATTTAGATTTGTTAACAAAATGTTTATAAGGTTTTGTAATCGTTTGTTTGTTTGTTGTTGTCTTTTGGTGGTTCGGTATGTTTACAACACTGGGAAATCTTTTGGTTCGAGTTTGACTCCGGTTAACGGTTTACGATTTTAGCTCGAGCGTTGATGTTTCCCCCGTAGTATACTCGAAAAGTTTTGGGAGAGGAACGAGGGCTGACGGTCAGCCTGGACTGGTTCAAAATCACAGCTCAGGCACGCCTTTGTACCTCACGACAGAGAGGGTTCCTTGGGTGTTGCACACAGTTTGGTGTTGAGGGTGAGCGGACTGCTGCACCGGTCAGTGGTTTCTCTAAAGAATAGGTGAATCGATCGGTGAACGCGTTCGCCATGCTGTGAACAGTGAGACGCTCTGAATGCTGATGGCTCGATAGGTAAGGACCCGAGCTGTTTTTGGTCGAGTGGTTTGTAAATGAATCCACTTGAAGATGGGTTTGAGTTGTTATCGGTGTTGAGGACTTTGTTCAGTTGGCAAGAGCGGTCCACGTGTATGTTGCCTTTACGTCAATTTTTATCCGTGCAACAACGTTGGTCTTGGACACCATTTAAATTGTTTTCTATTTTGAAGGCTTAGGATATCTATAACTATTTTCAGTGTCTCAGACACTTTGCTGTTGTCGTTCATCTTGCCTTAAAGCTTAAACATGCTGGCCGGCGTCCCAGCGTTCTGTTCATTTCATGAGAAAAGTGATTTTTTTTTCAACACGGCAACTGTGCACATATATAATTTATATACACTGTGTTCTGCGGGTGATTATCTAACTTTCTAACCATCTACTCAATGAGAGGAGTAAGCAACTCTAGCGTATCCATACAAGACGAGTCCCGAGAGATGCACGAAAGTGACAGCTACCGTGTATCTGTACATTGCAGCACCACTCAGCGATGGCCTCCATTTTGCTCCAGAAATTTGTCAAGAAAACACGTTTTCCTCCCTGCAGGAAATATTTTGTCCAAGATCCAAGCCTTGCCAATCACTCGAAGTTGATGCACGTCAACTTTCTTACACAATTGTCACGTACATCGCGTCTGCGTGATTTCACAACATAACAGTAATAACGATAATTGTATGCCACGTTTGTCTGCCAATCAATAATAAGAGACGACAACGAGGCCATGCCTTGTGCACAATCGACTCAAGGAGCGACAAACTCGACTCAGTAAACTCATCGGGAGTTGTACTTGTAATATTAGTATGTCTCGTAGCTGTCGTCCAGCTTTTTTTCGTGGGCATATATTAACCTTTCACGACACGTTTTATTGCACACCAAGATTATGAAACACTGCTGTACCTATCGATTCTCTGTCAACGACTGTAACCAAATATCAATTTCAAAATAACGTAATTGGATTTGCTGTTAAGTGTTCATTTCATTATCTCTCCTTCTTAACTATATCTCCTCCCTCCCTGTCTGTCTGTCTGTCTGTCTTGTATGTATGTGTGTATGTATGTATGTATGTATGTATGTATGTATGTATGTATGTATGTATGTATGTATGTATGTGTATGTATGTATGTATGTATGTATGTATGTATGTATGTATGTATGTATGTATGTATGTATGTATGTGTGTGTACTATATACGGTGTGTGCCGCCGTCCCCTCTCCCTTCTATTCCTGTTTCTGTCTGTCTGTCTGTCTGTCTGTCTGTCTCTCTGTCTGTCTCTCTCTCTCTCTCTCTCTCTCTCTCTCTCTCTCTCTCTCTCTCTCTCTCTCTCTCTCTCTCTCTCTCTCTCTCTCTCTCTCTCAACGCTTAATCTTGAGCAGCATTGCAGTCAACGTCCAATGAGGTTAAATATCTTCAGGACGGAAAGTTCTTCGGTCGATACTAGGCATAGTTTATTTAGCAAAGTTTACTTTACGATCAGTTAAGAATCTTTTGTTTTCCGTTTGGAATTGCTGACCGTATTTCACCTCGAATGTTTCCTCCGGGACATCTCTGACATAGCTTCCCTCTCCTACAAACTGCAAACATTCCGTTTTTCTTGGCCTGTACATATAATATGTCTAAGCGTGCAATACTGAACAAGAATTTATCATTTCTCAAGACCAGTGTTGTGCTTACCTAAAGCTATAGAAATCGGGGTTTTCAGCATGTTCATGACGTAATATCGACGACTTTTTTTCGCTAAACGGCTGCTGGTATTTTTGAAGAGGATCACAGCACAGTTTCCAGACGACAAGGCAGGGTCTACTTATTATTCACATAATTTCAACTCTTTGAATAGAAAACGTCACCATGGTCCACAAGTCGCAAAAAAAGTGAAATTAAAATGTTCACATTACACATTATCTCCTTCCGCGGTTCAATACACTTTCTTTACGAACAGAAGAACATGCCCAGCGTTGGTGAACAAAATGAGGTACTGACTTTTAAACCACACCAATCAATGTATGCCGGTTTGTTTATTATTATGTTGTACCCCTCCAGGACCATCTTTTGTTTATTTTTACAAAACAGGGTTAAAAATGAAACAAAATCAAAATAAACCGACTCGACATCACCAAACATACCGACTCGATTTCCTATGTTCGTTTATATAATACATGCGAATCAAACCATCCCGGTTGGATGTAACCTCTTGTCGATTTCTCGAGCTTTCAACTGTCACCCAAGAGGTGTCCGTTTCCCCTCTGTTGGCGCAAACACACATGCAATTCATTTATCATTTGTTATTTTAACTTCTCTCCCGTACTCCACCCACGATATTTGGGATCGGTGTTGCCATGCCGACGGAGACTGCCGCTTGGCCGGCGTGTCAAGGTGTCTGTCTCTGAGTCCGGTGCCATGCATTTGTGAGAAGCCGTGCTGCGGGAAGGTGGAGCCGAACACGGTCCCCGGTGTCTCTCCCCACCGTTTGCTGGTGTGCCGAGCATCGAATGAACGCAAGTACAAGACATTGAATTACCGTAGGGACTAAAATAAAATTTGATACCGCATTGAACGACAGATTTGATTGACGTCTGCACGCCTCATTGAACATGTAATTTATTTTCGATATTGATTACATGTCTTCCTTGTGAGGTGGAAATTTTATAAGGGAAATTTTGCCATCAAACGCACAAGCAACATTTGTTAAGAAAGATTTCCTTCCCTCCTTCCCTCTTACCTGTCTGTCTGTTTGTCTGCCTGTCTCTCCTCTCTCTCTCTCTCTCTCTCTCTCTCTCCAACCACACATCGATGAAGCGACAGAACCCGAAAGTGGATCTAGCCCTCCCTCCCTCCTCCCCCCCCCTCTCTCTCTCTCTCTCTCTCTCTCTCCCTCCCTCTCTCAACCACACACCGACGGAGCGATAGAACTCCCAAGTTGACCCAGCCCAAACACAATCGAGTTTATCTCAAATCTATCATTACAATTTCTGATTAAGTCGCTTCTCCGGCTTTCCGCCCAACAATACCCGCACTGCAGAAACATTTGCACTAAAAAACCGCGTATATCTGTGTAACAATAGCCGTGCCTGAATAGGGTCTCGTTAGCCTCTTTTTTCTGACGGTTCTTAATCCAGAAGGTCTATTGGAAATTTTTTACCGTTACGTTGTATATTCTTTCCGCCCGACTAGGTTGGCACTATGCGAGCTGGTCGATACACCTGCCGGGTGTGTGACAGCACTTACCAGCGTCACCGAGTCGTTCTCTTTGGTTCGTTGAAGCTGAATCCCACCGGTTCGTTTGTCCGCTCTGCGTATTTCGGTCATCGTTCCTGTCCCCAGTCCGGCCCTCTATCTCCGCTCAGTACATGAGTGCGCCAGCTTTCCGTCAGGAAATGACCCCATTCAAAGCTCATGTACTCAGTACCTACATCGCATCAAATTGGTGTCCTCAAGAAACGCACCTCCGTCTAAGACATTCGTAAAGTTGAGCATTAGATTCGAGAAGTTAAGACGTTTCCCTTCAAAATTTTATCTTCGACCAACTGTAAGAAAGTTGAGACCGCTTAAACAATTTTCTGAGTCATTTACTCTTTTGGTTTATTTAAAAAATGTTCGAATTCTTCAGTTTTAGATGTTCATCAACAAAATTAAGTAGACTTTCAAAACATCTGTTCGGGAATTTTTCATCTCTTTATTCACGTTATTAAGGACACTCCAGCTTACAGCCGTGTGTATGGCTTATCTTCGTCACATCCTCCACCACCCCGTCGGGTCCGCCCCCTTTGAAAAAGTCCCATACATTCCAAGCAATGGACCGCGTCACGTTTTTGAAACCACAGTCAAAGAACTGAGCGAGGAGCTTATCGGATAGTTTGGTCACCCACATTTTCAGGTGAATGACGTCAGCGAACCACCTTGTAGATCTTGCCTCCTCTCTCTGCTGAATGCCGGTATAGAGTTCATCAATGAGAACTCGGTGAGCGCGGACAACTTGCGGAAATGATTCCAATGTTGGCTTTTTTCAGCTTTCCGTTTTCCTATGGGAAATGTCTGAAACAAGACAGACTTTTTCTTGTATTTTACACAAAAAATATTACCCCATTGACGCAACAAGGACCGTCAACCAAGAACACACATAATCTGTGCCCATATCGTCTGCGCGTGCAAGACAAAAGCTGCATTGCTTGTGGGTTTTTTTGCCTTTATCCATGGCTTGTTATCGGATATTCATGAGATCTACGATAAAACAAAAACAAGACTCCTGAACAACCTGAACAATAAAGCAGCAAATCGACTTGCGGTCACTTTTGGGAGGAAGTTGTAAACAGTATTAAAACTTGGCGGGAATGTGACGTAACTTTATGACAGGTGCACGAGGTCCGAATTTCAGAAATGTTACTATCTGGCAGAGCATGTGGAAATATAAACATCGCGGGCCTTTTCAATTTTCTCTCTTTCTCGAAAACTTTCCGAGGGACTCGTGAAGGCACTCATGAGCAGCTTTGCATTTGGCCACTGGGACCTTTTGAAGTTTTCATTATGAGCGCTGCATTTTTTTACTTCATTTCGCGTTAAGTGTTTAAGTGAGGTCACGCTGTGGCAGCCGACTTGTGTTCTTTCCCAGAGGGCAATGAGACATCTTCTCCGCTTCGTCTAGGACGTCTAGGCTTTCAGGAGTAAACCAACCCCATTGACTGATACTGTTCGAATTATTCGTCGGGATCACTAAGTGTTATTTCTGGATGTTTCAACGCACCTCTATTCTCTAGCCATCCTGGACGAGCTACCCCAGTATACTTGCCGAGACGGGAGGACGCGGGGGCCCTCCTGTTCATGTGGCCTGTGTGCCCGCCGGCATGAAACGTCAGAGCACCGTTATGCTGACATCGTTTGACACCGAGCAAAGGCAAAAGAAAACATGCGTTGGTTTGAGTGTAAGAATAGATCAGAGCCGCGAAGATTGTGTCCCAGGCTCGGCGTACTCGATTACATATCGTGTTACTCGATCGAATGTCTCGGGATTCCTGGGTAGGAATACTTCCAAACCGGTGTTTTGTATCTGTGACCCCCACAGACTTGATACTCCGAAAATATTAGACCGTTCGACCTCAAGGTTTCCCAGCGAAAACCTAGGAAGCAATTAAATCGATTCGCCTATTTTGTGTGTATGCCGAGTTTGTCTTCTTAGTAGAGTTCACTCCACCAGCTCTCAACTTGTCTTTTATTCCGGCAAATTAATCACATCAATTCCTCACGTGTTCACACGAATCCGTCCGCCGGTCTACTGGTGTTTGCGGCCCTCTCAACTCATCCTAACCGGCTACGGCAGGTGATATTTCCGTCCTGTACAGAAAATCTCAATCCCTTTGGTCGGTCATCTGTCAAGCCTTGTATTTCGTTTCGTCTCCGTCGTAGACTTTGAAACCAATGCGAATCTGCTTCCGTGATCCATCGGTGCGCCATCTCCGCCTTACCATGAATAGATCTGGCCTGTCCGTCTGTCAGCTCAACATTTCTTCTCTATTCCAAAACATTCGATTCTTTACCAGTATTAATTTCACCCGACAAAACAGTACACCGAGTCAGAGAATTAGGTTTCGATGCCTCGACGGTAGCAGAGAACTGACACGAACAATTTATCGTTAAGTTTCACAATCAGTGCTACCAACATTCACGCCGTGTTGTTCTCGGTTTGCTTTCTGTCATGGCAATGCACGTATGTCAACCAGCCAATAAAATACTACCGACGTAGTTTCTCAAATCTTCTTGTCTACAGAAAATGAGTTAACAAACACCCTAGATCCCTATTCAACACCCCTGCCAAAACATCTTTTCTAAGTTATAATTCTCATTCGGAGTCTCCCTCACGGATCTGTCGCCTCACGTCTGCGCTCCTCGCCAGGTTCACGCCCGGTAAACATACACTCACGGTCTAACTTTGTATACTATTTTTGAAGTCTGTATTAAATTTTCTGCTTGAGTTCACTCGACTGGGTTGTAACGCATACTAATAGCAAATGATTTTCTCCGATTCCCGGACGCCATTCTTGCACTCTCAGTGCGCCATGACGAATTTAGGCCTACGTACATTTCGGTGCCGTATATTTGCGGCGCGCGCAAGCGACAGAGCTTCACATGTCGTCTGCTCGCTCTGTCTGCATCCATTTTACCATCACTCCCTAAATATTATCCGGCTAAATACAACCTCTATTGGCACAGTTTTAAGGCCACACTTGGGGCTATTTTAGCAGCTTGAAACACTTCACTTTAACTTCTTTGTAAACCTAAGGACTATTAAAAACTCGTCAACTTTACGTCAGAGTAAACCTCTAAGCACCGAAAAGTTGTCAACTTTGAGTCAAGCTGCATGCACTTATCCAATTCCTCTTCCAGTTTCTGTCTTTTTAGTCTCTTTACGTATCTTTGGCTGCGGAAATAGACAAAATTTGACAAAATTTGGCATCCTGAGATCACGGGACAAGATGATAAGCGGGAAATATGTTGAAGTATTGTATTACACACGTTTCGTGACAATTCTCTCGATGTTGGTCATTCCTGTACTTGTTGACAAAGGGTCGCTGGGTAACTGCCTCTTTGGCTGGACAAAATGTCACTTTTGCCGCACGTTGGGATATTTGCACGTGAGGTCATCCTTTGTCGTCTGAAGTGACACGCCTGTCTGATATCAATAGTTTCTGAGTGATCTATGTCATATCTTTGGCATGATGCCAATATCTCTAGACACAAGAGAACTATTTCACGTCCACGACGGGAGAATATTTTTGCGGTCACCCAACCTTTGACAGAGGCAAAGCTCTCTCTTTTGAAACTCTCGGTGGGTAAATTTGTCTTTCTCCTTTCAACAAACTATCTGTTGTGTTTTTATACATATGAATGTACACATGTCTGCCATTTGAAGAGGCCGGTGTTGTCAGTTTAGCAGAGTCCGCAGTGTGTCCGACTGTTTCGTGAGAACCCGAGCGGTGGAATCCCGTTGGCCACTTGCCCATGTTGTTTCACGTGTTCCCGTGCTTCCTATTTCGAGACTCAACGTTATTGTTCTCCGTAGGGAGTTGCGAAGACACCAAACAAAAACCGGTGTTTCTGCAAACAGCTATCACAAGTAACTGTGTCCTTGCTCAATATATTGCATCTCGGGTGACCACATCGGGGTGAGAATGGCAAGATTCGGCAGTGGGAAAACGAGAGACTGTCACGTCAACAGGAACACCTGCCGACCATGTAGAACCCTTCACGGCATGAAAGGCCTCGAAAAAGTGTTATTATTTTAGTATCAAAAAATAAAGAATACAAATGTAAAACCGCAAGGAACCGAAAGAATATTTCCGTATCTCGTTCTACTTACAGTTAGTATGACATTCATACTAGGCCACTATGTATGGTCAGGATGAGATCTGCTGCAAGCACTACTTACAGTAATTGTAGACCAACTTTGAAGTTGCAAGTATATGTGTACATATATAGCTGAAGCAAAACACTGGGTGTCTGTAGCCGCTTTGTTTTCAAGGCTGGCATCGTGTAGACGCTCTCAGGAGCAGATCTTCACGGCGGGACTGACTCGGAATTTCCCGACGGCGACGCTACCCGTAGCGCACTGAGAGAGACGACCTGTCGTCTGAATTGGAGAATCGGTCAGTTTTCAGCTCGGTTTACCATAGCGTCCAACAAGGAACTTTGAGTTAGTTCACTCCTCGAAAGTGAACGACTTAAATTTTTGCTCAAATGATCCTCACGCAAACTTTAAGTCATTCTCTTTGAAAAGCAAGAATAAGCATCAGGGGTCAGATTTTGGTACTGGACAAACAAGTTACCTGATATTTACCGACACTTGAAATTCAAAATGGCCGCCATCCCCGTAATTAAAATTTGGATTTCACAAAATATAGTCGGTGAACATTTTTTCACTGAATGATCTTCAAAATGAACCCCCCCCCCCAAGTGGTAGGCCAACAAAGTGTTGTAAAAATTTGAGAGTCCGAATATCAGTCCCCCGGGCGCAATCTACCATGGCATCTAACAAAATGCATTCTGTGTTAATTCGCTATCGAGTTGTGCGTTTCAGATTTTGTGCGCTGCATAAAGCGCTGTGTGAATATGCACAAAACGTTTCCATCCAATGTTTTCATACTTTCCCCACATTTTGAAGTGGTGCTACCATACTGAGGTATAAACTTTCAAACCGATCGTAATCTTCTTTGACGCTGAAGCCACATTATATTAACATGCCCTGTCCATTGCGTTTTAATTGGTCGAGCTGAACCACGTGACTGCCCACAAATACACAGTAATGGGTTGTTTTCATGCCCGTGAATATGAATAATATCGTAAACATAGTAACTTTACGGCTAAAACGAAAATTGTGATTTGTACAAAGATCATAATCAACCACAAAATAAAATGGAGCATTTGTGGGCCAAGTTTAGACGCTTTTTTTCGAAGAAATCGGATTTGCAAAATGTTTACAGCGCACGCACTACTCACTGACAGGTTCTGGGGCCCCGTTGTCGTTCGCACGGGAAATTTTCGTAAATTATGACGGTTTTTCGGGGTTCGTTCATAATATAATTGAAATAACAGACACCGCACTGACCATTTACGTTTATTTATAGGCGCGGGCGAGAGGAAAGCATAGTTAACGGGCTCGGCAAGCCTCGCCCGTTAATGTTTGGCTTTCCTCTCGCCCTTGCCCATAAATAAACGTTAATGGTCAACGCGCCGCCCATTATTTCTATAGTAACTGTAACTTTTGACAATTTTCCTGTATTTTTGTTTAATGTATCAAGTATACCGTTTCTTGTGTACTTTATATGCCATTTTGAGATACCGAGTATTTGGTTTGTCAACGCGGCGTGTCAGTGTGCGACATACAAGTCCGGACCTGAATTCGATTATTCACACTAATAATGCAGGCTACACATTTATTTATTTTTTATTTATTTACTCTCTTAATAAGCTGCCGATTCACTCGGAAGAGTAATTTGCATCGGAGTTCATCTACACGGTCAACTACAGAGGAAACAACATTACTTAGTGAGGAAAAACAATCTTCGGAAACCTATACAAAGAAACATTTAATTTTATCAATTCTTTCAAATTTACCTTAAACTTATTTACATTTGGAGAATACATCAAATCATAGGGTCCAGAATTCTACATCTTTGTGGAACGATACTTAAAACTTCTCTGGCCTGTACATGTTAGGGTGCCTTTTCGAAAATAGGTCAATCCGTATTCTGAATAGAACGTGTTTTGTACTGATGAGTTTTACTTCATTAACATATCAGGCGGGTACTGCGGAGCGTTTCCAGTCACACACTTCAAACTAAGGTCGCAAGAAAGTAATAAAATCTTTGCCTTATTGGCATTAGATTAAATAAGAGGGAAAGTCCGCTGAAGGCACAAGGTAGCCCAAGAGCACACTAAACATTCTCTCCTGCACAATGAAAAGTTTATCCAGATTTTTTGTAGTGGTGTTTCCCCAAACAACGCAACAATAATCTAATGTACTTTGAATAAGACCGTGGCATAAAATAATACGACATTAGGCATAAAGGAACTAATGAGACCAATTCGTTTGCTTATTGTAAAACACACAAAATCAAAACGGTCATCCAGATTAACATTCATCGAGAGTTACAACTAGAACTTTTGATTTGAAAAAAACACGCGGAATAGACGTTCCGTTCATATCAACAATATACAGTCGCTGTTGACAAGCCCAATACTAGGTATTTTAACACGCTGTAGGAAGTAGACCAAGTCACTGTAACTGATACACGCAACAAAAACATGAAAAAGTGCCAAAAGGGTAGTTTACCGGGCCTTTAACAAGTAACGATGAATAAAATAGACGAGAAATCTAACTACACCAATCAAGAATGAGAACAAAACAAAATAAACGGGAACAAACAAGGGGTTCACTGCTCTGCGGGCAGTTACTAGGCAACACAATTTCATCCGCCATGGCTTCATGAAGCAGTTGCTATGGAAGCACCGATGTTGACTATGTCATCATTTGTGATTGATGGCTAAGTATACAGATTGTACAACCAAGTATAACAGATAGACTGGCGTGTACGAAGGAACAAATCGTTGTGACGCAACTCGGTGTAGGCTCCATAGTTGACAAAACATGAAATCGATTCGTAAACCGGTCACCGTGGTTTCTGTCATCCTCAAAGTAAAATTTAAAAATTACTGATGTGAAAGTTTAATCCATTTTCAAGTCAGCAAGTTCTTACGCCGTCATGTTAAAAAAAAAGTTGAAATATTTTACAGTGTTTCGACGCCCTATAACTATTAGTGCAATACACAGGAACACGACTGGAATTTGGATGTGGTGGTCGCCCTAGGCTGTTTACTAGCTCCTACTTCATCTTAATGCAATTCTAAATGCACCCTAATTCGAACGGCCGATATAGATAGAGGCCGAATCAGACAAGACCCCCTGCAATATGGCTAGTCGTGCTTTCCGAGAGAAAAAAAACAGAAACCATGTTGTTTCCAACTTTTTGTTCCTGGTTGTCTACGTTGCTCACATATGCGCGTGTCCGTTAGCTTAAGCAGACATTAAAGAGACTTCTCTCCCGGGCATGGTAACCGAGTCTCGTATCGTGTCTTCTCTGTATTCCGTTCTCCGGGGCCTGCGTGGAGGTCTTTCTTCTAATGATTGTGTTTTTGTAATCTAAAAATATACAATATGCTCTCATGGTTTATGATGTCCTGTTCATGAATCACCCTGTCCTGGGGCGGTCGTATATGGTGACTTTGTTTTTCATTCTGTTTGTAATAAAGCAATATATTTTACCGTGTAACAGAGAGAACGTATTTTTTTGCCATGTGAACAGGACGCAATGCGTAGGAAGAGATGCAGACGTAAGGTTTTATCTGCTTTTCTTTATATCGCATTTCGTAACTTTGACCAACAAAGCGCCCTCAGTGACAAAGCTAAGGGGGTCGCGGAGGCAAGACGGTGACTTCAGAAGTTCCCGAAAGATTCAACTCAAAAGTCCACAAATCAAAATCGACAATATTCCTGTTCAACGTTCACTTTTTAACTAAGCTCGTTTCTAGAATTTATAACTCCCAAAAGGCGGCCTTTCTCTTCTGGGATTTTAAGTCACTACATGCCACCGGCGTCTTGTGACCTACAGTTGTTCATTCCGTCGTGTTGCTCAATCATGGCGAGGGTAGTCGTTGTTAATGTCGAATTTGTATCGACTGCCGTGACTTTTTCAGAGAAACTTAAATTTTACTGAAGGCTGTTGACTGAACTCAAAGAGGAAAGGTACTTGCTTTTTACGTTACTGTTGGCCAATATGCAGTCAGTAAATGTCTATTATCCTTTCTTTTATCGTCTTAATTTTCTCTGTCCGATTGCTGCAACATCATCAACATATTTACCCCCATGCATTGGACGTATAAAGGGGAAGGGCGCTGCCGGGGCACACAGTGTCACACGAATCTAACGCCACCGTTTCAAAGGGACAATGGCTGCAACATCATCATCATAGTTACCGCTATGCATTTGACGTAAAAAGTGGAAGGACATCGCCGGCACACACGCACGAATCTGACGTCACCGTTGAAACGGACAATAGTTGCAAGTTTCGACTTTATGTTCATTACATTTGTACAATGAAACAAAACAAATCTTCCTATTCTTCTCCCCGAAAGCATGTTAAAACACAAGCAAACACGACGCATGGTGTCCAATATGCAATGTTATTGTTGACAAATTAATTCAGGTCCGGACAAAAATTAATTCGTCAACAACGACGTCAGACATCATACACACAGGCATATTTACAAGCTGAACGTGATTTCGGGAGTAGACCTATTACTGCATTTTCCAGACAGATCAAGAAAGCTGAAAAATACAGCAAAAGTTACAACTCGCGACAATGTAACTTAGAAAGCTGAACGGTAGATGCAGATTCAAAGTAACCTTTGACCTCGTTTTGAAAGTTGTTTCGAATTCATGATAAAAAAGAAGGTACTTTGTAGATCTAATGTCTTCTATTGTGTACATTTTCATTTCATTCGTGAATTTACAGTCCGTTTCTTGAAAATACATTGGAAAGATACAATGATTAAAACCTCTGATTGCAGTTTTATATGTAGTTTTAATTCTGTTTTTAAAGTGGCCTGTTTCTAGTTCTACTCCTTAAGTCGACGTCACGCACAAATGCCTTGTGTTCAACTTGTATGTAACGTCCAATTTTATTGTTGACAACTGAATACTAGATCGGACTAAAAATCAATTTTAAAACAATGACGCTGGATATTGTGCGCACTGGATTGTGTCGGCAAGGCTAGTCTTTTGTATAGTTCATCACACTGTGGGCAGAAAAAAAGGAAAGTTTCGTTCGTGTGTTGTGGTGAACAAAATAATGACAATATTGTCAAAAGTCACTGCATAGTTCGCTGTAGCCGGTATCATTTTCCACGTAAACGTCAGACCAGAAAGGGGGGAGTTTACTATTAGTCCCTGGGGATCACTTTGATGACATCGCTTCCAGAACGAATCCTTGCCACCACACGGAAACAGAAAACCCCGGGATGAGGTCGCCGTTGCTCGTGGGTGGGTTTCGACACAGAGAAGACCTCCTCGGTCGGTTGGCCGGAATATTTACGGAACACGCACGCCATCGTGCGATTTCTTCTACTCGAACGCGAAGCCATATTATCATCATCTCAATTTGGTTGTCTTGGCGACCGTTTCCAAACTGTTATCAGTGAAAGATGCTGATCTCGACAAACTTTGCCTTTCAACGCAACTTTGTGTCAGACCAACGATTTGTAGTTGATAACACTCGCAGATCACAAGAAAAGGGAAGATAATTGACAATTATTTGTGCTGCAGCGGAAGTTGCAACTACACGTATTTCTCAAATGTAACCATGGCCTTCGGACATCACGGCCTTTGATTTTTTCCCCCTTCAAACGGCACAGAAAAGTTATCACAAGCTTTGATGGATATCGGCGATCTTGTCTGTGTTTACAGAAAAGTGAACATCATTTGGCCACGGGGATTCCTCTAGGACCGCTGATAGCCAGGCTCGCCACTTTCACATGTACAGTTTGTCCGTAGTGAATTGTTCCGCCGGTAATCAGTGTCCAGATCGGTCTCTAGGAGGCTTGTTAATCTTCTCTCTTATTGTTAATTTGTGTTTTGTTCCGATACACGTCCTTCCTGCTAGCATCTCTGCGTGTTACCTGGCAACAGATAGGGAGCATCCACGAGTGGCCCCGTTGGAGCGGCGACTCGCTGGAGCGTGCGCTATCTATGCCGTAATCCCCTCTGGATGTAGTGCCGACTACTCACATCTTCTAAACCTTTCAGTCGCCTCCGGGCGCAACTTTCAAAATGAAAGCATCTCCGCGAAATACAAAGGGGGAATCAAATCATGCTTTGTCTGCGTTTGTTGAACTTGTAAACCCCCTAATTTGTTTTATTTTATATCATTTCTGGTTGGCTTTGACCCTGACGTTACCAAGTTTGACATGGTGAGAGAGAGTTACAGAGACAGAGAGAGGAATGTATCCCTTTTCAAGGGACAGAAAGCGTACGCTTGCACAACCATGACTAATCGGGGAAAACGTTGTCGATATCCCCTACGGTACAATTGGCTCGTAACATCGCTATTAACCCCTTTAAGAGCAGAGATTGGAGTTTTTGATCCGGCAGTGCCGGGCGTCACACATCTTCCAAGGCCGCCGGCACATTCATGTTGTCTTGCCGAAGATGAGGCTACCTTCTCCCATATTCTGGTCGGATGATCCGCCGCCTCTTCCTGTCCAACCATTGTCGTGGTTTATAGGAGATTCGAAATTTTTGGCAAGCATCTCTGTAACAGGTCTGATTAGTGACAGTAAAGTTCATCGTCAAATCTGATTATCTTGGTCGGCAAAGCCTTATAGCGACGCCATACTTTGATATTTCCATATTGCCTAAGCAACATTTACAATGAAAATGACTTTTAAGATGTACCTGACTTTGAACCTACAAAAATGTGGGACGATGGCAAATCGACTGCGTCACTCTTCAACAACCAAACACCTAGACAGGCACGTATACGGTGAGAAAAGGTTAGCCGGAATTGACTGGTGCGTCCTGGCCATCGAAGGCTATACTACTGGGGCAATAGACAGGCGATACAATCGCCTCGACACGCTGATGCGTTGTTAATAACAGGCTAAACAGAAAACCTGCAAAGAAGGCAAGGACACAAAAAACCTGACCGAGCGATGGCTTTGTTTTCGGGGTTTGCTGTTGTTGTTGTTGTTTGTTTTGTTTTGGTTTTGTTTTGATTTGAAGAGCAACAACCCACACTGGTTTTTAAACCGACTGCGCTCTTCCTCTTCTATAAGTTGTCTAAAGTTTATGTCTGGCCTTGAACTTTTCCGTCAAAACACCCAAAAACAAAAAAGAAAAAAAAAAACACTTTCTGGATGAAAGCGGGTTTCACCAATTTTTGTCCTTAATTGAACTGACTTTGAAATTGATTAATTCAATATACCGCTTGCTCTTAAAGTGGAAAATCTATAACGGTTACCCCAAAATTGAACACGTCAGTGACTTAACATGACTCCTATTGTTTTACAGTTACAAATGCGGATAGAGTTAATTCCCCCTTGTGTTGTCATTTTGATATCACTTGATATTGACAACACTTCAAATTTAGAAAAAGTGCTCACAGGTCAGAGCTGTGCTATCTTTTGGTTCATACACAGAAAGGTGCATAACTTTCCCTAAGCAAAACTCGACATGGAAAACTGCGATATAGAATTGCATAGTCACTCGTCACTCTTTCTCCAGAAAATTAAAGTTTCACGGAGCGTCACACGTGTAAAATGGCCCTGTACGTTCCAGCCAGTGGATGACTGCTTAGGCCACGAGCGACACTTACGCGTGTTGCTCATTCAATACACCGAGCGTAGTTAACCAATTAGCACGCGGCTAACGTTAAAATGACGTGTCTATTTTTGTTTTTCATTTCGTTTTTTTCCCATTTTGATTCATAAATACTTCAATGCCTAATTGCGCTTTGCATTGAAGATGTATTCGTCAATGAACCCATTTGTTCCGGTAGCCACTTGACCGAAAAAGAACGGAGGATGTAGTCCAAGCTTCATCCATATTTCGAAACCATGGCAACTTCTGCATCTTAATTGCATGGGTGATACCTCATCATTCAGTTTCAGACATCTTCAAGCAGATGACATTATCCATGATCCCTCAAAAGATAACTGTCTGTCGGTGAAATATATCAATGATGGTTTTACTGTAAATAAGTATTCGAGACTCGATAATCGAACAGAATTTTAATAAAATCAGTAACACTTACAGATCATCAGCTGTCAATGAAATTATGACAGATATATTGTTAAGATAGTGCAATTCAGATGAACTTTGATTCGGAAATATGGTACAGCTTTGTTAAAATGAGGCCCTTTAAATCAGTGTTTGCTCTTTGTCCATCGGCGTACAGCTCTCTGTTCATCACCGTTGCTCCCTCCAAGTCCCTCCCCGTTTCTCCTTCCCTCCCCGCTCTCATTTCTTCCGTTCCCTCCCTTCCTCCCTCATTCCCCGCCAGCTACCCGGCCCCATTTCTCTCTCCCCTCTCCTCTCCTCTCCCGTCTCCTTTCGTGGCGGCGAAACGCGCTCTGTTTACAATTATACCTTCACAGAGAAGAATGAAACAGTTCGACATTAAACAATGTTGACGCCGTTTACTGGCGTTCGGAATCGAATCGGTAAGAAATGGAGGTATAAAATGACCCGCAGAATGTTTTAAAACACCACCCAGGCCTCAAGAGGAAGGGTTTAGCGAAGTGGTGGGCGTGTACACGCCCGGAAACATGGTAATTTATACAAATTACAATATTTGTAACAAGTTTTCATGTCATAGCCCGAGGACCGTCTCCAGATTGAGCCGCTGATAAGAAACTGAGATTGACGCACATTGTCCCTGATTTTACGTCTACACCGTGTAAGCAAGCCTGTTAGTATCCAATACAGATGAACGTGTCATTCTTTGAGGCCAGGTACTGACGATGACAAATTGAGCAAGAGACAAGGATGGTTGAATGAGTGTGATTTCAGTAGAGTCGAACACTTAGTCAACTCACTGATACATTTCACTTCCATAGTTACAGGTAGCAGTGATTTGACCTAGTGTTCGAAGTGTTCAATAGCAGTTTGACGTGGAACAAAATATATAGGGAGCAATATTTATGCAGGAAAACAATGGGTTTGGGAAGATGGGTTTTTACGATAGCATAGACAATATTTAAAGTTTAGCCGAAGAAAAACGAAATGGGCATGATACACGGACGGAGAGACGAATGGATAGGCATGCGTATTTAGTAAGTGATGAGATAAATAGCCCGATCTAGATAGATAGATAGATAGATAGATAGATAGATAGATAGATAGATAGATAGATAGATAGATAGATAGATAGATGATAGATAGACAGACAGACAGACAGACAGATAGATAGATAGATAGATAGATAGATAGATAGATAGATAGATAGATAGATAGATAGATAGATAGATAGATAGATAGATAGATAGATAGATTGATTGATTGATTGATGATTGATTGATTGATCGGTTGGTTGATAATAGGTAGACAGACGATATAGTTGACTGATTTGCGCATTGAAGTTTTGTAGTATGCACAGAGCAAGTTGACGTCAAAGCATTTTAGAACAACGTCATTTGCGTCAAGGAAACTGCAACATTTGCTTGGATTGGAGGCAGCTAGAAGGCCAGTTACTAGTGTTTTGTTGCATCTGTTTTTCACCATGGCTTTCCTCACGTTCCTCAGTTGCCACAAGTCGTTAATCTCGTTCGGAACTCAAATACAAAACATATACAAATACACAACGTCACAGGGCGGGGCTTTGCTCTCTCTCTCTCTCTCTCTCTCTCTCTCTCTCTCTCTCTCTCTCTCTCATACCTGTGACTCGTTTGATCTAGCGTGCGGCATACGTCGGTGTTACACGACACAACGCGTGGCCTTTTCATTTGCAGAGCTTCACTACAAAGGTAAACTAGCACGCAAAATGCTTCTCGATTCCTCGGCGGGATTCATATCCCTGTTCTGACTTGCGTACGTGCGGAGCTGCTTCCTGAAGCGTTGCCGCTGTCATTCTGCGCAGGTTTCATCGAGCACTAGTCAGGGAATTCTTGACGGGTAGAGCCATATTACTGACTATTTTTTCTGCTTTCAAATAAAAAAGTTGATCAGATGTGCACATAACAAGCAGTAAAGAGACAATAACACACACGTACAGTACCTACGTAACTTAGAAAAATGTGCGAGTCAACTTGACAGTTGATAAGATGTTATTAAAACAGTGCGAAAGCTTTTAAAAAATCCAAACCTCTGACGGGCAAATATAGTGAGCCAAGTAGCGAACCACTCTGCAAATTAGGAAAATACATAAACTTCTGTATTGTCTTCATGACAATTTGAGGGGACGGTTGCATCAAAAGCTAGTAAGCTGAGTATCGTACGTCGCGTATGGCCGTACGTCATGACGTTGCAGATCGCTTCCTTCAAGTATAGTGCTTCTGTCGTGCCGTATCGCGGTACCTCAAGCTTTTGACGGAGTTTTGTAATCCAAATCACTTTACAACCCAAAGAATCGTAGATTGCTCATTGTTTCTCTGCGACTGTTGCCTAGTTCGCTTTCACTGTTGTTGCTAAGTTCGTGGAGACTGGTACCCCCTTGCGTGTTGTGACCCTGTCATTGATTAAGCCCTGATAACCCGAGGATCAATTCTCCGATGTTACCAATAAGGATGATTCTCTTTCTAAAGGCCATCCTAACATACTAGTCGGAGATACAAAACACTCAATCCTTTTCAAAAATACTCATTTGCTACCGGATGTAAAAAGCATTTTGCATAGTGACCTTTGATCTCCCTGGCTAATCACTTCATACATTAAACCTATCAATTTCTTTCGTTTCATGTCGCCCGTCCGGTACAGGCTACGACAACGACAGTCAGGACATGACGGCAGACCAGTACCAACAGCAGAGGACGAAACGTATGAGGACGTCCTTCAAACACCACCAGCTAAGGACTATGAAATCTTACTTCGCTCTCAACCACAACCCAGACGCCAAAGATCTCAAACAGCTTGCACAGAAAACGGGTCTCACGAAACGTGTACTTCAGGTAAGACGATGTCTGTGTTCTTTTAACATTTTCACATATTTAAAAAGTGCTGTAAGTGAAGTGTATTCCGTCAGTCTCCGTCTGTCTTTGCCTCTAACTTTCCCTTTCTCTCTCTCTCTCTCTCTCTCTCTCTCTCTCTCTCTCTCTCTCTCTCTCTCTCTCTCTCTCTCTCTCTCTCTCTCTCTCTCTCTCTCTCTTATTAAGTTATACATTATATACTTTGCACACATGAATACACATACATACTTTCGACAACACCGGTACCGATAGAATAACATCAATCGTCGAAATTATATTCTACGCAAATTTAGGACTCTGGTGAATATGTGTTTAACAAACTTAACCTATAAATTTATTTGTTTATTTATTTATTATCGATTCACTATCAGTTTGAAAAGCCAATGAAATAGTTTAACACCTCTAATGAGGCGTTCTAGTAACATAACTACTTTATATTTTGTTCACTCGTAAAGGTATGGTTCCAAAATGCGAGGGCCAAGTACAGACGCAGTCTGACCAAAAACAAGGACGGAGACGGAAATAACAACACCACACATACTGGTGACTCAGGTACCACACTGACCGATTTAAGCGACAGTACCCCGCGAACGGGCAGCATGTCAGACTTAACGGAGGTCGCTACGCCCGGCATGCCGTCGGATCTGGTTGCGTCGCCGTCGATGAGCAGCGGCATGGACGTCGACTCCCTGCAGGGGTCTGAAACGCCAAGTCTTTCGGATATGTTCAAAGGAGACATGTGAGAAAGTTCGGAGCAGACGACAGGGAAAAAGGCAGCCGAGAAGACTGTCAGCAAAGCGCCACCGCTTTCGACACATGCGCAATAGGTGACGCTGTGAACACCCTCATAGTTGCTCGGAAACAAACTTTCAGAGACAGTTGTGTCTGGGCATCGGATTTGATCGAGAATATGTCAAAAGGAATGAACATACGAGAGGGTTGATAAAACTCAAACTGCGCTACTCTTGCCAAAATACGATATATCGAACAATCCAACAGACCACACTCACTTTTCATCATACAGAGTGTCACCTTATCTCCAGTTGGGAAAACTGATATCTCGTTTTTGACGTGAACTTGTTCGAGAATAAACGTCTCGCGTAAACGTTGGTTATGTGCAAATATGGTGAACCACCAAAGTCACTATCCCTTTTGTTATGTTTTTGTGTTGATTTTCTTTTAATTATAGATATAATAGTATCACTCACACGCTTTAGGAAGTTTGGCTCAACCAGAACAATTTTGTACAAAGTGAGAAAAAAAATGTTCGACCTGAAAATCCAGAGCAGGGAACGAATCTTGCGATGCTTGCATAGTAGGTATATAAAAGCGCTTGATGCCGCCATGTTGTAGGGCCCATGTTGCAGCACAAAGTACATGGTGAACACGGTCACTGGTTTCGTTGTTTTTCCAAATGTTGAACCTTGGACCAAATGTGTTATTTATTTCCGCCGTGGCAGAAACTGTACAGTAAGAACGTGATTTATCGTGTAGTAGGTGTCTTCAATGGAGTTTTACCTCTTCTGTGTGTAGCAGTAGCACGTGCGACATTAAATCTTGCATGCCGTCAGAAATGTGAACCGCACTTTGGCGCCACTATTATTCGTTTCCAACTTTCTCTCGCTTGGTCGTCTTCGCGTGCACATTTCAATCAGTTTTTGTCTGTACGTGTAACTCAAGAGCGAAACCACACATGCTCCCAATTTTAATCCAGTTTCAGTGCATTTCACTTATCGTATTGTCAAATAAAAAGAAAAGATTTGGAAATCCGATTTATGTACAATCTAGACTTATTCATGCCGCCACCAGCGCTGCTGCTTATGTATGGTGATGGAGATGGTGGTGGAGGTGATGTGTAATTCAGTTGGCCATGTTGATTTGACGGTTTAGTGTTTCGCCGTCTTCGACAAATTGAGCGAAATTTCTCGGTCCAAATCGGACCATTTCAAATACGCTTGGTACGTTGAAAACGACGATTAGGGAAGGACCATTAAATTTTTTGAAGGGTGTCAGAATGAAAACGTTAATTTTTTCGCTCCATTTCTTCGGAGCAGGCTACGAATACCGCACTTTTCCACATTTCAGATCCCGCTCTGCAAAAGCGCCCGGTCGGATTCTTTCAGCCATTTTAATTTTGCAACGTTGATAACTCTTCCGAAATTATTGATGGTCCACCCCTTAAGAAACGATGTCCACTGTGTTTAGCCCACTGTCATAGGACGCTCTTTGACAAAAGTGAACGAACTCGACAGAGGAAAAACACGACAGATGAATGCATTTTTACTGATTCATACTGTAATGTAACCCCTTTTTAAAATAGTTTCATACTAAGAAAAAATATTAGGGGCACATTATGTTATGCTCCATCTACCTTTACACCTGTCAAGCCAAGTTCATCCGGCGGACTTGGAGGGACAATCACTCAGAGTAGACGACAACTCGATATAAAACGTAATTATTTTCCTTTGGCATGATTTCAAAAAGAGAATAAGTTGGTTACATGTTGCTCGATGTGGTCTAAAGAAAACAACCGATGATGAATGTAATATTTTTCGAAATGCGAAAAAATGTAGTATAAGTTCAGCCACATAAAATAGGCCGGGTTACCGTAAAAATACATGTCTTAGGCCAAAAAAAATATGGGCTGTTCCGATTACCCGACCTACCTCAATTTTATCCCCTAGACTTTTTAGAGCTTCGTAAACCCGGAAGTAAAAAATATTGATATGAAAAAACGTGAAACGCATGAAACTAATTTTAGTTCGATTTTGAAACTTTTTGAACTACTTCAATAAAATACTGTTGAAACAATACCACCCGTAAATTTCCGTACGCTGATTTTGCATATGAAAGCCTATCAGCCAGTTGAGAGTTACGTTCATTGCCCTAGCTAGCCCGATAAAGTTTCTGTGTCACATTGTCTCCGTACGATTGAGAAAAGGAGACAAACTGAAGGTTTTGTGCATCATATGAATGTCCATAACACTCTGAAAATAATTCTGATAGCAAAATTGACACGAAAAATTGGACTTTACTGTCACAGAAACGTGTTCAGTCCAGACTGCAAGAGCATTGAAGCAATGAAGCAAGCTGTGGTGTCAATGGGCCCGGTTTTTGAATTCAGTGAACAGACACTGACTCATTTTTCAGAGCAAATAGACCCTAAAATTAACTGTCGGTGACAACCAACCTTTCTGTATGTTATTTTCCCCATTCTAAAATGACTGAAAAAAAGCAACTGGAGCAAATCTGACATCGAGAAAAACTCGACTCCGCATTCAATTCAAAACAAGGGATCTGACCCTCTAAGTTGTTCGTTTTAGCTCTACTGAGTCTGCGCAAGACCTACCAGACCAGCTAGGTCACTAGAAAAATACAGCTCACTGGTTTGCAAAGATCAATGTTGATCCAAACTTACAGTAGTGATGATATACGCACAGTAAAAACGTGACAAACAAGCACATTATTTTTTTCAGAAGGTACAAAACATTCTTTTATACAATAGATTTTTTTCTTGTTTTGTGTAGTGCAGACAGTTCAGTAAAAAAATGAAAAAATCCCTTGAAGGTACAGTGGGAATGGCTGGCTGTTGTTAATTTTGATGTTTGAATGTACATTAAGCCCTATGAAAGCAGACTTACAGAATATGTGCAAACAAACATACAGAATATTTAAGCATGAGGGAATATGCTACAATTTTTAGGGATATTAAAGCTTATGAATATTAATGAGCCGTCCGCCACTCTTGGAAGCCCTATACATTCACAACAGTGATACCCAAATTTGTTGACTTTTGAAAAAATCTTATAG
Organism: Ptychodera flava; assembly: GCF_041260155.1. Classification (NCBI taxonomy): domain Eukaryota; kingdom Metazoa; phylum Hemichordata; class Enteropneusta; family Ptychoderidae; genus Ptychodera; species Ptychodera flava. Next base: position 27,368,027 of record NC_091943.1, read on the forward strand.
AGGATGGTGTTTGGAGCCAGCAGCTTGGATTGTGTAAGCAAGTGATTTATGGCTTGTAGTATGTATATCACAAGTGACATCACTGCAACATTAAAACTTACATATAAGATGTCATTAAATGTTTCCGTTAAATCCCCCAAAAAATTTTAAAATCCCCCTCAACAATTCCAGGAGAGGGGGACCAATCCCCCCTGGTATAGTATCCTAGATGAAACACTGCATTGATGACAGTAAATATTGTGTTGTGTCAGTTCTTACAAGTCAGACTTACCTGTGGATAAACAGTTCACTTTCCTGTCAAAGAATTGTAATTCAGCCATGTCAATTTCCGTGGCAGTCTAATAAACCACACACTTCAATTCTACTGATGAATATTTTATTTTAATAAATTGGTATTCAATTTGTGTGCATTTCATGAGGAAATTGGTAGTTCACTGTGGTAGTTTGTTTGAACGCGTACAAAATACACATTGAGAAATAAAAAAAAATGAAAAAAAAAATTCCCTACCTACCTACCTACCCTATTTTTGAAAACCATGTAATCGGAACAGCACAATTTTTTTTTTTTTTGCCTTATATTGACTTCGTAGCGCTCACAGGGCATGTGTTGATCATCCCTTTAGGCCCACCGTCAGCTCTTAGAAGTGTGATCAAACGTGTGATCAAACATGGAAAAACCTCTACGGATAAAAAAAAAATTATGGAAAATTGAAGGTTGCTCCTTTTGTAAAAATTATCGACGTGATTTCGAAATATGAAGATGTATAACATTCTTTTGGTAAGCAAGACTGCTCAGCAGCTTCAAATCATATCAAATTCTGAAACAGGGGAGAATTGCAAGTTCTCGTTTTGAGAACCCCCTTTAAAAGCATATTGGTACATCCCTAATTACTTCCGGTATCTCGCTTGACTGACAGCATCCATTTCCCTTCCGTATCTGTAAGTGTATTTATTGGCCCATCGTCCAGCAATTACAAATTCCAGTTATTTTAATAGCGCATTTATAATGTGAGCAAATTTTCTATAAGTGCTACTTCCCAACCGCAACTGCGTAAACAACGTTTTGAAAGCTGCAAAAATCAAGAGCTGTTTTCTTCCATTTGCAATGAATGATTTCGATGTCGAGAAATGTTGCTGTCGTTTTCATGACAGTCACGAGGCAAGTGACCATCCAAACTACAGGATGACGTTGTGCGTTTGAGTTTGAACAAGGATGGTTTTGAAATGGCAATGAGTAATAGATGTGTGGCCAGAGATGAAGAGAAAACGTCGGGTTGAATCGATGACAACATTCCCGCTTTCTCCACCATTGAACAAAAATCCCGTGTACCAGGTTGGCACCTGTGTATAAATTCACTGGTAACTCTGACCCGAGCGACCAAGTGCAAAGCTTGAGATTCGTCAGGTCGGATACACAAAATTTATGCAGTGAAAGTTTCATTAGAATGCCATAATGCAAATATTTAACTCCTAGGGTCTTCTCCAACCAACTGTCTCCCCCACCCCACGCTCCAAGAAAACCACAATACACAGCAAATAAGTAGCATTGTGATATTATTTTAACTTCTAATGTAGACCGGACATAATCTAACCAGCAGTGTTTCATTGTCATGGCAGTTTTCATCACGTCTTCGTCGACAGAGGTTACAAAACATGACCTATAATTCAGCACTTTTATTATTTCAGTAAATCTTGTCAGAAAAGGTCAGTGAGAGAAGAACCCTGGACTAACGCTAATCTATTTTCAAACAATATCCTAGGGGGTCGTGTTTTTTATTTATCAGCTTTGAAAGGGCTTTACTTAAAATAATGTGAGGGATCAGAGATGTTGTCCTAGTTAAGTCGCTGTCGTTTGCTTTCTTCCATCCCGTTTATTTCTACGATTATTTCGATGATCCACCATCAGGTCAGCAAATCGACAGGTCCCTTAAACTAACCACTCTATTAAACTCTACTACCCGAAGCAGATGACCGATTAAAAACCAATAAATATCACCACAACAGCGACTAGCTTAGTATTCACTGCAAGATGCATATCATCCAAGAACAAGTTACCGGTCCTTCCCTCGTATAATCTGTGCCTCCTTTGTTGTTAACACTGTGATTTTGGAGCAATCATCCACAACATTGATTGGTACGGTGGCAATGTGACATCGGAAAACCACACTTTATAGAGTAGACGGTATATCTTAATTGTATCATAGATATTTAAAAACGTCAGTCTTCGTTGCCCATATTTTCTCGTCAATATTTATGTTTAATAAAACGAAGCCATGCACCTTACGTATTATCGGCCCCTCTGCAGTTTTCTGTTGAGAATTTCGATCTACTTGTCGGTGTGATTGTTTCTTTGCTCAAAAACACATCAAGACTTGGTCAAAACTATTATTCGACGGGATTAGACCTAAATGCATTAGTTCCGCTTAAATTAATCTTGAATATGCAGTGAGCCATAGTTGCTGTAAGAAAATCCGTATTGTGATCGAAGTGACTCAGTGGGTGCGAAATTTTAAGTATGTTAGTGATTTGCAGATGGTCAGTGTCTGTAATTTATGTATGTATGTATGTATGTATGAATGTATGTATGTATGTATGTATGTATGTATGTATGTATGTATGTATGTATGTATGTATGTATGTATGTATGTATGTATGTATGTATATATATGTATGTATATGTATGTATGTACGTCTGTGTTACGTGCAGAGAAAACGAACAAAAGGTGAACTCAGCAGTTAACGTTTAAACAAAATTATTACGAAAATAAAACTAATTGCTAAGTTAGGGATAGGATACAAGCTTTAAAGTGTACAGACTACTTATCTCAGCTGGACGGCAAAGCTCCAGTCTCAGAGTTGTAACAGTCAGTCGGATGAATGAACAGTCCTTTGGCTTGCAGGCTTGAATTTGCACAAAGTCCACAGTATAAATCCAGCTTTGGCAGTGAAGGTCTTGAAAAGTCTTGAGAATGACTACTGCTGGAGTTTAGTAACACACAAGAGACACGATCCCAAAAGTCTGACTGGAAGCTGTGCACGTCCCTTTTATAAAGGCATGTAAGAACAATCTAGAACTTTTATTGACATGCTAATTACTGTTCTAAAATTATCTCCCTTACACAACTAATCAACTTTCCAGAACATTCCAAACATGACTAATTGAATTCAAGGTTGTGAGGTCATCAAGGGCAGTGACCTTGGGATGTTCTAGACTAATTGAACTCAGGTCATGATGAGTGTGGGGGAAATGACCTACATAACACACCCCCTCTTCAAAAAAAAGAAAATTTTTCAAAGAAAAATCTTTCTTTTGCAAATGTAATCTTGAAAAAGATTTAAGTACTCAATTTTTGTTTTACTCTAAAGTAAAACTTCTTGAAAGTGAACAACAATAAAATTTCTTGAAAGTGAACAACAATAATTTCTAAATACGAGAGAGACAGTCTGCAATTAAATTGTCTCTGCCTTGATATGTCTAATGTCAAGATTAAACTCCTGTAACATTAAACTCCATCTTAGCAATCTCTGATTTTTGCCTTTAAATTTCTGCAGAAAAACAAGAGGGTTGTGATCAATATAAACCACTATTGGCTGATTTGAAGAAGTAACATAAACTTCAAAATGCTGTAAAGCTAATATCAAAGATAAACACTCTTTTTCAATGTAGAGTAGTTTCTCTGGATTTGTTAAATTTGCGTGAAAAATAGCAAACAGGATGATCTACACCATGACTATCCTCTTGCAATAAAACAGCACCAGCAGCCGTATCACTAGCATCTACAGCTAATTTGAATGGCAAGTGAAATCTGGTGCAGACAACACTGGGGCACTTTGCAGTATGGCTTTAAGTGTATCAAATGCCTGTTGGCATTGCTCTGACCAAACAAACTTTACTTTCTTTTAAGTAAGTTAGTCAAAGGCTCAGTAATTGCGGAGAAATTTGGACAGAATTTTCTGTAGTAACCAGCCATACCGAGAAAGCGCATCAGTTGTCGTTTGCAGTTTGGTATGGGAAAACTTGAAATGGCACTGATTTGGCATCAACAGGTTTTACCTCACCCTGTCCTACAGTATGTCCGAGGTAAGTTACCCTTGCCCAACCAAACTCAGATTTGGCAAGGTTGACAGTCAACATTGCTTTGCTCAGTCTCTCAAAGAACTTCCGCATGAGCTTGATGTGTTCCTCCCAGGTGTCACTATACAGGACGACGTCGTCAACGTAGGCTGCACACCCGTCTAGCCCGGATATGACGTCGTTGATCATCCGTTGGAACGTTGCCGGAGAGTTCTTCATTCCGAATGGCATCACCTTGTACTGGAACAATCCGTCTGGTGTAACAAAGGCGGATATTTCACGAGCACGATCCGTCAGAGGGACTTGCCAAAATCCCTTCAGTAGGTCAAATTTTGTCACATACTTGGCTTTTCCCACTCGGTCGATGCAGTCATCAATCCTCGGGATTGGGAAAGTGTTTGTCTTTGTTAAAGTGTTGACCTTCCGAAAGTCCGTGCACATACGATAACTGTGATCTGATTTGGGAACAAGTATGCACGGCGAACTCCAGTTACTTTTACTGGGTTCAATAAAGTCATTGTCCAGTAGGTATTTGACTTCTTCCTGGAGATATTTCGCTTTTGTTGGATTCAGTCTGTATGGATGTTGTTTTACAGGCTTACTGTCCCCAACATCAACGTCGTGATAGATGACGTTTGTCCTCGTTGGAACATCTTGAAATAGGTGTTTATATTCGTGGAGCAGTTCTTTCACCTGTTGTTGTTGTTCTGGCTGGAGGTGTGCCAACTTTGTAGACTCCAGCTTCTCCAGGATTTCTGAGTTCTGAAGCTTGACCGAGCCCAGCTTTGCGTTTAGAGTATTTTCACTCAAGTCAGTTTCAGTATCACTATCTTCATAATGGTTTGAACTGACTGCACTGACAGGCTGAGTTATAGTAGGATTATCCCTATCCAATATGGCTTAAGCATATTTATGTGACATAGCTGTTTTTGTTTTCGCCTGTCAGGTGTTATTATGATGTAATTTAAATCACTCAATTTCTTATCAATTAGGTATGGCCCAAAGTAACGAGCATGGAGTGGTTTGCCAGGAACCGGAAGTAGAACAAGAACTTTTTGACCTGGTTCAAACTTCCGTTTGAGGTGTTTTTATCATATTTGGTTTTCATTGACTGCTGAGATGACTCAAGATTTTCTCTGGCTAATTCACATGCTTTAGAGAGTTTTGTACGAAAATCTGACACATATTGCAAAATATTCAGACAATCATCATCGTCTGATAAGAATTTCTCTTTAACGAGCTTAAGTGGCCACGGACTGTATGTCCAAATACAAGCTCAAATGGGCTAAAACCAAGAGACTCCTGAATTGACTCTCTAACAGCAAAGAGCAAAAAATGAATTCCTTCATCCCACTGTTTCTCTGTGTCAAAACAGTAGGTCCTAATCATGTTTTTCAAAGTTTGATGAAATCGCTCAAGAGCACCCTGGCTTTCTGGATGATAGGCGGATGACCTGTACTGTTTAATGCCTAGCTGATCCATTACTTGTTGAAAAATACCAGACATAAAGTTGGAGCCTTGATCGGACTGGACACATTTAGGGAGGCCGAATAAAGTGAAAATTTGACTAAAGCTTTCACTATAGTCTTTGTCTTTATATTTCTCAGTGGTATGGCTTCGGGGAACCGAGTTGATGTACACATAATTGTCAACATGTACTCATTTCCTGATCTTGTTTTTGGTAGGGGCCCAACACAGTCTATTAGTATCCTACTAAATGGTTCTTGAAATGCAGGAATTGGCTGTAAAGGGGCCTTTGGAATGGTCTGATTTGGCTTTCCTACCATTTGACATGTGTGACAAGTTTTACAGAAATGTGCTACATCCTGCCTGAGATTAGGCCAATAAAAGTGACTGAGAATTTTATGATAAGTTTTCCTGACTCCTAAGTGACCAGCCCAGGGGGTTTCATGGGCCAGGCGCAATATTTCAGCACGGTAGGGCTTTGGAACCACAATTTGATGTTTTATAGCCCAATCGTCATCAACCAAAACATCTGGAGGTCTCCATTTACGCATGAGAATACCAGACTTTGTATAATAGGAAACAGAGCTATCTGAAGTTTTACCTTCATCATCTACCCTGTCAAACAAAGACAAAATATCTGGGTCTTTGTGTTGTTCTGCAATGAGATTTGATCTAGAAAATGTCTGACTTTGGTCAGCAGAAGTTTTACTGGAAGTTTCAAATCCACGAGGGATAACGGAATGATCCGTGTCAAACACCTGACTGAGAAAGGTGTCATTTAAGTCAACATCTGTGACATTATTTTGAGAGTATTTTGATTCTCGGAAGTTTTCTTTGACATGGCTTGAGTAATGGCACATGAAGGAAATAAATCGGGTATCTCTTGTTCAATTGGCTCTGGATCCTGATCTAAACTAGGATTATCAGTCACAAGTGGATTAGTAATGACCTTGTCCCCAGCAAGGTCGTTTCCAAGAAGAGGTGAATCCCTTCAAAAGGCAAAAAAGGCCTAATACCTAAAGCCACAGGTCCAGAAACAAAGTCCGAAGACAAATAGACATTATGGAGAGGAACAGGAATGTAGTCATTACAATCTACCCCTAATAAGAACTTTAGAACCTGAAAATGACTTTTCAGAAAACGGCAGGGTATCTGCCAACAAAAGAGACTGGGAAGCCCCGGTATCTCTTAAAATTTTGACAGGGGTAGCAGAAGAAAAATCACTAGAAAGTGATATAAAACCATCATGAATAAATGGTTCGAAAATACCCATAATGCTATCTTGAGAAGAATTGACCTTGACCTCATTAATTGGGGATAAGAGGGGTTTAACCTCAGAAAATGTGTTGCACACATTATTAGACTCTAATTGAGTTGATGAAGAAATAAAGCCGGTTGGCTTAGATCCACTTTGACCACTTTGACCTTCACGTTTTCTTTTCAATTTGAAACAATCTGACATTAAATGGCCGTCTTTCTTACAATAATTACAAGAAAGTGTACCAAACTGTTTGTCAGAAGGAGATTGAGACTTGGGATCTGATGATGTGGGAGTGTTACTTGAATTTTGTGAACTGTTGTCATTTGATTTTCTACTGTCCTTTGAGAAATTCTTGGATGAAAAGGAGGAGTTAAATTTACCTGCATTGTTTCTGTATGAAAAGGACTGGGATGGTTTGCTGAGAAAGGAAGATTTGTGGGTCAATGAATAATCATCGGCCAAACGTGCAGCAACCTCTAATGTATCTGCCTTTTGTTCATTGATAAACGTCTTGATGTCACTCCGGATGCACCTTTTAAATTCCTCAATCAAAACGAGCTGTCGTAATTTGTCATAATTCTGACTGACCTTTTCAGAAGAACACCAACGATCAAACAGTTGTTCTTTTGTTCGAGCAAATTCAACATAAGTTTGATCCTTCGCCTTCTCACAATCCTTAAATTTCTGACGGTAAGCTTCAGGCACCAACTCATAGCCCTTGAGAATTAATTCCTTCACAGAATCATAATTTGAAGCCTGCTCTACTGACAACTGAATGTAAATTTCTCTGGCTTTACCCACCAAAGCACTCTGCAAAAGCATAGACCAGGACTCCTTAGGCCAATTCAGACTCTGAGCAATTTTCTCAAAATGGAGAAAATATTTGTCAACATCCTTTTCTTGGAAAGGGGGAACTAACCTGAAATGCTTAGTGATGTCAAACTTGTCCGAAGGGAAGAATTTTCCTGACTGTCCAAGCTCTAAACGTTTTATTTCTACCTGTAATCGCTGTTCTTCTAATCGCAATTCTTTTTCTCTCTGTCTTTCTTCCATTTCTAATCTTTCCTGCCTTTCTTTTTCTTTCTGTCTTTCTTCCATTTGCAATTCTTTTTCTTTCATTTCCTTTTCTAATTCCAATTTCTTAAGCTCCAAATCTGCCTGTCTCTCTTTTTCCATTTGTAATTCTTTCTCTCTCATTTGTAATTCTAGTTTCTTGATCTCCAAATTTGTCTGCATTTCTAATTCTAATTTTCTGAGTTCAGAGGTAGACTCGGGCTCATAATCTTTCAGGGTGGATTCCTCAAATTGGCCTAAATCAACTAGATGTTTGGCAATACGGTACTGTATTTCCCTCTTGCGCATAGATCTTTTAACTTCTACTTTAAGGAAATTTGCCAGTGCTATGAGGTTGTCTTTTCTGAGGGAATTAAATGTGTCCTGATCAAGGTCATCCATAAATTCGTCTGGTTTAAATTCCGCCATGATTGGATTTGGCTGAGTTCACAGTGTACAGTAGTTTTGAAAAGGCTGGCAAAATGTTGTCAAACGGCTCAAAATATTCGTATCCCGGACGAGCCCCCAATTTGTTACGTGCAGAGAAAACGAACAAAAGGGTGAACTCAGCAGTTAACGTTTAAACAAAATTTATTACGAAAATAAAACTAATTGCTAAGTTAGGGATAGGATACAAGCTTTAAAGTGTACAGACTACTTATCTCAGCTGGGACGGCAAAGCTCCAGTCTCAGAGTTGTAACAGTCAGTCGGATGAATGAACAGTCCTTTGGCTTGCAGGCTTGAATTTGCACAAAGTCCACAGTATAAATCCAGCTTTGGCAGTGAAGGTCTTGAAAAGTCTTGAGAATGACTACTGCTGGAGTTTAGTAACACACAAGAGACACGATCCCAAAAGTCTGACTGGAAGCTGTGCACGTCCCTTTTATAAAGGCATGTAAGAACAATCTAGAACTTTTATTGACATGCTAATTACTGTTCTAAAATTATCTCCTTACACAACTAATCAACTTTCCAGAACATTCCAAACATGACTAATTGAATTCAAGGTTGTGAGGTCATCAAGGGCAGTGACCTTGGGAATGTTCTAGACTAATTGAACTCAGGTCATGATGAGTGTGGGGGAAATGACCTACATAACAGTCTGTCTCTGTCTATCTGGATGGATGGGTGGGTGGATGGATGAATGGATGGCTGAGTGGATGGATGGATGGGTCTATATAGCAAATAACTACCTAGCTATCTAATAATCCACGTCTGCCAATGTGTATATCAGCTGGTATATGTACATGCGTATGTGCATGACCTAATATACCTATGTAGGTGTACACAAATGAATAAAAACAAATGCATCATTGTGGAACCACGTTAGGTTGAAGTCCCTTCACCCTGTGTCAGAACGTTGTAAACAATAACTTTCAACTCTACCCATGTCGGCAAAAAATCAACGTACAAAAATCAGTTTCTAGATCTCCTCTAAGAGTTGGACAAAGAGACAGCAACATTACTTACACGCGACATGTACATGTAAACACGTTCGTTTTTGGTGGTGTCAGAGAAAAGCGCTGTGACGGTCTCAAAATATCGACCGCGCTGCTGTAAATTAGTTGGATGGCGGCAGAAAACCGCGAGGATTTAAAACGTAAATTAAAAACGTTATTTTAATTCCAATTATGAAGGTAAGTTTTTTCCTATCAGTACTAGGTACCAGTACTAGGTACCATTATGCTTCAAGCTCGACCAAATAAAAGTTACTTTGAGGGCGAGCTACCAAGTTTTGTAACTGTGTGCGCTGCATGACTTCACCGACGATTGAGGACGACAGCGTTCGTAGTTGACCTTTATTTTGAACCCTGCAGGGACTAACAGGGGGCCTCGACTCAACATATAAACAATTTCCCCTTTGCTTCCACACATCTTGGTTTCTACTCAATCACAGGGACATATATATTGTTTCCTCTCTTCCAGAAGAGATCGATCATTTAACATCGCTCCTTATTCCCCTCCCATTCCAATATCAAATGTTCTCATCTTAAAGCCAATGGTTGTCACTAGTTTATATATAGCAAGTTTTCCTCTTACAGATCGATCGATAGCTGAGTTTAAACACGCGGCACACACTGGTTCAAGCCTGCGGATGAGTCGATCTCGAATCCACTCCGCATGTATCGATTTTATTCACTCCTAACACTCAGAAAGGACTCTTTATGCGCGCGTGTGTACTCAGTTGTTCAAATAGCCACACAACGCAGCAGTCAAAAGTTGCACCCATTAAAATGGTCATTCCCAGTGTAATCACGTTTTAGGACCCACACAGCACACGATTCGGCTCATGGCGCTATTTTCCCCTGGGTGTGAATAAATTTTGAGGTAGTTAGGGGTCGCCCACAAGATCTTCGGAAGGGTGGTCACAATCGAAACAAGTATAGAGAACAAAATTGTTAAAACAATCGCTGCAATGATTCTTTCTGAAAAATATTCACACGAAGGTCGACCGAAAAAGACTGGAGATTGGCGCAAAAATGTTTGCATATCCAGCGAAGTCTGAAGAAAGTCAACTTTTAGAACTCGACAAAAAAGTGCATATCCGCCATCTTAAGTAAACCTGTAAATCTTGTCACAAGTCGGATGTTGATTTCCTTGCTTTTCTGAGTTTCGCATCGTTTGCAGTTATCGAGAGATAGACTGATTTTCAAATGAACTCGGGCGGTACCGCTTGTTAATTACCCTCAATCCCTTGAAATCGTTGAATCAGAAAAGAAACACTTCATGCTGATCGATTTGCATTTCGGGGAATACCTTAACCTTTATTCTTTCTCAAACGAATGTGACAAGTAGACAGACCAATTTTCATAACTTTTCCGTTTAAGGTAGAACGCGCCTCGGTGACAGATATTTGGCCTCTCAAACTTTTACAATTCTTTTCTGATATACCACTTGTGGGGGTTCATTTTAAAAATCTTGGTGTTATGAAAATTTATTACCGGCTTACTTTTTTGAAATTCGAAAATTTTATTTTTCTCCATAGAGTTAACACAGGGATGGCAGCCATTTTTAATTTTAAATATCGGTAAATCTTGGGTTATTTGTTTCTCTGGTACCAAAATTTGCACGGTGACCCCTGATTTTTATTCTTGATTTTGAAAGAGACTGGTTGAAAGATTCCTTCAAGGAAAGTTTGAGCAAAAGTTTAAGTCTTTCACTTTCGAGGCGCATACTACCTCAAATGCAAACTGGAAAAAACACGAATTAATCCTGAAGTATCTTTATGCTGACAATTTTGAACACTCATGAATCCAAAGCCCGACTCACTGCAACAACCATGGGGGTAGTTGCTTCAACAGAAGAGAAATCTTCTAATATTAGAGTTGATTGGTTGTTAGTGAATGATCACATTAGGGGATTTCAGTAGAATTTATTTCACGCAGAGAAATGTACATTATAGGCGGATAAGAATGCGGGGATTGCTCTGCAGGGATGGGGAGTGTATGAGTGGGGGATGTTTCCCTCGACAATGTCGACAAAAATATTTAATTTTAGAGGAGAGTACGAGAGGGACACCTTACGGGAGAATCAGTGCGTACCCCCTTTCGTGAGCCAATTTAAATAAAAATGACAAATCACAAATTTGATGCACTTAGGTTCAATCAGTTTTGGTGAAACCTGATATAACTGAGGAAAAACAAGTACTGACAGATTTTCCGAATAAATCGCTGCTTTTGCGGTATGTCACTGTTAACAGCAGAGTGGTGACTCTGATATGGTCAAACCAACCGATTTTGTTTGCCAATGCCAAACCAGGAAGCAACATTGAATTAGATTGAATGTGTTTTGGCGTATACAACAAAGTAAAAAACATTGCAATTCCCATTGTATTTCTTCTAACAACTATTTTTTCTTAAAAAACCATGATTAAAACTCAAAATCAATATTCAAGTTCTGTAATGTGTTGAATTGACATTGAGGGATATCAATGATCACCCACCGTAATGGCGACAATACTTGTAAACAAACCCTACTCGCAATACCTTGCTCAGATTTCATGATGTGTAGCAGTAAATAGATTGTTTACCTATAAATGCTGACAACATTTCGCTGTATATAGTTATTAAAATGAAACTCGTCCCTGACACACTCTGAAAATCAGGTAGAAGTACTAAAGATGGCATTTTACTGTCATAGGATGACCGCGCCAAGCGTATTCAAACATCAAAACACCGGTGGCTGACCATTTGCCGTCTTTTTGGTGTCCATCCATTGTCATAGTGACAAACACGCGCCAGAAAAACACTTGCTTACTTTCAGCCTTTGATATAACACATATGACTGGAGCGCTAGACTGAACTCGTATGGAGCGACGTTAATGACAACTTGATGAAAGACTGCTGTTTTTGTCGAGCCAAAACATCAACCGTTACATCAATCACCTAATATATTGTGATAATTTGCTTAGTCTTTATCATTTTCCACGATAATCTCTTGTAATTTTCGGGAATAACCGTGAGCGAACATACCGTTGCAGCCGTCCAATTTTGTCTGGAATAGATTTGACGTTGTTTTTACTGGTCTCTAACCCAATGAATTTCAAACAGTCTTGTTTGTTGCAATTAGCGTATCGTTTGGTGTCACTGGCATAAGTGTGATATGTATAGATACATTTTTACCTTTATGACTGCGAGCTAATTTCCTCAGTGTTAAATATGGCGTGACGCACAGTGCTCAAACAGTGTTGTTGGTCAAACAAATAAATATGAGCTGTTGCAGCAACTGCCTTTAAACTGGGAAGGAAACACATGTAACATAACTTTTGTCTCACTGACAATGGGGAATGGGGTGACATTAGCAGTTATATGAACTTCACAATGGTATTTCATAACTTGAAAACCGAAAAAGTCAGGTTTTCAATGCTAACTTGGACTTCTAAAAGATACGGGGAGACATACTCCTCCGATGTGTTGAAATGCCGAAAAAATGCTACTCAGGAGGAGGGGGCAAACAATGTTGATAAGGAAAGCATACCAACATCCTTGTACCAAAGACAACCACTTCTCCGCCGTTCACAGTGAAAGGCACCGTATGCTTCTATTCAGTGTAACTCGAGAAAAGAAGGGGGTATATAGACACTACTGTCCATAAACGATGGCATGGACGTTGTCGCTCTATCTTACGGCGCAGCTGTCCACTTTCAGTACAGGCGCTAAGAGTTTTCTCGGCGTTTTGCATGTTTGAGTGACTTGATCTTCACTGACTGATGCTCATGCAAAACAACGGTCTTTGTAGGTTTCAGGTCAATTTTGTAAAATAGGTGACTGGATATGGAAGAAATTTAGGTTATTTAAAAAGAAACAGTTTGAAATAAAGTTGAAATGCAAAGGTCATTGAACTTGTTGGTGTCGTTTGGCCCCGTGGCCCCTTTCATGAAACTTCGCTTTCAAAATAGTTTATCTATAGATAAACTCGAAGCAGATCCTTAGGTTAGGTCCACGCTTTTCGAAGTTACGTTGGCGAGGATTAAAACTGAAGTGGTGAGGATTCGAATATAGGTTGAAGGGATCCGAAGGTAGTTTGCTTCATCCCGGAATCAGGACGCCAGGATTCGAATATAGGTTGCTGGGGATCCGAAGTTAGGTTGCTTGAATCCGAAGTTAGGACGCGAGGATTCAAATATCGGTTGGAGGAATCCGAAGTTACGTTGTTACACTCCGAACGTAGATGGGTTGAGACTCAGGCTGGTTGCGAAGGGTGATTTCGACGTTTAATGTCGGTTGCCAAGGCTGATTTCGAGGTTGCATGTTCCTGTTTTTGATCATAAAGCTTGAGGGAACTGTCATTTACAAGTGTTCGATCTACATAAAAAGGTATATCGCAGAGCTTCGAGATACTATATTATTGTTTGACCTGTTGAAAGATACTGAATGAATGGGTGACCATACATATATTCGATCCCGGTTTTAGACATAATACATGAAACCATCGCAAAAATGAATTAATGGTCATGACCATTTATTCATTTTCGCGATGGTTTTATTTACCATGTCTAAAACCGGGATCGAATATATGCATGGTCACCCATTTATTCAGTATCTTTCAACATGTCAAACAATACAAATAGTATCTCGTATCAAACAAAATCCATGAAGAAATGGACGACTTTGTTCCTTTAATACACAGAGAAAGCGAAACTTCTCTACTGTCATGAACACATTAACGTGGGGTGCTAATCATTGTCGTCATGTTGACCATGGCGGCAGATGGAGAACGCTCTCGGTAAGCTGGCAGATGAGAATTTTGCGACATTAATACAACGTGCAGGACGATAATTCTGAATCACGGTAAATCCTTCCGACACGGCTTCATGCCTTCAGCTGCTGACACGACAGAGCACTGAAGAACCACGTGACTGTACTGCGCGGCGTGTGTGACCGGGGGGGGGGGCGACATTCAGTTGATGGTAAAATTAACTAATTTATTAGTTGGAAAAACGACGCTCGAAAGTAAAATATTGAACTTGGAAAACGCTAGGGTGATAAAAATATCTGGCACCATGCCTGACTTTTTTTCCGATGCTCCTCCATCAGCAAAATAATAGTCGGGTCGGTGGTGAAAAAAGAGCAAGCACAATGTTCGACGAGCTTTTTGTGGCATGAATGATAGGGTAAACAGTCGATATTACGCCAGAATAACCCAACGTATCTGACCATATAGAGAACTGCTTCAAAACAGTGAAACAGTCGACTCAGGAAGACCTCGATTCTCTTCCTGACAATTAATACTAATATGAGTGGGAAAAATCACTACATTTCGATCAAATGAAAGTACTTTAAAATGCACCGGTATGAAAGCACACCACGCTGCTATTGCCAGCAGGGCTTCCATAACCGCCAGATGTAGGTCAACACTCGTCATGCATTATGGGCAGCTTTCTCTCCAAATTATTTCAAATACACATTTGATTTTCAATCGTGAAATTAATGGTATCGTTTATAAAAGTAACTTTGGTTTCAGAAGGTGAAGAACGTCTGTATATTTGTGCTCAGAACTAAATACTGCAAACAGCAATTCACAAATATGCATACTGAGAAAAAATGAACCATGACATAACAGACATCCATTGTATCAGCTTTCAATTGTTGGAAAGCCTTTGTTTTTGTTTGAATGACCATTTTTTTCTGCAAATCGGTGTAATGACTTTTGATGTTGGGAAAACTGAAAACATCACCTATAAAATGTTAAATTATCTTCTGGGTTGTCAGAGTGGCTTTAACCCTTTGAGCGCTGTAATTTTTTCCCACCAAAATTTTAGTGCAAAATTTTACCAATTTTTATGAATTTTTCTGTAATTTTGTGATAATTTTGGACCAAATGGACATCACATTTCATTGGCTACAGTTTTTTATCAAAATTTTGGCAAAAACATGAAAAAATTGTCTGGGGTATATTTTGTAAAGGTGACATAAATTGACTTTGGCGCTCAAAGGGTTAAGTTTATCAACTTTTCAGGTGTTAGAGTCCCATTTGCTGTACCATTTAGCAAATCTTATGAGAGATATGGATTATATGTAAATTCGCGGGCTCAGGCATATTTGCAGCGACTGTATGTAACATGAAAATCGAAAACGATAAAGTTGTTAAAATCTGAGTTGTATGCTCGGCACCAATGTTTGAAAATCGTTCTGCGGTCACACTTGATCTATATCGCCATCAATGACATCTCACTTTGAACGTATTAATAACCAAATTTAAGATTTTCAACAAGAGTATAATCGCTAAATTAAAATAGTGACTTCAAAATAAATCGTGCAGTGATTAAACCTGCGTTTTCTTGCTTCGACGATCGGACGATTTCTATCAAAAACTTGTAGTCGTTTGTTGAAGGGGAACCGCCCTTCGCAAGATTCGTATCCGTTTGCTTCTTCTTACTTCGTTTTGTTGAGTTTCTTTGATTTAGTGGGATCGATGTTGGTCTGCAATAAAGATAAAATCACAACCCCGACTGCAAACTTACATTTTGCTTTACTTTTTACTCTTACTTGTAAAGGTGAGCATTGTTCGCTCCATAACGATCTGACTTTACCACACACGTGCTGGGCGCACTGGGAGCACACATGATGCAAGGTGTAATGTTCGACACACTGCGTTGGGAAAAGAGATCTACAACAACAATAGCGTTGCGCATATGGTCGCTATGGTCATCATCAATGTCCGTGGGGTTATTTTATGGACGTAATTGCATTCAAGGTGGTGGTTATTACCCTCGGAGTTTGCTCCCGGTTGAATCATCACCCTGCTGTTGCGCAATTGTAACACACGAACGTAACCCGTGGTGCGACCTGCCTTTCATCACCATATTACATGTAATATGCATTCATAACTACACCGTGCGGCTTCCCAGGGTTGGAGAGTGCCGCGCACCAACACAAAACAAGACAACTACTCGTGTTTCAAATGGTATCTTTTGGGCACAAACAATTCTAAACTTTGGCATTTTCCCCTAAAAATTGACAATATCTATCAACTATCCCGAAAGCGAACGTTCTCATTCATTTGGATTGGTACAAGTTTAATGTAGAATCGCGACAGACGACAGCCTGTAGCGCATTCACATAAGATTATTGCATACTTCTAAACAGTTTTATGGTTGACATATAATTTCAGCCAGTTCTATAAATGAAGCACAAAAAGAAGAATACAATTTCAAAGTATTAATCTTTTTGTCTATTTATGAGGGATGCCATATGAAGCACACGTCTAAAGCTCTGAAGACAAGCGGCCATTCTCATAAACTTGGATAAAATGAACGTTTGAATGTCTTCCCGAAGCTGCCATGGTGTACGCGTCATATTGTACTGAAAACAAACCACCCAGTACTCATCGACCTAATAGACTTTTTAGTAATAGCACATTGCACCAGTCGACTCTTAGTATCGCCTGGTTTGTCCGAGTTTGCCTGGTTTGTCCGAGGTACGGACGGCTGTTGGGGGAGGATGAGCTGGTATTAATTGCCTCTTAGTACAGTCAACACCCTGTGCATTTGGTGACATAATCTTGTCCGCCTGTTATTCTCCCTTGAGTATTGATTCAATGAAAAATAAAATTAGCATTTCTAAGAACATGACTATTGTCATAATTTTAAAACCAGTTGGTTCGTGTAAATGTGCTAACTGGAGGACGTGTATGGAAGCATCACTGCTCGCTGATTTGGACCATGCCTACACGTTTTAACAGGTTAAATAATAAAGGAGTTGACTATGAATTCAAACACACAGACACTGAACTACAACATCAGATTCTCATATAGTGTCGCCAGCCATTGCTGATGATGCATGTCAGGGCCCAAATCACCTTTTTAACATGGAAGTACAAGTGGACAACCATTTCCGAAAATTGGTAATCCTGTGAACACATTTGGATGGCTGTTTTTACCCAGCTTTATGGCTAACTTTAAATCACATGATTAAAATTTCTGAAAATCAGAGAAATGGATCTCTGACATCATCTCTCGTGAAGTTTAATTTTTTTATCCAGTCAGCAAAGCAAAATAGTGAGTGCATTGCAGTACTTTCAAGCCCAAATGTTGAATTAAACCATACCACAAAATAATCAATGTTCCTTTCATATAAGCCGATCAGTGTAAAACAAGTGAATTCTGAACAAAAAGGTACGTCACTCTCTGTATCTTCTCTTTTCCATCATCCTGAATGGCATAAGGAGATTAGGAATAGATAAACCACAGCTGATGACCAATTGATCATTAATGTTCAAATTTAACTCAGTTTAAACGCCATTGCTGACAGCTGTATGGAAAAATCTACCAGTCATCTTGAAGTCAACACACTGTACTCAGTTGCATGACGTTTGTGATTAAAGCCACAAAGCTGGGAATGTGTAATAAACCGATTTCAAAACATCCTCAATTTTCCAAGAGTTTTCTTTGAAATAAGACCCATTAAAGGTTGAAAGTGTATAACACTGTCATAAGAGTCGAAGGTTGCATGTAAATTCAAACATTTTAATGTAATTTTAGATTTCCTGCCATTTTGAAAAAATAATCATATGACAGAGAAAATAAACATAACAACAAAATGTTGGACATCGTGTACTGTGCATACAAGTAAATGGCATCATACTTGTTTCCTATATGATCACCATGTGTATGTACAGGATACCCTGCATTTTTTTACTTTTCCGTGGGACGCCATTTTATGAGTGCGGCACCTGTTTATTATTTAACCTGTTATAACGCGTAGGAATGGTCCAAATCAGCAAGCAGTGATGCTCCTATTCAGTTAGCACATTTACACGAACCAACGTTGGTTTGAAATTACAATAATGAAAACAATATATAAAAATCTGCAGCTATTGTGGCCTAAAGTGGTAGTCCCATGGGACAACCATTTCCAGAAATTGGTAGTCCCAAAGACTGAAAGTTTGGTTGTCCCGGGGTCAAAGACTTCCATTTATTTTGAGCCCTGCATAACCATGTAATGTTAATCTATCCGAATTAAATGCATTTCATGCATCAACCTTTTTCATTAGTAGAGAGACTTTAATGTGGTATAAATTTGTCATAGAATGGAAAATTTTGAAGCAGATTTCGGTTCTCTCACTCTCAACCTTCCAAGAGCAATTAGTTGCCATTATTTAAAGACTCCTTGGTGAAATGGCAGACAAAACCATTTGGGAAGAAGGGGAAAACACAATGAAAACTGGTCGATGTGCAATATGTCACATATTCCAATGGTGTTTCTCATCTGTCTTTTTTAGCCGTGTTTCCTGTTACCACTTCAACGTGACAGATTGACGAATAAAAACAGATCCAGAGCAAGTCTCAATCATATGATGCTAAAACACTGATGAAGCTGAATCAGCGGTGGATGACCTCATTTTCATCACAGCTCAGAGTACAAAGTGATCTTTCAATCTGCGTTCTTTATAGTTTATTCACTTCCATCCCAGCGCTTAGACACTCTCAAACTGTTCACTTTAATTTGCATGTAAAACACAACACATCTGGTAAGGGAAGTTCATTCCATCTGATCCCTGTTCTATTGGATAGCTTTGTTGGTTTTGCTGTCTTCACCATAGTACAGGGAATAATCATATTCTATGTGTGGAACTGACATTGGCATTAAACCTGAAAACAATGAAAGAAGACGTAATTACTCATTTGAAAATATAAGGTTATTAAAAAAATACTTTAAAGGATGCACGAGGACATTAGCGCAGTGTATCACCAAACGCGAGGCGGAGGGTGATGTACAGTGCTAATGTTGGAGTGTATACTTTGCAGTGTCTTAAACCTTATTATCAAACATCTTACAGCTTACATTAATGACCAGTGCATCAAATGTTTTGAGTAGTGACCGTTTTTATGCAGCGTCAGCAGTTTTTCAACCGATTTAATCACGCAAGTATGGAACGCTATCCTAGAAATGCTTTTGATAGCCCGTGCAACAACGAGTACAGAGTGCAAGACACATTCTGGCAATCGTCCACAAGGGTCCCTTGAAACCATTCCAAAAGAAAATGAGGTCAAACAGGATACTTTGTGCACTTGGGGCGCCTGGAAACAGTCAGTTTTATGGAGTGCCTTTCAGTGCTGCTTCTTTAGCACTCACAAATTCTATTGTTCTTGACAGTAGATGTATAATAAGTGATACATTGTGGCCAGTGTAGTAGAGACAGTTGAGTTGATACACATCAAAAAATGTCAAAACTACAAAAAACACGGAGCGTGGGAGCTTACCTCTATACCTTGCTTCTTCTATTTCCTTCTCAAGTCGTTCATGTTGTCTTTGACAAACACCTGACGAGCGAAAACATAGGATTTTGAGTGTGACATTTTTGTCAGGCATGGAAGTGTATAGACTCCCTCACAGCCCCTCGCTGGCTACACACAGTGGCTGGTGTAGCTTAGCTCAGTGAGAGTGCAGAGTGCGGAGGGACTGTTAACACTAGAATTTATTGATATTTTTCTCAATTTCCCATTGGCCGTCAAGTCTCATCAACTCCCCTGATTTAGGGAAGATAATGCTAATGACTCAGAGGGTGGCAGTTGAATATCCTCTAATTATTTTTAATTAATAGCTGTGACACAGATCGGCATGTAAACATCACAGGGTGATTAAGTAAGATATCGCTAATTGATCTAATCATAGACAGTAGAGAAACTACTGTCCATGATCTAATGAAGAATAAACAATGGCAAGTCCAGCTGTACATTGATAAAGCATCCCACATACACATTCAATGTCAGTTGATGCCCATGTTCTGTACAAATACCATGGTTAGTGGACCAGAACTACAACACTATGAAATTTGTAAAAGCAACGGTCAAAAGCTATATTATGCCACCCACTCTGATGATGATCACATCTTCTTATAAGGGTTTGCTGTTTCTTAATTCTATACATTTCTCATAAATACCGTACACATAATATAACATCCTTTTTAGGTGTCGTTAAAGTGAAGGTCAGAGTAAACTGAGTACAGGTGACTACATAATATTACCCATTTTGATAACAGAGGGATATCTCCACTGACAGGTTCTATTTCAAATGAGTTCATTAGACCTTGGAGGTATGAAACAATGGTTTTTCAAAGTGAAGTAGTTGAGGATGGAGTATTAGTAAAGTAAAAATACTAAATATACAAGTGTTAACAGTGCCTTGCTGGCTTTTCCAGTTCGTTGAGCCAGCTATGCCAGCTTGTGCTGAGCAAGGCAACACTAGTGCATAGCAAGCGGGGGGCTGTGAGAGTCTAGGTTGGGCATGGCACAATCCCTTGTAAGTCTGGTTTAGGGACAAACATCAATGATGAAGGTGTTATTTCTGTTTTTCTTTCTTTCTTGAGAAAACACAGTTCTAAGGTTCCATATCTGCAGAGGCGCAAATAACTTCATGGAGGTACATCCTGCATGCATGCACTGGGACTAGGACTGCTAGCCTTTGTCTTGTGTCGATTCTCAAAGGGCTACTGAGAGAAAACTGAGGGGGTCTCTATACCTGGGCTGTGGCGTGCAAAGACAAGGTAAAGCCCCTTAGTTTGTGAACAATTCTTCAATGCATTACACTGACTGTTGAACCCTTGTCATGAGTACGTTTTTGGTCCAACATATTAAATGTCCAATAACAAAACTGTATCCAAAAACTGTTGAGTGTCCCACTTGTCACTTGATAAAAACTTGATCATTCCTGAGATGATTTCAGTGGCAGCCTGTTTGTGAAACCACTGTAAAAGAAACTTTCTTTGATATTTATGACAGCTTTAAGGCAATATTTGACAAACCCTGCAGTACATTGGGTACAAAGATACTTTATCTTCACAAGTGCGACAGACTATACCCTCTGACTGCCAAAGTTTGCAACAACCCGATTGCATTCCTTGAGAAAACTGAACCTCTGCATTGTGAGATAGGGATTGATAGGTAGGGAGATGAGAAGTCAAAGAGACAAGAGTGGATAGATCTCTGAATCTTTCATTTCAACTGAAAAAGTAATCTTTAGATGGATCAGATTTAACCCTTTCACCCCTATGGTTTGAACCAATCCCATTGTTTTCTATGGCAAAGTTGGACCTCTAGACAGGGAAATAGGGTGAAAGGGTTGGGGTTATGATAATCTAAGCAACAATTTCTTGGATCCTTGAAAGTTTTCAAAACTTGACATTTTGTCTGGCTCTACTGATACAAATGAAAAAGACATCACCACTTTTATCCTGAAATACTATCTTCCTGTTCGTCTTTGTTTCGAACAGGTCAAAATTCTCCCTCCCCCGGGGCCCCACACACGATGATGGCAGGGCTAAAATAAATGTGCAATGATGTTTTCTATGATAAAAATCTCAGTGGTAAATCTAATGAACTGGCCTATCAAGAGCATCAAGTAATGATGATAAAAGTCTCCCTTGTGCTGCTCCTCCGAACACAGAGCATTTATATCAAACACTGAGAGACCCACTTAAAGACAGCACATAATTGGCCGAGGTGATCTTTCCACGCTCAGAAAAGTTATTAGGAATCTCTAATTACTACCATGGGATGTCAATGTCTTGAAAATTGGGGAGGGGTGGGGTATATCAGTGATGTCTGTGTGAATGGGATTGAATTTTACGCAGGTCTTAAGGGCTGACGAAACTGAACACCTCGACCGCATTCACAAAAGGAAAACTCCAGTGAGGCTTTGCTCTTTTGAAAGGATGCATGTCAATATAAGATCACACGGACGGCGTGCACGTCATGAAAGACAAATCATGACGCGAAACACATGACAAAGAGCTAGATGATGGATAGCAAAAAAAATTGGCTTCGTTTGAAGGGAGAAAGTGCACAAGTTGTCTCTCAATGTATTCACACTCTTGATGAGATCCTTTTCTTTTTTTGAAAGAGAGCAGAGCTGTTTTCTCTGATCATTCGCTAGTGGTTGCCAGGTTACCAAGGTCAGGTCACCTTAGAACTGATGCTCATTTAGGGGAAAGTTCTACCATACTTGATAGCGTTAAACAATATCATGGTGTCCTACAGCCCTAACTCCACTTGATAAAACTGACTGGCCTTTGACGAGCGAGATAACATACTTGACAGACGAAAGTTCACGCAAACTTTCATTAACGCTGCCACTTTTGCGATTTCAGTACACTGCGATCACGATGCAGTATTTTACAGGTGACGTACACACAATGCGCTGTGTGCTGACTGTCTGCAGACTTGATACAGCTGTCTTGTGAGTGCTACATTTTATGGCTGTGATGATCTCAGTGTCACAAAAAACGTCTGCACGGCTGACAAGGGGTTAAAGCCGTCAAAAGAACTGCTCTTCTACTGATGATACTACGAGTAAAATATCACTCGTATTGACCTTTGACTCGTCTTGACCTTTGACCTAACAGTCCTTATGATGCCTTCAGAAATCAAAGAAATGCAAAATGGAGAGATGGTCAACATGAACAGGGTTCAACTTGAAAAGCTGCCTTTTGATACCAAAAAAATTTGAACTTACAACTGATTTGTAATCTCTTATCGGCACTCCTACAGTTTGATAAAAACCAATAATTTTTTAATGGTTTGGACTGATGCATATGAAGCAAAATGGGGTTGAAAGGGTTATAATGGATAGTTTTACGGCAAAAGTTACAAAGATGCGTGTAAAAAGAAGGTCACTGCTATACATACCTGTTGTGGTGGCTTTGTATACTTCCCCTGAATGCGGAGACACAAACTGTTGTAGCAACTTCACATTCTGCAGATTGAAAAAAAAAAGATGAGAGGGAAAAGATGATATTGAAAGACAACAAAGGCTGGTAATTAGAACTGGGTTGAAAATTGATTGTAAGCTTTTATATATTTGGTGGTTGAAAACTGCTTTGAGCTGAAATAGCGTTGATCGCAATTTTGGGTTTGTTACTAAATATAGCTGCACGCACGCAACTTTCGGACAAATAAGCTGAAATTCGGACAAATTTTGTCGTTGTATGCGTGGCTGTTGTTGCACCTTGTAGTCTCAGTCATCAATTCATATGAATAAGTGTGACGCTAAATAGCCATTCTAACACTCGCAGGTTTTATTTTCGTAGTTTATGCGGACAAATGTTTATTTATGCATATTAATGAGAGAGAACAGTGACGTCATTTGCGATCAGTGCTATTGCTGTTTAGGATGTCAAACATCCATAGAACATGACCATAGGCAACACTGATGAGCTTAGATGACTTGATGCCCCTGTGTTCTGTTCCTATAAATACTTGACATATAATGAAAATATTAGAAAATGTCGATGAAAAACAAAAATCTAATCAGACTGATCTAACTGGTAAGGAAAATTATCTAATTCTGATATCATAGATGTCAAAAATCACTTACAGAATGGGTCATCACAGTACAGGTCAAGATTGACTTGGTCTGTTCCACTCTGCCCTAAACATAGCTAGCTTGACAAGACAATCCTGCCCTGAAGAATCAGGTACTTTTAACCTTTTAAAGGGCTACAGTCATCGGAACTGCGCTCAAAGTTCGTATGGGACCCATACGACCAATGCAAACACTGTATTCAAGGTACGATGGTGACTGATGAAAGTTAAAACATGTCTGTCATAATCTACATCGTATAATTTAAATGTTGCAGCTATGATGATGAGGTGCATCTTGATATCGTGCACGAAATACATTGTTTGTAAACAAGAAACTCGCACAGGTGCGGTTTTGATGACTGTTTCCCTTTAAGGTTGAATGTGCCTCAGGGACAGATATGAAGATTCTCAAAAATTTATATTACATATCTTTTCTACCGCTTGTGGGGCTCATTCTGAAGCTCATGGAATAAATGAACTTTTGCACGCTTTAATTTTGTGGAAATTGAAAATTTAATTTTCCCCATAAACTTGAATTTCAAATTTCAGTAAAGTTAATTGTACTAGTAATTTGTTTTCATATTACCAATGCTTGCTTAGTGACCCCTGATTCTTATTCTTGATTTTGAAGAGAATGCTTTGAGGTTTCCTTGATGAAAGTTTGAGCAAAAGTTTGAATCTTTCAATATCAAGGTGCAAACTACGTTAACCACCGTGGTTTGGCCCAAACCAATAACTGGGTTGAACTGGATAAGGGCAAAATTGGTTATATTCACAGAGGTGTTATAGCTCAGTTTTTATAGGAAACAGTAGAGTTAGGTTACGGTGCTTGCAATAAAGGTTTAACAGTACAGTTGTGAATAATCAGTTATTGTTGGTTGTATTTCAATCCATTTACAAAAACGGATCTCTAGTAAGAGTGGTCCACCAGTTGCTTGGCTTTGCTGTGGCAAATGCGTTCACCCCACAATCTGTGCAACAGTCTGCAAAAGTATATCGCTTCAATTTTGTGATCACCTCAACATCAACGTGACAGTCTGCTGAAGTTTATTCCTCCAATTAACTCTGTTTTGATATTTATTTGTCCCCAGACTTGGAGTAAGTCTGGTCTAGTCCACCTTTCACCCTTGCAATTTTGTATCAACATGCAGTAAATAAATACAAATATTCCCAAAGTTGCGAGGTTTTTTTTTTCAGTCATAAAATGCCTTCTAAAATTCAACTATGAAGTACACAGTATTGACTGTCATTTTGGTTGTAAACACAACCTCAATGAAGTGTATAAAGAGCTTTGAAATTTGTAAGGCAAGCTGCCATCTCATTAGCATATATTTCCAGTAGATATTCAAAAGTTGTTGTTTTTTCTATTTTTGGGGGTTCTGTCTTCTCTTGTTCCGTCTTGTTCTGTCTGTTTGATTGACCTTTCAAAATTCAAAAAGTTGACTGGATACATTTACTTTCTCCCTACCCCATATTTAAGGTAAAATGTGCCTCCGGGACAGAAACTCAGGCTTTGAAATTTTTATCACTTCTCTTCTGATCTACCACTTGTGGGGGTTCATTTTAAAGCTCTTGATGAAAGAAAAGCTGTCATCATCTTAATTTGACAAAAATCAAAAATTTTATTTTTCCCAATAGAGTTAACACAGGGATAGCGGCCATTTTGAATTTCAAATATTAGGAAATCTCAGGTAATCTGTCTCTCAAGAACCAAATTTTGCGGCGTGACCCCTGATTTTTATTCTTGCTTTGGTAAGAGAATGGTTGAAAGTTTCATTGAGGAAAGTCGGAGCAACAGTTTAAGTCTTTCACTTTCCAGGAGCATATTACCTTAAGCATTTCTTCATTGGACACACTCCTTATTGCAATAAACCTGTTACAATTCACTATCTCTGTACAATTCAATGTGCACTCAGTCCAGCAAAGGCTTCTATGCAATTCTCAGTGAGTAGCAGCTTATCCTCTTGCAGGCTACATCATCCGTAAAAGATTTTAATACGTTTATTTTTTTTCCCCCTATTGAAACAATTTAATTGAATTGGTAGCACTCAACACTGTCAGGGATTATCGACGCAACATGACATGTGTGTGGTAACAGCTGCTTGTTCTAGCAGCTCATTGTTCACTTTTAATATTCAGTGGATCAGGCGCAAACCTTTGTTGGCGCAATTAAAATCAAGAGTGAAAATACCCGCCACTTAAGCAGTTTTGTATCAGAATCCAGGTGACATCTGTAAGCTACACTGATCGGCAAAGTTTTAATCTGGTCGTGATTCCAATTTATGCAAATTGTGTGGTAAAGCTGGCGCAAAGCTAGGATTGATGCGAGTTGGGGGGAGGGATCTGTTTATTGGTGAGTCACGTTGGTAAAAAAAAAATCCACACAGGTTATTAATATTGGGAGAGCTGACTTTGTTCAGAAATCAATAAGGAAGTGATTTCCAGGGAAGTGGCTCCGGTATTCAACTGTGATATTTGATACCGGTATCTTTTGATTCCAATTGATCCGTTGTGTGGCTGGAAATGCACACCTTACAGATGTGTCTCTGGATGGTGTCTGTGACACTCTCCTTACACATTTTATTACTCATCTTGTCTATTTCAATACTCGTCATATTTCAGCCTGAAATATTCTCACAAATAACAGACAAACCCCGCATCACAAGTTTGTGCAGCTTTTTTTCATAATATGTGAAAGGAACAGCAATAGTGTTAAACTTTGTTCTGCATTCACTTTTCCCTGGGCTGAGTAAGTAAATTCTTGAATTCCAAAACATCGGCAGGAAAGCAATTGAAAAAACCCCATTTCACAAAAAATCAATTTGCTTTTATTTGACTGTTTTTTTCATAAACTATCATCATCCTGTATGTTTTTGGAAGATACCGTTCAACATCACCACATGATGTGGTGATGGGTGACAAGCTTCAATGATTGTAACATAATTTGCTAAGAGGAAGTACTTCAATGCTATGTCAAAGTCACGGCTTGGTTCTGTGATAGAAAATCACCAAAGAAGGAAACTTATACCAGAAAAGTTTTGGGATTTTTTCCCTGAAACACTCTAAAGACGCAAGATGAATCATTTTACTTAATTTGACCATATCATTATCAAATGTTCATTTAGAAATGCTTTGCTGAAATTTTATGTGACTTCAAGAAATCAAACCAGTGTTTTATCAGAAGTTTAAACAAATGTACACTGTATGTCTTCTTTGCTGTACAACCCCTAAAAATAACTTAGCATTCAGTAAAACAAGTAAAGGAAAACACCTGACAGAAATACAAAAATTCAATAATTAGATTTCTCATTTAAAACAACCATTTATTTTGAGCTGATAAAGTTTTTGTGATATGTAGTCTGATATGACATACAGATCACAAATAGGTTTACAGTGTTTCATCTAGACAGGTGGATTGGGGGAAGGGGGGATTTCCCTCTCTATTGACATGTTGGCACCCCTAGTCATTTGTGAAGGGGGACCATCCCCCCATGAAATGGTGCCAATCACACCTTAGAGATACCATTAGAACACATGACCTGGTGAAATCCCCCTAAATTTTCTGGTAAAGGGGGTTTATCCTAACAGACTAACCTAGCAGGAAAGAAATATGCAGAAAACAGGCAAACAGCAGACAAACATGCTGTTTGCGGGTGCAGCTTTTTGACCAAATATAGCTGCACACGCGCGACGTCGGACACTGCTGCTTGAAATGTGGACAAATGTTGTTAGCGTTGCTTACGTGGCTTTTTACAGCTTGTAGTCTGAGCCGTTAATGTCTCTAAGTATTCATTGTTACGCTGGCAGTTTCCTATTAAAAGTTATTTTTGTCATTTGCCAATTACATGATATTTTTGTCATTCTTGCATGCGTAATTTTTAATCTGAAAATGCAAACTAATATTTTTTTACATATTAATGGAAACAATGACATCATTTGCGAACAACTCTTTTTTATTGTCATTAACCCTTTGAGCGCCAAAGTCAATTTTTGTCACTTTTACAGAATATACCTCAGTCAATTGTTTTCAGATTTTTGCCAAAATTTTGATGAAGAACTGTAGCAAAGGAAATGTGATTTCCATTTGGTCAAAAACTATACAAAAAATTACAGAAAAATTCATAAATTTGGTAAAATATTGCATCAAAATTTTGGTGGGAAAAATTACAGCACTCAAAGGGTTAAGTTTCCCCCCAAGCTTTGAAAATCAGAGGGGTGACCAATTTACATAACAATAAATGATTTGCATATTCTTTTCTTGTGAGAATGTATTCTTTAATATGGTTATTAACATATAAATGGATTTCTCTAGAAATAGGGGTGCCCAACTCCTTAAAATCCCCTGGTGGAGGGAGAGTCCTGATTGTTACAGATAGGCCTACACCCATCCGTATGCATATACACATACACAGGCCTACAGATACATATGCACCGGACATGATCACCGTCATCAGACACAAATATACATTCATGTACGCATAACCATAGACCCTAAAAACGGACCGTTTTTAGGGTCTATGGCATAACCAAGTAAAGAAATGACAAATTATTATCCAGCAATGTTACAGATGCCAAACACATGAAATAATTTCAAGTTGATAAAATACCGACTCCTTAATTGGCACATTTACATTCATAATGGCTTTCATTGATAATGATAAATCTAGCAAGAATGATTCAAACTCAACCATAAACCTACAGCCTTACGCTTTATGTGTCTAAATTTCTACTTTTTGCTGAATAAGTCTTTATGACAACAGACATTTTCACTGAAGCATTCATATAACAAAATTACTGTAACCCTTTGAGTACTGTATTTTTTCCAACCAAAATTTTAGTGCAACATTTTGTCAATTTATATGAATTTTTCTGTAATTTTTTTTTATAATTTTGTACCAAATGGGACATCACATTTCATTGGCTACAGATTATTTACAAAATTTTGGCAAAATCTGAAAAAAAATTGACCGGAGTATGTTTTATAAAGGTGACACAAATTGTCTTTGGCACTCCAAAGGTTAACTTTGTATGATTTCTAAATTCTCCAAACACATGAACCCTGGTTGAAACCAACTTGAGAGTAACCACCTATAAACTGTAATAGATTTACCTTTGGCATTACGACTAGCAATTATTATTTCAGTGTTCTCCCCAGGATCAAGCAAAAGCGTAGCGGCTAATTTGCATAATCATTTGCATATCATTAATTTATATTTGCATATGGATATAAGCTTGCACATGCACCCATGCATTCATGTACACTCACAACAAAATGCAATGGTAACACACAAGTATGCAATTTGAACATCATGGAAACTCTTTATTACACTTAAATAAATCATCACAGTATAGTACAATTGCAATTAAAATAGAAGATTCAAACAGTAACAGCAAGTTCAGATTGAAAGCAAGAATGGTTCGTCTGATTGGAGTTTCATTAATACATATATTGCTAATAAAATTGTCAAAAATTGCCAACAAAGAGGAAAATTTGTAAGTTTAAGCTTTACACAATTCAAATGTAATTGAGTTTTATATCAGTTTTGAACGACAAACACCGCGAATAATGTTTCATAACGGGGATCAATTACAACCAGCCCCCCCCCCCCAGCGTAACTACCACTGCCACTGAACATCGTCGTTCGATTCTTGATTTTAAAAATACCACCAGGATGATCACAAGACATGAACTAAGTACGACTAGAATCACTCGAAAATCAGGTGTAAAATCTTTCAGAGAACGTGTCAGAGTGGAACCACACGCGACGCCAGGATCAATGTCAACACGTTAAAACACGTCGGCCAACATGGCCGCCGCCATATTGGAATTTATGCAATGTGAACTCGATCGCGATCGTGATCGTACTCGGACAAAAAAAAAAGATCATAGTTGTAAAATCATAATCAACCTCACTAGTCAACTGCTTCTTTTGTTTCTTTTGCGGTCCATGTCGTTGATCAAAGCATGGAATGTGATCAAAGGCCCCGCTAGTGCTGCACCGCCTAACTCTGTGAATACTTGTCCTCGATGTATACCGACTAAAGGTCTTTGTTGGTCGTAATAGTCGTTGTAGAATGAAAACTTGTGAACAACCCAGCCGATTCTTCTATTGTTTTAACGTTCCTCTCAACACTTACGGACAAGTTATCGGACGCATACCATACTTCACACCTTCCACTCTTTCACCAGGTTGAAAGTTGCAGTGAGCGCTAATGTGTAGACAATGAACGGCTGGTAGCTACGCAGAGCGCTAGCGTGTGAACTAAAGGATGGCGGGAATATTTTAAAGCGTAGCGGGAGAATCAAAGCGTAGCGGGGAGAGGCGAAAGCGTAGCGGGACCGCTACGCTAAAATGGCCTGGGGAGAACACTGTGTTTGGTTATGAAAATATCTCTAACCATTGCTTTTCATGCTATTGAAATTAGTTGTTTGAACATGGTCTAATGTTGAATTTGGCAAACAAACTATTCCTTATCAGCTAGCTATGCTTTTCTGTCCTGGCTGGCCGGGCTGTTTTTAGATTAACACTCTGTTCAAAGATAATTTCTAGCATCATACACACTCAAAAATTGGGCCCCAAAGGGCATAAAATGGACATTTTCTTTATATCTCAAAACCACATCATGAATTCAACATTTTCACATGTTTTTCACATATATTATCTAGGATAACGCTGGCATTAATGGTCGCTGTAATTTTGACTTACCTTGTAATTCAGCACTAAATTTTGGTCTCTGCAGATGGGGCACGGATTTGAAACAATTTCATCTGCCCTCTACGGTGGAAATGAGAAAGAAATCAATGTCTTTGATTTCAAGTCCTGTACATTAAACATAAAAATAAATATTCTCGACTTTTGGG